>NC_051861.1:78795122-79124338 GCF_015732765.1 Culex quinquefasciatus | reverse complement strand
ACAAGACGGACAAGTGCAAAGTCCAAGAAGCCGAGCCAAAGCCTCAAAATGTGAATGGTTGTGTTTATCTTTGAAAATCATGAAGTTAAATACCCATCATGTCCAGTGAACCACAATTCCGGAATTGTCCCACACTCCGGAACATCCCCGTTGGCCACCGGGAAAATCTTGAGGTTGATTTGGTCACTCATGAACCTCAAAATGTAAATAGTTGTGTTTATCTTTGAAAATCATGAAGTTAAATACCCATCATGCCCAGTGAACCACAATTCCGGAATTGTCCCACACTCCGGAACATCCCCGGTGGCCACCGGGAAAATCTTGAGGTTTGTCTGGTCACTCATGAACCTCAAAATGTAAATAGTTGTGTTTATCTTTGAAAATCATGAAGTTTGATACCCATCATGCACAGTGGACCACAATTTCGCAATTGTCCCACACTCCGGAACATCCCCGTTGGCCACCGGGAAAATCTTGAGGTTGGTCTGGTCACTCATGAACCTCAAAATGTGAATAGTTGTGTTTATCTTTCAAAATTATGAAGTTTGATACCCATCGGTGTGTGAAGGTGCGGCTGGCTCTGGTTGAAAAAATGACAGTTGAGCCAGTCCGTTTTGCGATGCCTGTCCGTTGGGTCGCATGTTTTTTCGCGTCGTTCGTCGTCGGTGAGTTTGTCGGGTGCGCTTGTGTGTGTGAAGGTGCGGCTGGCTCTGGTTGAAAAAATGACAGTTGAGCCAGTCCGTTTTGCGATGCCTGTCCGTCGGGTCGCATGTTTTTCGCGTCGTTCGTCGTCGGTGAGTTTGTCGGGTGAGTGTGTGCGTGTGTGTGTGTGCGTGTGTGTGCGGCTTGCTCTGGTTGTCACGATGACAGTTGAGGCAGTCCGTTTTGTGGTTACCTGTATGTTTGTCTATTCCTTTCTATTGACGTGGCTTTTTTTCTTCTTAGTTAGATTGTAAAGTTCAAATATCGTGATCGTCTTTTTCGTTAGTCAGTCGGGTTTCTTTGTTCTATGATTCGCGATTGTTTCATGGGAAGATTCGTTCTTAATTGCGTTAGCATAATATAAATTATATTTGACCTTTCGTTTCCCGCGAAATCACCTTTTAGCATTATAGCTCGTAAAACACGGTGACAAATATTGTTTCAACGCGATTGTTCAAGTCCTTCAGAAGCGTATGACCGGTTGTGTTGATAGGATATTACGGTTCTGTTCAGCAACGGAGAAGGACAACCATGGGTGGTCTCTCATGCTCATGCTCATGCTCATGCTCAAAATTATGAAGTTTGATACCCATCATGACCACAACTCCGGAATTGTCCCACACTCCGGAACATCCCTGGGGGCCACCGGTCAATCCGGAGGTTGGTCTGGTCACTCATGAACCACAAAACGTCAATAGTTGTGTTTATCTTTGAAAATCATGAAGTTAGATACCCATCATGCCCAGTGGACCACAATTCCGGAATTGTCCCACACTCCTGAACATCCCCGTTGGCCATCGGGAAAATCTTGAGGTTGATTTGGTCACTCATGAACCTCAAAATATAAATAGTTGTGTTTATCTTTGAAAATCATGAAGTTAAATACCCATCATGCCCAGTGAACCACAATTCCGCAATTGTCCCACACTCCGGAACATCCCCGTTGGCCACCGGGAAAATCTTGCGGTTGATTTGGTCACTCATGAACCTCAAAATGTAAATAGTTGTGTTTATCTTTGAAAATCATGAAGTTAAATACCCATCATGCCCAGTGAACCACAATTCCGGAATTGTCCCACACTCCGGAACATCCCCGGTGGCCACCGGGAAAATCTTGAGGTTGGTCTGGTCACTCATGAACCTCAAAATGTGAATAGTTGTGTTTATCTTTGAAAATCATGAAGTTAAATACCCATCAAGCCCAGTGAACCACAATTCCGCAATTGTCCCACACTCCGGAACATCCCCGGTGGCCACCGGGAAAATCTTGAGGTTGGTCTGGTCACTCATGAACCTCAAAATGTAAATAGTTGTGTTTATCTTTCAAAATTATGAAGTTTGATACCCATCATGCCCAGTGGACCACAACTCCGGAATTGTCCCACTCCGGAACATCCCTGGGGGCCACCGGTCAATCCGGAGGTTGGTCTGGTCACTCATGAACCACAAAACGTCAATAGTTGTGTTAATTTTTGAAAATCATGAAGTTAGATACCCAGCATGCCCAGTGGACCACAATTCCGGAATTGTCTCACACTCCGGAACATCCCTGTTGGCCACCGGGAAAATCTTGAGGTTGGTCTGTCCACTCATGAACCTCAAAATGTGAATAGTTGTGTTTATCTTTCAAAATTATGAAGTTTGATACCCACCATGCCCAGTGGACCACAACTCCGGAATTGTCCCACACTCCGGAACATCCCCGTTGGCCACCGGGAAAATCTTGAGGTTGATTTGGTCACTCATGAACCTCAAAATGTAAATAGTTGTGTTTATCTTTGAAAATCATGAAGTTAAATACCCATCATGCCCAGTGAACCACAATTCCGGAATTGTCCCACACTCCGGAACATCCCCGGTGGCCACCGGGAAAATCTTGAGGTTGGTCTGGTCACTCATGAACCTCAAAATGTGAATAGTTGTGTTTATCTTTGAAAATCATGAAGTTAAATACCCATCATGCCCAGTGAACCACAATTCCGGAATTGTCCCACACTCCGGAACATCCCCGGTGGCCACCGGGAAAATCTTGAGGTTTGTCTGGTCACTCATGAACCTCAAAATGTAAATAATTGTGTTTATCTTTGAAAATCATGAAGTTTGATACCCATCATGCACAGTGGACCACAATTTCGCAATTGTCCCACACTCCGGAACATCCCCGTTGGCCGCCGGGAAAATCTTGAGGTTGGTCTGGTCACTCATGAACCTCAAAATGTGAATAGTTGTGTTTATCTTTCAAAATTATGAAGTTTGATATCCATCATGACCACAACTCCGGAATTGTCCCACACTCGGAACATCCCTGGGGGCCACCGGTCAATCCGGAGGTTGGTCTGGTCACTCATGAACCACAAAACGTCACTGGTTGTGTTAATCTTTGAAAATCATGAAGTTAGATACCCATCATGCCCAGTGGACCACAATTCCGGAATTGTCCCACACTCCTGAACATCCCCGTTGGCCATCGGGAAAATCTTGAGGTTGATTTGGTCACTCATGAACCTCCAAATATAAATAGTTGTGTTTATCTTTGAAAATCATGAAGTTAAATACCCATCATGCCCAGTGAACCACAATTCCGGAATTGTCCCACACCTGGAACATCCCCGGTGGCCACCGGGAAAATCTTGAGGTTGGTCTGGTCACTCATGAACCTCAAAATGTAAATAGATGTGTTTATCTTTGAAAATAATGAAGTTACCCATCATGCCCAGTGAACCACAATTCCGGAATTGTCCCACACTCCGGAACATCCCCGGTGGCCACCGGGAAAATCTTGAGGTTGGTCTGGTCACTCATGAACCTCAAAATGTGAATAGTTGTGTTTATCTTTGAAAATCATGAAGTTAAATACCCATCATGCCCAGTGAACCACAATTCCGGAATTGTCCCACACTCCGGAACATCCCCGGTGGCCACCGGGAAAATCTTGAGGTTGGTCTGGTCACTCATGAACCTCAAAATGTGAATAGTTGTGTTTATCTTTGAAAATCATAAAGTTAAATACCCATCATGCCCAGTGAACCACAATTCCGGAATTGTCCCACACTCCGGAACATCCCCGGTGGCCACCGGGAAAATCTTGAGGTTTGTCTGGTCACTCATGAACCTCAAAATGTAAATAATTGTGTTTATCTTTGAAAATCATGAAGTTTGATACCCATCATGCACAGTGGACCACAATTTCGCAATTGTCCCACACTCCGGAACATCCCCGTTGGCCGCCGGGAAAATCTTGAGGTTGGTCTGGTCACTCATGAACCTCAAAATGTGAATAGTTGTGTTTATCTTTCAAAATTATGAAGTTTGATATCCATCATGACCACAACTCCGGAATTGTCCCACACTCCGGAACATCCCTGGGGCCACCGGTCAATCCGGAGGATGGTCTGGTCACTCATGAACCACAAAACGTCAATAGTTGTGTTAATCTTTGAAAATCATGAAGTTAGATACCCATCATGCCCAGTGGACCACAATTCCGGAATTGTCCCACACTCCTGAACATCCCCGTTGGCCATCGGGAAAATCTTGAGGTTGATTTGGTCACTCATGAACCTCAAAATATAAATAGTTGTGTTTATCTTTGAAAATCATGAAGTTAAATACCCATCATGCCCAGTGAACCACAATTCCGGAATTGTCCCACACTCCGGAACATCCCCGGTGGCCACCGGGAAAATCTTGAGGTTTGTCTGGTCACTCATGAACCTCAAAATGTGAATAGTTGTGTTAATTTTTGAAAATCATGAAGTTAGATACCCATCATGCCCAGTGGACCACAATTCCGCAATTGTCCCACACTCCGGAACATCCCCGTTGGCCACCGGGAAAATCTTGAGGTTGGTCTGGTCACTCATGAACCTCAAAATGTGAATAGTTGTGTTTATCTTTCAAAATTATGTAGTTTGATATCCATCATGCCCAGTGGACCACAACTCCGGAATTGTCCCACACTCCGGAACATCCCTGGGGGCCACCGGCCAATCCGGAGGTTGGTCTGGTCACTCATGAACCACAAAACGTCAATAGTTGTGTTAATTTTTGAAAATCATGAAGTTAGATACCCAGCATGCCCAGTGGACCACAATTCCACAATTGTCCCACACTCCGGAACATCCCCGTTGGCCACCGGGAAAATCTTGAGGTTGGTCTGGTCACTCATGAACCTCAAAATGTGAATAGTTGTGTTTATCTTTCAAAATTATGAAGTTTGATACCCATCATGCCCAGTGGACCACAACACCGGAATTGTCCCACACTCCGGAACATCCCTGGGGGCCACCGGTCAATCCGGAGGTTGGTCTGGTCACTCATGAACCACAAAACGTCAATAGTTGTGTTAATTTTTGAAAATCATGGAGTTAGATACCCATCATGCCCAGTGAACCACAATTCCGGAATTGTCCCACACTCCGGAACATCCCCGTTGGCCACCGGGAAAATCTTGCGGTTGATTTGGTCACTCATGAACCTCAAAATGTAAATAGTTGTGTTTATCTTTGAAAATCATGAAGTTAAATACCCATCATGCCCAGTGAACCACAATTCCGGAATTGTCCCACACTCCGGAACATCCCCGGTGGCCACCGGGAAAATCTTGAGGTTGGTCTGGTCACTCATGAACCTCAAAATGTGAATAGTTGTGTTTATCTTTGAAAATCATGAAGTTAAATACCCATCATGCCTATTGGACCACAATTCCGGAATTGTCCCACACTCCGAACATCCCTTGGGGCCACCGGTCAATCCGGAGGTTGGTCTGGTCACTCTTGAACCACAAAACGTCAATAGTTGTGTTAATCTTTGAAAATCATGAAGTTAGATACCCATCGTGCCTAGTGGACCACAATTCCGGAATTGTCCCACACTCCGAAACATCCCTGATGGCCACCGTAAACGGAGGTTGATCTTGTCACTCATGAACCTCAAAGTGTCGCATCACAAAATATTCCTGCTCGAAACCGATTGTTGACCAATTTTTGTTTTGAGCTTTGACAGTTCAAAGTTTTAGCTGCGTTGCTAGCGCGTTGCCAAATATGGTACAGAGCGAATTCGTTAATTCGAATGGAACTGCCTTCGAATGAGCGAATCCAAATTCGCTAATTGGGTACAAAAGCCCTATGTAAATTTTTATGTATAGCGGTTAAAAACACGATTAAAAACCATTACTGATCACTTTCTTTCATTTTAATGCGAATTTTTTTTTTTTGACAAGACAACATTTTTTCGATGGATCAACTATGGTCCCCTTGAAACGAGCTGTCAAGGAGGAGCTTTTCTGTCAAGAAGGACCGCAAGGTAAATTTTTCAAAATTGATTTAAAAATCCATTTTAAACTCTATGTAGTCGTACAAAGGGTCATTGTACTCAGAAAATTAAGCTTTATCACTGTAAACAATAATATCAGCAATCTAAGCTTCATTTTAGGACCCAATTGGAATGACTGACAGCTGTCAAAAGCACGAAACCACGTGCTCGGAAATCGACGAACAAAGGGATCGAAATGTGAACATTCGTTTGACAACTCAATTATCGGGCATTCGAAGTAGCGAAATTCGAATTAACGAATCCGCTCTGTAACTTGCTTCCAACCGAGGCGTTACGTTTTAGTTCCGCAACCCATTTAGCAACGACCAGTGTGGGAGAAAAGTTGCTAAATGGCGTTACAAAACCTTAAAACCCGCCGAATACTCACGCTGGTAAGGTTGCTCTAAAACCACGTAATTATTACAATCAAGAATAACAAAGTAAGCTTTAACCTGGGGGGTGAAAAGAGAGAATGCGTATCGTAATTTTCGAATGATCCCACTTTGTTTACATCGAAAAAGCAGGAGGTGGTTCAAGCACAAGCGTGACTTTTTGTTTGCACTTGCATAATTCGTTTTGAAATCTGTTGTGCGTAACTTTTTTAAGTTTTCGGGTCAGAATGAAGTGTTTCGCCAGTTTTTGAACATAGACCCAACGACGGTCGGATAAAAGAAGTCCTTTCCGGTTCCCGGAAGACAAAGAACTGCGTCATAAGTGGGTGGAGTTTTACGAAGTCGGTTCGGAACAAAACGTAATCAAAGGCTCCCGAATGTACAGTGCGCTTTCGAGACAAAGTACACCGTCTGGAAAAATAACGTTTAGTATAAGGCAAAGGGAGCCGTGCCCACCATTCGGGCGGAATCATCTGATGAAGATGACCTCCGGATGAGCACTGACAAGGGAATTGGCCAGCAGAAAGTGGGTTCAATGGAGGAAGAATGGCTCGACGACAATTTTTCTAGTAAATAATGAGCCGTCTTACAGCGAGCTCTCATGTTTCGTCCAGTCTCAAAACAAATCCACAATTGCTTTTCTCAAAAATTTCCCTAATGATCGATTACAATACTTGCTGCTTCTGGCGAACAGTAAAATGGTTCCGCTTTGACAGTTCAAAAACGGTTCCGCTTTTGAGCCCCTCTATTCACCCCCCAGATTTTACTGTTCGCCAGACGCCGTGAGGAACCACTTTTACGGCGAACAACGAACACGAACAGCATTTGAAAGGGGCGGTATGACATTGCCATTACAGCCTTTCATCCCATGTGTGTTAATGGGACGAAAGGCTTTAGGTTTAATTTCATACCGCCCTTGTCAAATATTGCTCCAGCATTGTACAACGGCGCCATTTTTATCCGGAACATTCCCAAACTGTAAATTTCATTTAACACATGAATTTTGAACTAAAGTCACTAACCTTGTTTAGATACTAAGTTGGTAGCCTCGATTCTCAAAAATATCACTATTAAAGCTTTTTTCACTAGAAAATCACTTTTTCTTACGCTGAAAAAAATTGCTTCCGATCGTTTCAATTTTTGGGGCACGAAGCGATGAGCATGCGATGAATTTTCTAGAGCTGTGCTAAGAACGGCAGTGCTGGCAGTTTGTAATGTACAGATCAATTATTTTGTTTTCGGCTGTGCTGTTTCCGTGGGGAATATCATTTTGTCATTGTCATTTTTTATATACAACGGTTAAAAACACGCTTGAAACCCATTTCTAACCCCTTTTTTTATTTTAACGCAAAAAATAAATAAATTTCAGAATCATGACAAGACAGCATTTCGCGATGGATCAACTATGGTCCCCTTGGAACGAGCCGCAAAGTATTTTGCATACAATCTTGTATCAAAGACATTGAGGTGTGAAGGATGCGCTTGGCGGCGCCACCGGCGCATCTGAGATTACCTGACTTAACAAAGGAGAATGGCTCAATAATTTCAAAAGATGATAAATATTGACCTCGGAAAATAACAAATTCACTTCAGTATAATTTAAATTAACTATATATAATGCAAAAATCCAATATCATTACCGAGAAATAACAGAAAATTAATTTAATACTGATTTTTTACGCTACAACTTAAATACTATCATTACACATGTTAACTCCGATTTCGATTTGTTTACCTCCACAGCTTATTTCGTTATTTTCTTTCGCGCGTAAAATTGCACCCCTCTGATGAAGGACAGTTCGACATTGTTCCAACATTGGTCGTACGTACGGAATATTTGGTGCAGTGGTTGATGGTCCAACATTCTGCTGCTGATGTTGGTCAACATGGTTTTGCAAGTAGCGCTATCTAGGCGGATGCTTCACACTCTAGCTCTTTTCAACGTCTTTTGGTTTAAATTTTTACACACGTTTTTAATGCATTTTGTTCAATGATGTATATCTGTTCTCTGTGGCTGGATTTTTAGGCATCTTCTCACGGTCGTTGGAAACGGTTTATTTTAACGCAAAAACATAATAATAAAAATCATATCAAGACAACATTTTACGATGGATCAAATATGGTCCCCTTGGAACGAGCTGTCAAGTAAGATACTTTCTGTCAAGAAAGGCCGCGATTTTATTTTTCAAAATTGATTTAAAAATAAATTTTAAATCCGTTGTGGCCGTGCAAAGGGTCATCGTACTCAGAAAAATGGGCTTTATCGTTGTGAACAATAATATCAGCAATACAAGCTTAATTTTAGGATCCAATTGTGGCTCGATGCCGCCATCGTGCGAATGCGTGCTTCGTTTGTTAACAAAGCTGCAGCGAATGATGAGACGAAGTGAGGGGGGAAGGGTTTTGACATTTCTTTTGCCCGCATCTGGCCCGCCGCCTATTTCGTCGGTCGTTGAGCCTACACTGAAAAAAAAAATAAAAGTACCAAATTCCTAAATTCTAGGAATTTTGGCTCCATTCCTTATTAAGTAATCCAAAAAACCCAATTACTAAATAAGGAAAAGAGGCAAAATTCCTAGAATAAAGGAATTGGTACTATTTTTATTTCAGTGTACGGTCTTTTGCATTGACCGAGTCCATTAAGGAACTGACCGTACAATATTGTACTCAGAAAAATAAGCTTTATCGTTGTCAACATTAAAAATAATCAAATTAAATGATCGCCCTACAGCATTCCCTTGGCGTTCTCGATTGCGAGATCCCTACTCGAAACTTGGTGTCCGAAGGCAAACCTCTTTACACCCACCCCGGGATTTGAACTGACGACCTTTGGATTGTGAGTCCAACTGCCTACCAGTGACTCCACCGTGAAGACGACTCCTACTCCTGGACTGAGGCTAACGACCTAACCTGGGTTAGACCGGGGCCAACATTTAGTTCCCCATCCGACGGAAGGCGTGATCAGACAAATCTCGTCTCGAAAAATGCCACCGGGACCGTCTGGGATCGAACCCAGGCCGACTGAGTGAGATGCAACCACGCTTACCCCTACACCACCGATCCCGGCGGTTGTAAACAATCAAATTTTAGGACCCATTTGACATAGGGCTTTAGGACCCTATTGCTGTATATTTTTTGACTGGTCAATTACTCTGCAGAAACATTTAAGGACAACCTCGTTTAACCGAATAAACTATCATTATAATCGCAAAAAAGTAGGGCTGTGCTCAGCCTGAGTGCGATGATTTATTCTCAATGTCAATTTGACAATTGGTTCTCTCTGTGCGCGAAGGTGGAAAATATTTATATCATTATCTTGTAGGAATCAACAACGGAAGCTATACTCGAGTCTGGAAACTTCAAAAGGTAAGTTGGCAGAGATACAATTCTGCTTTTCCCAACAAAATGCCCTTTCCTGCACTCTCTCTGTGCTAACTCCTAATTTGCCTTCGGTTCTAATCGTTTGTTGTTTTTATTCTCTTCGGCACAGATTATTATTATTTTATGCGCCCAGCCTATGAGCACCTATTTTGAACACATCCGGTTGAACTAAACGAACTGCTGGACGTGCCCTGGAAGGTGGTATTCAATATGCCAGCAAAACGCTTGCCGCTCCTTGACCGCCTCGTTTCGGGTAGCTTCTTGACGAGCACGTAGATCCGATCGCCTCGTCGACCTCGTAGCTGCCACTGTGTGGTGAAAAAATACCAAAAAGTGGTTCAACCGTTGCAGCGGAAGTCTCGCGCCAACAGACCAGGTGAGGTTACGCTGGTTAAACACGGCCAGCTAATCTGTGAGTCATCCCGTGGACATCCAGACAGCGATACACGACCAGATCCTGGACGACGGCAGTGGCCAGTTCGTGCACAGAGCACTCGCCGACAAGGGCTGAACGAAGCGGACGCACTCGTGCAGCATTCCGGCCAAGGATTTGCGAACCGGTGTGGCGTGCTGCTGGATTAGCTGTCGGAGCACTGAACATGATGAGTCTGCTGGACGTGCTCTGGTAGGTGGTGGCCAACATGCCAGAAACCGAAGAACGGGTTCACACCCGCAGAGCAAAAAATGGTAAATTATGAGAACGCAGGAAAAAGTTTGTTGTGAAAAAAGTGTTTGTAGATTAATTTTATTGAGTGAAAAGAAGTGAGTTAAAATAAGTTATATTATGTATAGAAATGAAAACATAAATTAAATAAAGCTATGAAATTCCAAGTTCGAAATAAATATCTGATACTTAAAAAAAGCATTACTTTGGCGATTCCTACTAGAAACTTGGTATCCGAAGGCATGAAATCGTGAGGCAATTAATTAATACCTCTTTACACCTAAGCTACCATCCACCCCGGATTCGAACTCACGATTTGGGAGTCAATGTGGGATGAGTGTTAAATTAACACTTAGTACTCTTAACTTTTGATAGGGTTAAATATCAGATTTTAAAACTTATAGGCGGCTTGGAAAGGTCTTATCATTACTCATCCAATGATGGGTTGCATGGTAGATCCGTACAATATTTTGATCCCAATGTCAGAAAGGTCTCGGATGAGTGTTGAATTAACACTTAAGTGCTCATTACTTTTGATAGTGTTGTCAGATGTTCAATCTTTTCGATTGGTCGCAAGATAGATTCGAAAAATATTTTGATCCCGATGTCTGATATACGGCCTCCGATGAGTGTTAACTTAACACTTAAGTGCCCATAACTTTTGATAGGTTTGTCAGATTTTAATTCTTTTGGAATGGTCTTTTGATTACCCATCCAACGATGGGTCGCAAAGTTTTCGGACAATATTTTGGTCAAATGTCTGAGATCCGGACTCAGATGAGTTTTAAATTAACACTTAAGTGCTTATAACTTTAGATAGGGTTGTCAGATCAGAATTCTTTTAAACTCGTTAGAAAGGTGTTTTGATTACCCATCCAACGAAAGGACGCATGACAGATCTGGCCAACGTTTTCATCAAAATATCTGAGATCCGGCCTCTGAAAGGTGCATAAAAAACACTTAAGTGATTATAACTTTTGAAAGGGTTGTCAGATCTTCAATGTTTTGGACTCGTTAGAAAGGTTTTTATTATCCATCCAACGATAGGTCACATTATAGATACGGCCAACGTTTTCATCAAAATATCTGATATCCGGCCTCTAAAATATGTATAAATAACACTTAAGTGCTTATAACTTTGGATAGGGTTATCAGATCTTTAATGCTTTGGACTCGTTCGAAAGGTGTTTTGATTACCCATCCAACGATAGGTCGCATGGTAGATCCGGCCAACGTTTTAATCAAAATATTTGAGATCCGGCCTCTAAAATGTGTATAAATAACACTTAAGTGCTTATAACATTTGATAGGGTTGTCAGATCTTCAATGTTTTGAATTTGTTAGAAAGGTCTTTTGATTACCCATCTAACGATGTGTCGTATGATAGATCCGGACAACGTTTTTTATCAAAATATATGAGATCCGGCCTCTAAAATGTGTACAAATGACACTTAAGTGCTCATAACTTTTGATAGGGCTATCAGATCTTCAATGTTTTGGGCTTGTTGGAAAGGTCTTTTGATTACCTATCCAACGATGGGTAGCATGATAGATCCGGACAACTTTTTCATAAAAATATTTGAGATCCGGCCTCTGAAATGTGTACAAATGACACTTAAGTGCTCATAACTTTTGATAGGGTTATCAGATCTTCAATGTTTTGGGCTCATTAGAAAGGTCTTTCAAATACCTTTCTAAAAATGTATGATCAGACGTGTTTTCTTACAAAAACCACCCTTTTTACAATCTTCCGGACTTTAGTCAAAATCGTTTTTTTAGCATAACTTTTGAAGTACTTTACTAAACTTCATAATTTTCAATAGGGACTTATGGGACCCCAAGACAAATCGAATGAGACCAAAACGGTCCAAATCGGTTAAGCCAGTGTCGAGATAATCGAGTGCATATTTTTTGGTGCACAGACCCACATCCCTACACACACACACACACAGACATTTGCTCAGAATTTGATTCTGAGTCGATAGGTATACGTGAAGGTAGGTCTACGAGGTCGAATTAAGAAGTTCATTTTTCGAGTGATTTTATAGCCTTTCCTCAGTAAGGTGAGGAAGGCAAAAATGTCAAACGAATCTAATAAAACATTTTAAATTGAAACACTGTCTGAAAAATATGAAAGTAGGGTTAAACCACTTCAGAAAACAAATAAACTTTCTAATTATTCAAATGATCACATCTCCTTGTCTGTGTCAGTTCACACGAATCCATTCGTTTCTCACCGCACCATTTCTGCGCAAAACTCGTTATAAATTTCCGCTCGCTGTCCCCATTTTCCAAACGCGTTGTTCTGTGTGTGTGTTCATTAGCGTTTTGCTCCTCCAGAAAAGTCAATTTGAAGCATTCATTCAGGCAAGAAGAAGCCAGCCAGGGTGAGAAATTCTTGAAGATCCTCAAACAATGCAGCAGCACGCGGCAGAATCATTTTCGCGTAAATGGCTTTATTTTCCTTTAATTTAATTACCGTTTTAGCGAAATGGAAATTAAATTAAAAGTTGCTCTCGTGGCGTGGGTGGTATTATTATGCGGAGAGGGTGTGGGGACGACATCTTACGGTGCGTTTAAGAAGTTTTTTTTTTTTTTTTGGAAGGGAATGCAAAGATTATCTCGACTCTTGGATACCTAGAAGTTCACGACTGCCCGAGCAGGGGTAAATAACACGGGAATACCAAATTTTGGTATTACTTGGGCAAATAACAGACACCAAAATGTGCCCTTGGTTGCCCAGTAATAGATGGTAAAATACCATGAAATCATACCAAAGTCTATTATGTGGAAGGGCACAACAACACCAAACCATGTTATTCCAAGGGTAAAATAATACCTCAAAATAAAACCATTTCAAAACCGAATTGAGGTCTTCTGGATTTTTGAACATTGCTTGGATACCAAAACTTGGTATTGCCATGGTTTAATTATTAGGTATTACCGCGCCCTTGGAAAATCAGATTTTGGTATTCCTCTGGTCTTCCAAATACATAATTTTGGTATGATTTCATGGTATTTTATAATCTATTACTGGGCAACCAAGAGCACATTTTGGTCCCTGTTATTTGCCCAAGTAATACCTAAATTTGGTATTTTCGTTTTCGTTTTCGTTTTACGGAGCAAGGTGGGGGACGCGGCCTCAAGTCAGTCCAAGTCCGGTTTCTTGTGGAAAAAAGGGTAGTGGCCGAACTAGTATTGCATACCAAATGAACACCACCGGAAGATATAGGGGATCGGGAGGGGGGAGGTGAAAGAAAATTAGTGTTGATGTGTGTAGTAAGAACTTGGATGATTTGAGCAGTTACGGTAATCTAAGTTTAACACTGAATAAAGAAAATCTGAAATTGTGATTCAAAATAAGAAGGCCCGGAATAAATTAAATTATTAGTTAATTAAATAAGAAAATGTAACTAATCGGAGATCTATACAAAAGAAACCTATGATGTATTCCAAATTTAAAGGAAATAAAAAATACTAGAGAAAAAAAGATGAAAACTAACTGCCGACCTGTCACGTCCGTCAATAGTCTTGTCGTACATTACAACTAGAAACAGATCTGCCAATGAAATGTTACACTTCGTTCAAATCAACTAATCATTTAAGTCCAATTATTCATCTACGGAAAACTATCTAACTTTAATCAACAACCTAAACTAAACTGTCTGAAAGTAAATTTAATCTCAAATCCCCGAATGTTTTATTATAACGCCAAATAAGGTAAAGGATCTTGTTTTTAAACCAGTCTTGCCGCTTCCAAAAACCAATAAACATAAATGAACAGTTCATAAGTTGAACACTAGTAATTAAGACGACTATTTCATGCCATTCATTTCATTAGGGCATAGAGCTTTGCATACAAGAGTGCATCTCTATTATACCTTATGTAAACTGTCATTTGAGTGAAGGAGACACACTCCTGTTCACAAAACCCATGCGCCCTTTTGAAATGTTCGGCTCCATTTGATCGTCAAGGCTCCAATAGACCCTCGATTCGCAACAATGGTCGATACAACCATAATCCGAAAACCGTTAGTTCAACAGATTAACGAATTTTGTCCGATATCATTTCATTACTGATTGATCGAGACTCTATGGAAATTTTGACATATCAAAATGCTACGTAATAATATTTTTTTTTTTAAATAAATTTCAAAATCTATTCTATCCTACAATGCCTAGAAGAGGCCTCTGTTTCTGTTGTGAGTAAGCGCTGGTTTCAGAGTTCATTTTTCAATTTAAAAGGGGTGGGAGACGACTAATTTGCTTCATGAACTCCTACTCGGCCTTGGGACCACCTCTTAAGACACTGATGGCTCCTAGCTAGGAATTAAACCTAGACACAGCGTCGAGGCCCGCTTCGCATGGCAAAAATGTTGGCTGGGGGGAAGTGATATTATCACGAAATTTTATTTTAAAGCCAACATTGCTAACGGCGTCGAGGTCCTTACTCATGCCATTTTTAGTGCAACAGTTGCAGTTAGTGAAAAAAACTTAAAAGAAATGATCCATATGCAACAGCCAAATCTACTCACCTGATGATTCCATGTTGTTCTTAGTGATATTCTTCACCACATCGAATGCATTTGTCATTGATGAACGGCCTGTGCTTGAAGTTCTTGAAGATTCTAAAAAATAACAAGGTTGAAAAATAAGTGTTATTAAAATGACACTGGATTGAAATTCACCAAAATTCTATAATCTGTCGATTAACTCGTTTTTCAAAGGTTATATTCAAATGGTTATCTCAACTTAGAGAAATTTCAACGTTTTAAAAAAAAATCATAGTGCGTATATAGATAAATGAAAATCAGCTTTAACATTTTTCGGTTTCAAGTAATTTTAGCGCAAAATTAATTATCTCATCAAAATTTATAAAAAAAAATCCCATAGTTTCAGAGGAATTTGATAAAACACTTTAATACCAAAATAATACCAAAATGTGCCATCCTGACTTAGAAAATTTTCCACAATTTCAAGTCATTTTTTAGGGGGTATATCAAAAATGTTTAAAATCAAGTTTGAAATTTCCGGTTTTCAATGAAAGCATTCGCTTTGAGACTTCATTTTAGCGCAAAATTAATTATTTTGCCAAAATTGGTCAAAATTTTGCCATAGTTGCAGAGGAATTTGATAAAATACTGTAATACCAAAAGAATACCAAAATGTGGTGTTCGATCATTGACAAAATCTGCAATTTTGCAATATCAAAACAATACCTTAAATTGGTATGATAGAACATTTTGCTCTTGCATAATCCTTAAGACAAATTTTAAAGGGTCCAGGAATACCAAAATTTGGTATTTATACCAGAGAAAGGTATTATTACGCATTTCCCTTGTTATTTACCCATGCTCGGGTGTTGACTGTACATGGCCGTGGAAATAATTTTCTTTTTCAATGAATTAGAAAATGTTCCCGAAATCAGCATATTCAAAAAATCAAACAAAAATTCCAATTCTTTCATTACAGTGTAGGACAGGTTTTGAAATATTTTTTTAATGAATTTTAATGTCTGGCGACACTGTCTCAAATACTGTTCAAATTATTATAGGGTAATTCTCCACCAACTCACACAGCAGTTGCCCCGACCACTCTTCGATTTGCGTGAAACTTTGTCCTAAGGGGTAACTTTTGTCCCTGATCACGAATTCAAGGTCCGTTTTTTGATATCTCGTAACGGAGGGGCAGTACGACCCCTTTCATTTTTGAACATGCGAAAAAAGAGGTGTTTTTAATAATTTGCAGCCTGAAACGGGGATGAGATAGAAATTTGGTGTCAAAAGGACTTTTATGTAAAATTAGACGCCCAATTTGATGGCGTACTCAGAATTCCGAAGAAACGTATTTTTCATCGAAAAAAACACTAAAAAAGTTTTAAAAATTCTCCCATTTTCCATTAATCGACTGTAAAAAAAATTGGAACATGTCATTTTATGGGAAATTTAATGTTCTTTTCGAATCTACATTGACTCAGAAGGGTCATTTTTTCATTTAGAACAATTTTTTTCATTTTAAAATTTCGTGTTTTTTCTAATTTTGCAGGGTTGTTTTTTAGAGTGTAACAATGTTCTACAAAGTTGTAGAACAGACAATTACAAAAATTTTGATACATAGACATAAGGGGTTTGCTTATAAACATCACGAGTTATCGCGATTTTTCGAAAAAAAGTTTTGAAAAAGTTGGTCGTCATCGATTATGGCCGTTCATGGTCACCCGCGACAGAGACGGACAACAAAACAAAGAGAAACGCAAAAAGTAACTTTTTCAAAACTGTTTTTCGTAAAATCGCGATAACTCGTGATGTTTATAAGCAAACCCCTTATGTCTACATATCAAAATTTTTGTAATTGTCTGCTCTACAACTTTTTAGAACATTGTTACACTCTTAAAAATAACCCTGCAAAGTTAAAAAAAAACCCGAAATTTTAAAATGAAAAATCCTATTGGGTCAATGTAGATTCGAAAAGAACATTAAATTTCCCATAAAATGACATGTTCCAAAATTTTTTATAGTCAAGTAATGTAAAATGGGAGAATTTTTAAAACTTTTTTAGTGTTTTTTTCGATGAAAAATACGTTTTTGCGGAATTGTGAGTACGCCATCAAATTGGGCGTCTAATTTTTCATAAAAGTCCTTTTGACACCAAATTTCTATCTCATCCCCGTTTCAGGCTGCAAATTATTAAAAACACCTCTTTTTTCGCATGTTCAAAAATGAAAGGGGTCGTACCGCCCCTTCGTCACGAGATATCAAAAAACGGACCTCGGATTCGTGATCAGGGACAAAAGTTACCCCTTAGGACAAAGTTTCACGCAAATCGAAGAGGGGTTGGGGCAACTTTTCCCGATTTCGTGTGAGTTGGTAGAGAATTACCCTATAAACAAACAAGAAAAAAAATTAGAACAAATCACATTTTTTTAAATAACTGGACTGAACAAACTATAAAATAAAGCAAACTTTTCAGGTTTTCCTCCCGATGTAGATTTTCTCTCTTTCGGGAAAAACCTCACCCGTCGGCGTCGTCGGTCGTAGGAAAATTTTCCCCTGTGGCCAGCCGGGGCTCATTTGATGTGGTTGACTTTCCGGCTCCGGTTGTGTTGCTTTTCGGCTTTGGCATTATGAATATGAATAACAACAAGCAGCACGATTTTCCCACGCTGAAGTTGCCACGGGCGAACGGAAACTTTTGATCCAAAAACAGGCCAACGATCGTGTACACTGCTCTCCCCACAAGCATTTTGGGAAAGTTTTTTTCAGATGTTATTTTTTTGCTTTTCGTGCAGAGTTTTAACGTTTATGTTTGAGCCCGATTGTTGTCTTTTAATTACCAGTCTCGGTAATCGGTCGATCACAGGGGGAGAACTTTTTGAGGAGTGCCATGTTTTGCAATTTAATTGTTCGGTTTAAATCATCAGCATATTTTATTGTACGATTTCAATTATCCAGCAAAAAAAAAAAAAAAAATCAACCAGTCACAACGTTATGAAAGCTCAATTGGTATCCAATTTACAGGAAAAATCTCCGTTCCAATCCATCGAATATTTCACAATTTAATCGGTTTAATCAATATCTGTGTGCTCCACACCCACGCAACCCCTCGACAGGAAAACAATTTATCTCCAAAAGCGCATGAGCCCAGCTAGCATGAATCGTGAGTAATATGCAATTAGGCCCGGTTTCTGGATCCTGCGGTGTACAGTAGAGGTAACTCTCGCACATGATTTGTAGTAATTGAAATTAATTATGAATTTATATTATTGCGATTTCAATTACACCGGTTCCGGTCCGGTACGTTCATTTTCGGTAGTGCCTTCAGCAAAGGATTAGCAGGAGTAGTACCTGTAGGTAAAATAATGAGGCCGCTGCTGTTGTTCGGCTCATTTGTGTCGCTATCGTTCGAGAGTGATTAAATTTTCAAACCACTTGTGGTTTGACTTAGTTTCGATTTGGAACTTTTGACCACTTGTCGCAATAGGAAACTATTTTTAATTTTTGATATTTTTATACATAAACTTAGGTACATAAAAATGTGATTTGAACAAGCAGTCTGGAAACACTGTCATTATCATACGTTTGAAAGCAAGATTCTATGAATTTTGATGAAAATGACCACTGACACTGTGTTTACTATATTCAAGAGTCCGGTAAATGACGGTAACTCTGCCTAGAATCAATAAATTCAAAATTGAATTCATTTTACACATGGGCTAAAAGTTGTCAACTCTCAATAATGGAAACGTACAACAAGTGAATCTTATGCAAAATTTGCAACAAATAATATTTTTTACATTTAATTTGAATTCTACGACCCGATTTTAGTGAAATTTTAGTGGTTGATTGCATATTAAGTTAAAAAATGCATTTTTTAATATTTCATCTCCGCCTTTTTGGCCGCAATCTTTAAAAAAAATCTAAGTCATTTTAGAGCATTTTATGGCTTAACAATAAAAAACGAAGAAAAAAATGTGGTTCGATTATCCGAAGTGAAATTATTCCGAGGCCTTCGGATAATCAAGTCTGGACTGTACTAATTTTAATCAAAGTTGTTGTTTCTCGTTTTAAAATTCTTACCAAAAACTCCAGTGATACAATAATTATTAAAAAAAATCAATGTCAAAAATTGTTCTATTGTGAACTACTTAAGAGCGAGTTTTTCACCAATGTGTAACAGGTCGTATCAAGGTGCTCCGATTTGGATAAAACTTTCAGCGTTTGTTTGTCTATACATGAGATGAACTCATGCCAAATATGAGCCCTCTACGACAAAGGGAAGTGGGGTAAAACGGGCTTTGAAGTTTGAGGTAAAAAAAAAACATAAAAAATCTTAAAATTGCTCGCATTTCCGTAAAACTTCATCAATTCCAATTCTCTTAGATGCATTCGAAAGGTCTTTTGAAGCACTTCAAAATGTGCCATAGACATCCAGGATTGGTTTGACTTTTTCTCTTAATTTTTGCAAATTACTGTCAAAAATGGATTTTTTTAAAACCTTAATATCTTTTTCCAACAGCCTCCAACACCCATACTCCAATAGGTCGAAAGTTAGGGAATTTCATGGGCTATAAGCCTACGGTTTTACGGTTTTTGCTATTTTTCTCATGGATTTACGATTTTTCTATAACAAACTTTTTAAAATGGTAACTTCTGCTCTGTAGCCCAAGAAGACGGCACTTTTTGGGCTCAATTTTTACATATTTGGAATCCTCGGGAAATTCCACGTAGGTAAGAAGTTAAAAAAATAATTTGCTTGAAAAAAAAATCCATTTATAATGAATTTAAATAATTTTCAACATTTTGTCGAATAAAGGGTAAAATAGATATTCACCTACTTGATACAGCATTTGACATATAGATCACAAGGTTAACCAAATCTAACTTTTTTTTCAGAAATGTTTTATTTAATTCTTTTCAAAATCAAATTTACGACTCAAATACTTCAAACTTATGAAAAATTTCTTGAGGATTCCGAACATGTAAAAATTGAGCCCAAAAAGTGCCGTCTTCTTGGGCTACAGGGCAAAAGTTGACGTTGTAAAAAGTTTGTTATAGAAAAAAAATAAAATAAAAAAAATGATTTTTTTAAAACCTTAATATCTTTTTGCAACAGCCTCCAACACCCATACTCCTATAGGTCAAAAGATATGCAATTTCATGCAATATGAGCCTATGGTATTACCTTTTTGGCCAATCGCAGTTTTTCTCATAGTTTTTCAATTTTTCTAGAACAAACAATTTACAACGTTAGTTTTTGCCCTGTAGGCTTCCATAGCGGCACTTTCTGGACTAAATTTTGTCATATTCGGAATCATCGGACAATTTCACGTAAATTAGAAGTATTGGAGTTGTAAAAAAATAAACATTTCCTCTGCAAAAAAAAAAAATTCTGAATAAAGTTGTGTTAAAAAAAATCTTTTATTTATTTGAAAAGTACGATACTCAAAATGACGTTAATATCGGGAAAATTTCCAACAGTTCTAAACATTAGGTTGGATTTTGTGAACATGCAGAAAATTTAAAAATTAAGTTCAAATCAAATCTGGACCCAATTCGAGAATAATAGGTCTAGGGAAAATTTGATGAATAGATGATGAAACTTAAGAACAACGAGAATACTTCATATTGAGGAAATGATTTTTATAAAGATCAAAATAATAAAATTACATTAAAATTGAAAAAAATCTCATTTATCGAAAAAAAAGCTCAATATATTTTCAATCTTCGTTAAATTTGACTTTGAAAACTATTACTGCCATTCAAAAAAAAAACTTGCGTTTTGTATTATTTGCTAAAACAGTAGGACCTTTTAATTGAACTTATATTAAATATAATTCCACAATAATAGACTGCACTTTAAAACATATTCAATTATTATTCTGTAAAATTAAATCTACTCAACAATTTTTAAAAGTCTGTAACAAAGCATGGTGTTGAAAAATTGCAGTGATCCAAAGTGATCCAATATTCAACGACATGTTTGGAATCGATGCAATTTCATATTTGCGTGACATTGAACTTAAAAAAAATAGTTTTAGAAGGGTAAAGTATGGATTTTGTTCGATTTAAAGCCATTGCAAATATTTTTCAAAGTTTATGTTTATTTTATTTTTTTGCCAATCTAGTTTAACAAATAAACGCTTATTTTTCGGAAAACAACACTGCACAAAACAAAAAATTCTGCTGTAGATTTTTGAATGTAGTAGAAAAAAATATGCTTTTGAATAATTGCATTGTGAAATGTTCATTTCAAAACTCATTAAAATTAAAAGAAAAATCATTGTAAAGAGCAGGAAAATGTTTAAAGCCAAGAATAAAGTTCAATCCCAATATATTTGTAAAACTAGGTGAAAATCTTTTTAAATTTCAAAAAATCTAAAAAAAATTATGAATGAAAATGTATAAAAAGTATTAGGTAGTGTTTTGCGAAAATTTTAAAATAGGAAAACATTTAATAACATTTGAAAACTAAAAGAGAGTGTCGTGCTAAAAGTAATTTCATGAAAATTTATCTTTGAGACTAATAAACATTTTCAAGTTTCAATGATTTTTATTTGTGGTCCGCCTTACTACGCCAAATTGCCAAAATGACCCGCGAGGTTCAGCCGGCTGAGGACTACTGGTTTAATCCAAGCATAACAATATAAACGGACCAAAAACGTAGTACAAGGCAAGCACTGCTTCCTAATGGAAACATAAACTGACGTGAGCAGGCTGAACTGTTAGTTAACATTTCAAGCATCGATGCTATTGTTGCCATGATATCGAATTGGGTCCTAAAGCCCTGTATAAATGTTTTACACAACGGTTAAAAACACGATTTAAACAATAGTTAATATCAATTTAAAAAAATGTTTATTAAATATGAGAAGGCATCAACCATCTATAGGTGGATTAAGTAACGTCTTTATTATATTTTTTATGTTTTCAAGCTTGAAAAACATAGTATTGGCTCAGTACTATTAATACCTATCTTAACAAGGATGGCAGCTTTTTGAAAGCTTTAAAGATTCTTTGTTCTTTGTTGTGCTTTGAATTTAAATGCATAACAATTTTTAATCCAATGTGATTCAAGGTAAAGAAGTCTCTTATAGATAATTTTTTGATTGTTTCTACATGAATAAAATAGCGTCAATTTCCTTTAAAATGTCTTAAAAAAACAAAAAAAAAATGAAATTCTGAATAAATTTAGATTTGCATGTTTTATATAAACAATATTTTAAAAATTATCTTCAGGTCACAACCGCCAAATGGGGAAAACATGGACTACAGATAGGATTCGAAGATTTCGTCCCTCGGCTCTGGTGAAGGCCGAACGGGAGGGTGGATGTCAAAAAACTGAGATGCACATTTCAAGCCTAATTTTCAAAATTTTCAAGCAAAAAGTATCACCACAAGCTTTATACATTATTACGGTTATGCTACATACAATAATTTGCAACTATGAGTTAATCAATTCCTTTTTATCTTTTTTCAACCAATATTAATTTTTGTCTCTCTTGATAATTTTAGGAAACTTTGACAAAACTTAAATATGTATTACATATTTTGACATTTAAATTACATTCAGATGTTTGAGCACATATAACTAAATGCTGGAATATACGCTCTTAATTGTTTGCAGTTAAGTGTAGTATCATAATTAATAAGCAAAGGGGTGGCATAATCATTTAAAATATTAGTAAACGGCCTGGTTCATGGAATCACAACAAACAATTTTCTTCTTAAGGTAAAACAACTGCAGATTCAAAAATTCAAAATGAACATCATATCATGCATGGAGAAAATTTTCGAAATTCTCTATCATTACAGATTTTTCATTTATTCATTATTTATTAAATTACTTTTTTTTCGAATTTCCAAATAATTAAAAAATCTGTTTTTATTTAGATTGATAAGGGGCCAATGTTTAACCTTGATACACAGTTTTCGCCAAATTTTAAATATTTAAGGAATAACAGCTGTGTGAGTTGACAGATGTTGACCCAGTTACAATTTAAAGTTAGAGATAATCTCAAGTACGCTGCATAGGCAGATTTATGGACTCCTCCCCAATATTTTGGCACTTTTCAGGTAATCACCGCCCCCTTAAAACAGACGACGGAACGGCGCCGCTTTAATATCACTTTAATTTCCTTCATCACGCGATTGTGGTGGTTGGGGTGGGGGTGGGGGGCTGAGTCCATCATTATGACCTTTGAGGAGGGAGAGGAAAGCGCAGCAATAAAATCTAATGAGAAATTAAGAAAAACGTCCTCGAAGGCAAATAAAAAGCGACTTTGCTTTTGTTTTGACCCACTCCATCGAGTCCGGTTTTTTGTTGTTGTTTGACTCTCCAAATGTGGACCAATTATAACGGAGGAAGCTTCGGTAACTTCCCACCAGATGTCGTCCCAGGAGCGCGCTTGTTCATTTTTATCTTCCTCGGCAACTGTCTGTGCACTTTTGGCTTAGCAGCTTCTTTTTTTTTTGCTCTTATTGTTCAGCTTATGCTTTATTACGGCAATTTGTCATAAATGAATGATTTCTTTATGGCGGAAACGGTATAAAAATAGTCTTTCTTTTATGGAGATGTTTGGGCATCTTGGCAGATGCGGTTGGTTTTCCGGTCAGCGAATTCGTTGGCTAGTATTAGACTATTGACCGGAAGCCAATGACGAAATTGTTTTATATTATTTGAACTGTATTTAACAAATTGACAAATTCACAAATTGACAAATTGACAAATTGACAAATTGACAAATTGACAAATTGACAAATTGACAAATTGACAAATTGACAAATTGACAAATTGACAAATTGACAAATTGACAAATTGACAAATTGACAAATTGACAAATTGACAAATTGACAAATTGACAAATTGACAAATTGACAAATTGACAAATTGACAAATTGAAAATTGACAAATTGACAAATTGACAAATTGACAAATTGACAAATTGACAAATTGACAAATTGACAAATTGACAAATTGACAAATTGACAAATTGACAAATTGACAAATTGACAAATTGACAAATTGACAAATTGACAAATTCACAAATTGACAAATTGACAAATTGACAAATTGACAAATTGACAAATTGACAAATTGACAAATTGACAAATTGACAAATTGACAAATTGACAAATTGACAAATTGACAAATTGACAAATTGACAAATTGACAAATTGACAAATTGACAAATTGACAAATTGACAAATTGACAAATTGACAAATTGACAAATTGAAAATTGACAAATTGACAAATTGACAAATTGACAAATTGACAAATTGACAAATTGACAAATTGACAAATTGACAAATTGACAAATTGACAAATTGACAAATTGACAAATTGACAAATTGACAAATTGACAAATTGACAAATTGACAAATTGACAAATTGACAAATTGACAAATTGACAAATTGACAAATTGACAAATTGACAAATTGACAAATTGACCAATTGACAAATTGACAAATTGACAAATTGACAAATTGACAAATTGACAAATTGACAAATTGACAAATTGACAAATTGACAAATTGACAAATTGACAAATTGACAAATTGACAAATTGACAAATTGACAAATTGACAAATTGACAAATTGACAAATTGACAAATTGACAAATTGACAAATTGACAAATTGACAAATTGACAAATTGACAAATTGACAAATTGACAAATTGACAAATTGACAAATTGACAAATTGACAAATTGACAAATTGACAAATTGACAAATTGACAAATTGACAAATTGACAAATTGACAAATTGACAAATTGACAAATTGACAAATTGACAAATTGACAAATTGACAAATTGACAAATTGACAAATTGACAAATTGACAAATTGACAAATTGACAAATTGACAAATTGACAAATTGACAAATTGACAAATTGACAAATTGACAAATTGACAAATTGACAAATTGACAAATTGACAAATTGACAAATTGAAAAATTGACCAATTGACAAATTGACAAATTGACAAATTGACAAATTGACAAATTGACAAATTGACAAATTGACAAATTGACAAATTGACAAATTGACAAATTGACAAATTGACAAATTGACAAATTGACAAATTGACAAATTGACAAATTGACAAATTGACAAATTGACAAATTGACAAATTGACAAATTGACAAATTGACAAATTGACAAATTGACAAAAAATGAACATAAATGTACAAGATAACTTGAGATTCATAAAGAAAATAATCAATTTCCATTTTTTTGCCTCCAATCAAAAGACATGCTAACCTAATTATATTAAACAACTTCCGAGAAAGGTTGTCATCCGTACTAATTGCGAAGCTAAATATTTGCAATTCCAATCGAGTGCACCGGTACAGAGAAGGCATCGGCAAATTATTTAATTGCGACTTTTTATTTCTCCCCTCCTAACAAGCCATCGTCGTCAACTTTTCGATCTGCTTCGAAGCGGCAAAAATAACCACTTCCTATTTTCGCCAAACATTCCTACAATCGACGACGAAAAGGTACATATTTATTCATTTTATCAGCACAATATTTGGCGCGCCTTTTCCTTTTATCCGCGGTGGCTTAACGACTTTTCCGGGGGCGATTTTCTTCGACAATGGCGGGCGTTTCGTTAGCGGGGGAGGGGGAAATTATTATTGTCATTTTGCTGCCGAGATGTTTTCGACTATGTTCCTTCCCTCAACCGTGGGGAGTGACAAGTTGTGATGTTGACTTTTTCCAAATCATCTAAAATTTTTATGGCTGTTGTTGATTTTTTTCGGGGAGGTTGAAACGACAGGAAAACAATGTTTTGATCATAAAAAAAGGTGCAGTGGTAATGCTACAGGCATAACCATCATGACGAAGAACTTCGGACACAAAAGTTAATGATTTTTTTTATAGTTTTATTATTTGCGTTTCTTGGCCACAAAATCAATCACGAAACGGTTATTTCTTAAGATCTATTTATTTCTGCTTTAAGATCTTATAGTATTTCTGCTCTAAGATCTTATGGTATTTTGACGTTGGATAACGTCTAAAGTTTTGAAACGCTTCACAGCTAATCGTAATGTCTAGATTTTCGTGCCAGTTGATTTGAAATCATTTCATCAATTAAACTTTTGGCATTGAACAATTTTTAGAAATATTTTGAAATAATAAAAGCCATTATCAGGACTACAATTCATTACAGAGAGCCAGTCTGAACCATGTGTTAAAGATTTTCTTTGCGTCACAACAAATTTGAATCACATTAAACGATTTATTCCCACACATTACAAGACTTTTTTCTCGTTTTGACGTTTCTACGGCGTTCTCTCTGCCTTCCTACAGCATTCGCCACCTAGATTTCTTCGTTCCACGAAATCCCAAAACGAAAATCTATTTCATTTGCGTACTCAAATCACTCTCGACAGTCTACGAGGAAGGGACGACACAGCGGCAACAAAGATAGCTGAAGGCGGAGAAGCATCGCGGCGAAGGGGCAGACCGAACCTGGAAGGGTTCAATGTTGTTCGCGATGGGGAAATGTTTTGGCAAGGCTCTTGCCAGCCATCGGCGACAGCAAGCATTAAAAAGCCCTTTTTAGGGCTCAAATTGATTACGAAAGAGTTATTCTCAATTTCAATAATTTCGCAATTATCGATTTATTACCCCCAGCGATTTATTACTCATATTGCCAAAAAGTTCAAGATGGTATGTCAGAGAAGACATAGGACCAAACATTTTGAATGAGTTTTTGGATTGCTAGTGAAATCTGGGATAAGATTATTGTATTTTGTTTCATAGATTTGTCGGCAAAATTGTCCTAAATGTTCCCCCAAGGTGAACTTTCCATGAGGGCACCGGCAACTCCAGGTTGTGGCCACTACTGTCGAAATGGCCATTTGCAGGTTCAATATCAAAACAATGAATTTTGATACCCATATTGCAACAACCCGTATGTTTCGGTTAATGTTACCCTGGGCCCAAGAGGAACCTGCTTTGAGGGCACCGGCCACTCCAGGTTGTGGCCACTACTGTCGAAATGTCAATTTTAGTTCAGTATCAAAAACCATGAATTTTGATACCCATATTGCCACAACTCGTATGGTTCTGTAAATGTCCCCCGGGCCCCGGGAGAACCTGCTTCGAGGGCACCAGCCAGTACAGGTTGTGGCCACTACTGCCGAAATGGCCATTTTCATGTTCAGTATCAAAAACCATGAATTTTGATACCCATATTGCCACAACTCGTATGGTTCTTTAAAAGGCCCTCCGGGCCCCGGGGGAACCTTCTTTGAGGGCACCGGCCACGCCAGGTTTTAGCCACCACTGCCGAAATGGCCATTATCATGTTCAGTATCAAAAACCATGAATTTTGATACCCATATTGCCAAAACTCGTATGGTTATGTAAATGTCCCCCCAGGCCCCGGGGGAACCTTCTTTGAGGGCACCGGCCACTCCAGGTTTTGGCCACCACTGGCGTAAACAAAATCTTTGAACGAATTGGGGGAAGCTTCCTGGCTGACCCGGCTGTGCATCCCGGGGCCGTGACTAATTACACGAGCTCGTAGTAGATTCGTTGTACTAACCCATACAACCGGGCTACAACAATTTTCACACAGTCTACTAGGTTAAAAGATTTTACTCCACTGCCTAAAAGTTGCCTCCGCTGGCGGTTTTGCTCGTCCCCGGGTGTATCTGTAGTTGGTCGCAGTCTTTGATGGCCTTTTCAGGTGACGAATTTAGATACATCAATCGAACATCCGTGGAAGGGAAACTCGACGCATCGAACCCAATCAGCGTGTACCATGAAACGGGAGTGTGTATGTATGGTGTGTCATTCTACGGCATTCGCACACAATTTGCCCTCTTCGGTGCTGCTCTCCGATTCTCTCTCTCTCTCTAGAAAATAAAGGTAATTTTTCAGAAGAAATCCTTCTCCGGAAGAGAGAATTTGGGGCTCTCTCTCTCTGCTGCTGCTGCTTCACCCGTCTGCGGCTCAGATATTATGAGCCGACCCGACTTGTTCAGCATCTCGGTGGCAACTAAGTGGAGTGGAAAGGGTAGAACGCATTTTTATACTTCTACTTCGCTATTACTTCCCCTCTTTTCACAAGCACGCAAGATTTTTCCCTCATTTTGCCGTTCCTACTGCATTCTCTCTGCCTTCCTACTGCATTCGCCACCAAGATTTGATCGTTCCGCGATATGCCAAAACAAAAATCTATAAATATAGGTCGATTTGTCATTTTTGCAATCATTTCACTCTCGACTTTCAACGAGGAAGGGACGACGCGTCAGCAAATGAGGAAAGGTGAAGGCGAGAAACAGACACGGTAGTCTCGAGCTGGGCCGCAGTTCCCGGTCGGACGAGTCAACCAAACCGGGAATACCTGACGGCGGAGATGCTTGAGCTGAGGATAAAGTTGAAGCATTCAACGTCGTTTCGATGGGGCTTTTTCTGAGCCAGTGTTTTTTGAAGGCTGTTGCCAGCAATCGGCGACGGCTTCAAATTTTCGAAAAGGTTATTCTGACTTGTGCATTTTTGCAGCAGGCGATTTTTCCCTCTCCGTGCTCACACACACACACATACACACACACACACACACACACACAAGCGCGTATGACATTCTACCACACAGAAACAGTGGTTTCATGCTAACTCTGTGGTGAAATGATATTTATTCGATCTTTTTTTTAAATTTTTAGGGAACATTCTTAGAGGGAAATTTTGAAGGAACAACTCTTTCGTGAGATATTTGGTGGCCCTGAAAAGGGCCGTTTGTTTATCAAATCTTCCGCAAGGTGTAGTGCTTCATTCGGGCCGCTTCTCCGGTCAACGTTGAGGAAGATGTCCATGGCTTTGGTCTGGGTCAACCTGCATCAGCACCACGTTCCTAAGTGCTACTTGCGGCGGGGCTTTTGCTTCTTGTCCGTTACACTTGCGAAGGTGGAGGAGCTGCTCTTCTTCTTTCCCGATGGTCTGCAGTGGCGATTCGTTCCGAAGTTCCGATCCTTCGGGGTGATGGCGGCCAGATTCGTTTCGTCAACCAGCGGACGGGCCGCGGGCTTGGCCGGTTTCCTCTCCTTCGGAACCTTGGCCTGTGGTTTGCTTCTTCTGCGGTGCAGCGGTTGTTCTTCGTTGTTTGTCCGTTGGGCTGCCTAGGAAATTTTCGCCTTCTGCGCCCTCTTCTGCTGCAGCTGATGTGGCCTCGACGTGAGGTGATCGAGGTGATTCTGATAGAGTTATCTAAGCCCGCTCTCACGCACACTAGCACGCCATTTGTTTTGCTGGACTGTACAAAATTTAACCTCAATCTGTTTCGTGTACGTACACGCAATACATACGCACGTAGATAACTCTATTCCGAGGCTGGATTTAATTTCATTTCCGTTTTGCGTAACCGTGCAGCAACATCACAGAGGAGCAGCTACATTTTGATACCTTTATTGCCCCAACTCTTATGGTTCCGCCAATTTCAAATTTCATGTCCAGTATCAAAAACCCTGAAGTTTGATACTTATATTGCCGCAACTCGTATGGTTCCGCAAATGTCCCCCCATCGGAACACGCCCGAGGGATCCGGTCATTCCGGATTGTGGCCACTACTGCCGAAATGTCAAATTTCATGTCCAGTATCAAAAACCCTGAAGTTTGATACTTATATTGCCCCAACTTTTATGGTTCCGCAAATGTCCCCTTATCGGAACATCCCCGGGGCCTACGGCCACTCCAGGTGGTGGCCACTACTGCCAAAATGTCAAATTTCATGTCCAGTATCAAAATCCCTTAAGTTTGATACCCATATTGCCCCAACTCTTATGGTTCCGCAAATGTCCCCTTATCGGAACATCCCAGGGGCCTGCGGCCACTCCAGGTTATGGCCACTGCTGCCAAAATGTCAAATTTCATGTCACGTATCAAAATCCCTAAAGTTTGATACCCATATTGCCCCAACTCTTATGGTTCCGCCAATGTCCCCCCATCGGAACATCCCCGGGGCCTCCGGCCACTCCAGGTGGTGGCCACTACTACCAAAATGTCAAATTTCATGTCCAGTATCAAAAACCCTAAAGTTTGATACTTATATTGCCCCAACTTTTATGGTTCCGCAAATGTCCCCTTATCGGAACATCCCCGGGGCCTCCGGCCACTCTAGGTTGCGGCCATTACTGCCAAAATGTCAAATTTCATGTCCAGTATCAAAATCCCTAAAGTTTGATACCCATATTCCCCCAACTCTTATGGTTCCGCAAATGTCCCCCTATCGGAACACCCCCGGGGCCTCCGGCCACTCCAGGTGGTGGCCACTACTGCCAAAATGTTATATTTCATGTCCAGTATCAAAATCCCTTAATTTTGATACCCATATTGCCCCAACTCTTATGGTTCGGCAAATGTCCCCTTATCGGAACATCCCCGGGGCCTCCGGCCACTCTAGGTTGCGGCCATTACTGCCAAAATGTCAAATTTCATGTCCAGTATCAAAATCCCTAAAGTTTGATACCCATATTGCCCCAACTCTTATGGTTCCCCAAATGTCCCCTTATCGGAACATTCCCGGGGCCTCCGGCCACTCCGGGTGGTGGCCACTACTGCCAAAATGTCATATTTCATGTCCAGTATCAAAATCCCTAAAGTTTGATACTTATATTGCCCCAACTTTTATGGTTCCGCAAATGTCCCCTTATCGGAACATCCCCGGGGCCTCCGGCCACTCTAGGTTGCGGCCATTACTGCCAAAATGTCAAATTTCATGTCCAGTATCAAAATCCCTAAAGTTTGATACCCATATTGCCCCAACTCTTATGGTTCCCCAAATGTCCCCTTATCGGAACATTCCCGGGGCCTCCGGCCACTCCGGGTGGTGGCCACTACTGCCAAAATGTCATATTTCATGTCCAGTATCAAAATCCCTTAATTTTGATACCCATATTGCCCCAACTCTTATGGTTCGGCAAATGTCCCCTTATCGGAACATCCCCGGGGCCTCCGGCCACTCTAGGTTGCGGCCATTACTGCCAAAATGTCAAATTTCATGTCCAGTATCAAAATCCCTAAAGTTTGATACCAATATTGCCCCCACACTTATGGTTCCGCAAATGTCCCCTTATCGGAACATTCCCGGGGCCTCCAGGTGGTGGCCACTACTGCCAAGCGCTTGCGAGAGGAGCTGAGCTCCTCTCGCTTCGGTGGTAGACCACCGACTGAAACCAGCCTTCAAATTTCCCGTGGTTTTGTAGGAAAGAGAGAAGGCTGGCGCTCGCGAGAAGAGCTGAGCTCCTCTCGCTTCGGTGGTAGACCACCGACTAAACTAATGCTGTGGAGGGGGTGGCGTTTATATTTATATCAAAACCGTCGGCCGCGCTGCTTCTGTGATTTTCCCCTCTGCTTGGGGAAGGTGTTTCATTTTTCGGTTTCATTTCGCTTCGCGAAATTTTGGATTGCTACCCTGTATAGAGCCCTAAGACGAAGTTCTTCGTCAAAAATCTTTGAGATGAATTTCAAACTGATGTGAATATCAAAAACAAGTTTCAAGTTTTGAGTTTCAAGGATTCATGATTCATGATTTATGATTCAGGATTCAGGATTCATGATTCATGATTCATGATTCATGATTCATGATTCATGATTCATGATTCATGATTCATGATTCATGATTCATGATTCATGATTCATGATTCATGATTAATGATTCATGATTCATGATTCATGGTTTATAATCATTAATGGACGGAGCCGGGCTTCAATCTGAGTGCAAGTTTTTTTAAATTGATCTGTCCTAAAACAAGCATAAACAACCATCCAATTCGGCTCAACCTTTTGTTTGCAACACCAAATCGGATGTGTCTCGTTTCCCCTTGCCTCGTCCTCCCTAGGATTACTCCAGCATAATTTTATTATCCCCTTGTTTGTTCCTGTTTAGGGTACAAATCCCTACCGATCCATCCAACACTGCCGAGCTCAACTCAACTCCCACTTACAGAACTTCGTTAGTCACTTAGGCTTTGCGGGGCTCAGTTCCCGGTCGGTCCTCGTCTGTGATGCGTTCGTCCTTCGTCCCTGGACTCCCCTCCCCACCCCACCCTCCCCAACAAGGAATAATACCTTTCCTGAGCCGATTGTTGAACAAATTGATGAACAACCCTTGTCCCAAGTTGTACACGCAAGAACTCAATCCTTTTTCGCTTCACTCCGGAGGTATTCTACCGGAGAGAACGTTTCCCTTCTTCTCAGTGTGATTAGGGAAGACAAAACCCCTCTCGGAGGCAGTCCCTTCTGAACCACTCTGGCGGAGAGCAAAATTCCACGGAACAAAAAAGGTCACTCCTCACTGCCGGTTCACCCCAGTTTGCTCGAGCAAAGTTACTCCCCGACGCTTCGCAAAGGTATTCCCAGGTGAGTGGAACCGATTGGCAACGTCCAGGACGCAGGATTTACTGCGTCCGAACCGGCAGGACTTCCCTCGTCGATATGTGGCAATTTTGTGGCTTCGCAGGAAGGTCTCTCTTGTACACCTTAATCCTGTGGAAAATGTGGCCCAGACTGTCCCGAGGTCGAGTCTTACCTCGGCAAAGCTGAAAGTCGGAAGCCCGGAAAATAAAATCAATTTATTTTCGGCTTTCGTGAAATAAAATAAGGATAAATCCTTTTGAGGGAGGGAGTCTACTGCGTGGTGGTCACTTGCGTTGAACGATTGAGGGAAGCATGGTCACAATATTGGAAACAGAAGATTTAAGACTTAAGACAAAAAAGTAATGACAGAAGACAGAAAACTGAAAAATGAGAACAAACAACTTTAAATAATTAAAACCCAGAAACTGGAGTACGAAAATATAAAGCAGAGTAAAAAGCTCAACCCAGGAAACTTCATCATAACCATTTAAGGTTAAGTGTGCCCCATTTTCATAATGCACCGAACCGTTTTGTTTGAAAAGAATTCTGAACCCTGGCATCTTCCTTGCTTCCGCTTGCGGTATGTAACCAGTTGGTTAGTTAATTAGCTGGCAAAGTCCAACTTTCCTCGTGCTCTCTTTTTATAACTTGTTTGGAACTTCTAAGTGCAAAAGGCGCAAATTTTGCTGGTGCTGTGCCTTGCGCATTAAGAAAAACTTGTGAAATCACTCGAAATGAGTTTTTTTTCAACTCAACTCAACTCCACTCAACTCAACTCAACTCAACTCAACTCAACTCAACTCAACTCAACTCAACTCAACTCAACTCAACTCAACTCAACTCAACTCAACTCAACTCAACTCAACTCAGCTCAGCTCAGCTCAACTCAGCTCAGCTAACTCAGCTCAGCTCAACTCAGCTCAACTCAGCTCAGCTCAGCTCCACTCAACTCAGCTCCAGCTCAACTCACTCAGCTCAGCTCAACTCAACTCAACTCAGCTCAACTCAGCTCAACTCAACTCAGCTCAACTCAACTCACTCAGCTCAGCTCAACTCAACTCAACTCAACTCAGCTCAACTCAACTCAGCTCCAACTCAACTCAACTCAGCTCAGCTCTCAGCTCAGCTCAACTCCAGCTCCAGCTCAACTCAACTCAACTCAACTCAACTCAGCTCAGCTCAACTCAACTCAGCTCAACTCAACTCAACTCAGCTCAGCTCAGCTCAACTCAACTCAACTCAACTCAACTCAGCTCAGCTCAACTCAACTCAACTCAGCTCAGCTCAGCTCAAAGCTCAGCTCAGCTCAACTCAACTCAGCTCAGCTCAACTCAACTCAACTCAACTCAACTCAACTCAACTCAACTCAACTCAACTCAACTCAACTCAACTCAACTCAACTCAACTCAACTCAACTCAACTCAACTCAACTCAACTCAACTCAACTCCACTCCAACTCAACTCAACTCAACTCAACTCAACTCAACTCAACTCAACTCAACTCAACTCAACTCAACTCAACTCAACTCAACTCAACTCAACTCAACTCAACTCAACTCAACTCAACTCAACTCAACTCAGCTCACCTCAACTCAACTCAGCTCAACTCAACTCAACTCAACTCAACTCAACTCAACTCAACTCAGCTCAGCTCAACTCAACTCAACTCAACTCAACTCAACTCAACTCAACTCAACTCAACTCAACTCAACTCAACTCAACTCAACTCAACTCAACTCAACTCAACTCAACTCAACTCAACTCAACTCAACTCAACTCAACTCAACTCAACTCAACTCAACTCAACTCAACTCAACTCAACTCAACTCAACTCAACTCAACTCAACTCAACTCAACTCAACTCAACTCAACTCAACTCTCGCTCTCCTTTCAAGAAGCTTAATGAGGCATCTGATTTCCATGTAAAAATCAGTAAAGCAAGACAGCTGTGACCAACAACAACAAAAAAAAAACACCAGAAAACATCAGCTCTAATTTCCTAACTTCTCTCGAAAGTCAAACAACAAGTCACCTCAGATTGGTCATTTTCTTTGGAGATGGTTTCCTAAAATTTGGGGGGGAGGGACTTTGTTTACTGAAAGTTACTGAAACGCAACGATCGGCTCCAGTAGAGCGAGCTTCTAGTTGGCGGAAACGGCTGTGATGGATGGGACCGTTTGGAAACAGCGACGACAGTTAGGCGAATTAAAAGTTTGCAAAGTGGATGAACAAGGAAAGGACAGTGCTGAACAGGAAGATTTTGAATATTTTAAATCAATTGGATCTTTTGAGTTTCAAATGTAAAAAACTAAAATGTTTCTGATATCAAATTATTTTTTTAAAGTATTTTGCTGTTAGAAAAAAAATATTTGAAGAATAAAAATAACAATGTTTTGTAAATTCCTATGATAATCTATATTTTTTAAGCCGCCCAGCTAGCCATAAAATTCACGATAAACTGAAACGCCATCCAATAATAAATAGACATGCCAATTTAGCAGCTCCACTGTGAGACGACAAAATATCATTTCTGTTCATCCTAGACTACAAAGTTGAAATTTTTCCCCCCAATCTGATGATAGGTAAAACACAAGAAAAAACGCGCCACTCCCTTACGGCCGTCATGCGGTCCAGCCGTGGCCGGTGATGAAGATATAAAACAAAATCAGATAAAAATCTAATGATCCTTGATGAGATGGGAGAATTCACGGCACGGATGCGCCGCTGCTTTTCAACGACGACGACTGTTTGCATTTCTGAGATGAGCGGAGAAAAAAAAACGTGATCCTGAATGCCTGGAAAACCCAATTAAAGTTAATCAACATGCTGCTGCTGCTTTTTTGCCGCGCTCGAGTTGCGATATAAAAAGTATATCCACCTGGCTAATGAGATAGTTATTATTGGAAGCGCAGCGTTCCGGTGTCACGGAGCGAACACAATTTAATTATAAATCTGACGACAAACAAGACGGGTCGCTGATTTGAAGCGGAAATAGCGTACTTGCAGGCGTAAACATCGTAGATATAAACATAAAGTTGAGCGAATCTTAAACTTAGCAGAAACTTGGAACTTGAACTGAACTGAAACTGACCTGGACCTGAACTGATACTTATAATATTGACAGCTTATTGACATATAACTTACCTGAAATATTTTATTTTGTAATACGTAACTAACACTTCACATCACTTGTACTTACCTGAAAACAGCTCAAATTGTGATTGAAATCGTTCTAGCTTAGCAACATTTTGAAGTCCGTAATAGAAAGCACACATTTAAAATCATTCTTTACATCAGCTTGTGGCCTACTTTCAGGCGATAACCCTTTAGTATACAAATTTCGCTTCCCTGCTATTCTGGAAAGCAATGACCTGCGAGATCCATTCCAGGGGGCCAATCTTGTACAATTTTACGATAATATGTCAACTTGAGCTTCCGGTTCCTTCTCTCCCCCCCCCTTTTACAACGGAGACTGCTGTTGTCACTTTCACAAAACGTCCGACCCCAAATCCATTCACCGCATCGTTATCCCCCGAAGGGACTGGTCTGGACTTTTTTTCCTTCTTCGTTTCTTCCTGGTTGCGGACTTACTATCTAGCCATGCCAGAAAACGGCAGCTCGTGCACGTGTGAGGAGGGTGGTGAATTTCGATGGGAAGTCTGCTAAAATAATGCTGGGAATATCGCTTTTAGCACATTTTACCCCAACTTCCCACCAGTTTTTTTTTCTCTCTCTCAAGATGGACACCAACAACCCAGGGCAGGTGTTTCGTTCCGTCGAAGGACGTCGATCGGGGGATGTTGGCTCTTCTCCCGCCGTTACGCTCCACTTTATATTCCAGGCCACGGGTGTGGGACTAAAGAAGCTTACAGTCAATCATTTCCTCGTCTGCCCGCGCGCGCTGGTTCCAGCAACTTTCCATATCACACCTTATCATTGCTGTGTGTACGAACCCTTAAAAAGTCTAGGGTAAGGAGTGCGGTTTTCGCTCTTGGAAGCAATATTTTGTCGTGAAACAGAGCAAACTAGTGGTTTAAATCACATTGCTTCGCAAAATTGTGTAAAAGCATATTTTTTTTTATTTGAATGCCTCTTCGATTACGGACTTCAAATCATACTAAAGCTAAACAGTATTCAACCAGAATTTGAGTAACCGCAGGTAAGTAGTTTGTAGTGTAAGTTGTGAATGTGATGACATGCAGAAAATTGTGTTAATTCAGGTAACTTTTTAATCTCAAACTCAGAAGATAGCAGTTTATGCGATGAAGCTGAGAGCCGCAACTGATGAGAACGTGGCCAGATACAAACAAGCGCTGAAACAGCAGAGAACGGTCTTCAAGCTCAAGAAGCGCCAGCTGGAAGAACGCGATCGCGCCGAAATGGAGCAGCTGTTCCGGCAGAACGAGACGCGAAAGTTCTACGAGAAGGTCAACCGGTCCCGCAAAGGCTATGCGCCGCAAGCCAACACTTGTCGGGACGCCGAGGGAAACCTTCTTATGGACAAAGGCGAGGTGTTGAACAGGTGGCAGCAGTTCTTCAACGAGCACCTCAACGGCGATGTAGCGCATGGAGACGGCTTTGAAGCCCAACTTGGACCGCCCGCTGCTGACCAACAGTTCCCGGCACCTGATCTGGAGACGGTGAAGAAGGAGATCAAGCAGTTGAAAAACAACAGGGCCGCCGGTAAAGATCGGTTACCCGGTGAGCTCTTCAAATATGGAGGAGAGCAGTTGGCGAGGGCGATCCACTTGGTGATTTCTAAGATCTGGAGGGAGGAGAAACTACCAGAAGAATGGATGGATGGTGTCGTGTGTCCCATCTACAAAAAGGGCGATAAGCTGGACTGCGGCAACTACCGCGGCATCACGCTTATCAACGCGGCCTATAAAATCCTCTCCCAGATCCTCTGCCGTCTGCTGACACCGTACGCACGGAGGTTCGTGGGCCCCTATCAAGCGGGTTTACTGGCGCTCGGGCCACCACGTACCAAATTTTCTCGCTCCGGCAGATCCTCGAGAAATGCCGTGAGTACAACGTGCCCACATCACATCTTCATCGATTTCAAGGCAGCGTACGATACAGTCGACCGCGAACAGCTATGGCAGATCATGCACGAGAACGGATTTCCGGACAAACTGACTCGGCTGATCAAGGCTACCTTGGATCGTGTGATGTCACGTGCGAGTGGCAGGGGAGCTAGCGGACCCTTCCAATCGCACCAAGGGTTACGACAAGGTGACGGCTTATCCAATGCGCTGTTTAACATCGGACTTGAGGGAGTTGTGCGAAGAGCGGGTATAGACACGAGAGGCACGATTTGCAACAGGACAGTCCAACTTCTTGCTTATGCGGACGACATAGACATCATAGCAAGTGACCTAGAGACGGTGAAAAGGGTTTACACCGCCTTAAAGACGCAAGCAAGACGAATTGGATTGGCCATGAATACGACGAAAACAAAGTACATGAAAGGGAGGGGCTCAAAGGACGTTGACCCCAAGACTCACCCCTTAGCTGTGGATGGCGATGTGCTGGAGGAGGTGAGCGAATTCGTGTACTTGGGATCGCTGGTAACGGCCGACAACGACACCAGCTTAGAGATCCGACTCGTATCCACTCCGCGAATCGCGCCTACTTTGGATTACGGAAAACCTTGACATCTGATCGAGTGCAACGCGCCACGAAGCTGACCCTGTACAAGACACTGATTAGACCGGTTGCCCTCTATGGCCATGAGACCTGGACGCTGCGGCAAGAGGACGAACGAGCCTTTGGAGTTTTCGAACGGAAGGTGCTGCGAACGATCTACGGTGGAGTACGTACAGCTCAGAACGAGTGGTGAAGGCGCATGAACCACGAACTGCACGCGCTGCTGGGAGAACCGACAATCGTCACCCTGGCGAGAATCGGGAGGCTCAGATGGGCCGGCCATGTCGCGAGGATGGACGAAGACCACCCTGTCAGGATACTCTTTGACCGCGCGCGACCGGATGGCGGCACAGGACGAAGAGCAGGAGCGCAGCGTGCATGGTGGGGTAATCAGATCGAGGCGGACCTAAGAAAGATCTGCAACCTAGGAGACTGGCGGGCTGCAGCCCAGAACCGAGCAACATGGAACAACTTTCTTGATACAGCACGGGCACCGTGTATGGTGTTCTAAGCTGATTGGTATGGTATGTATTTTAATCTCAAATGTCAAAACGCCATAAAATAAGAAAAAAAAATAAAATGAATGATTTTTTGGTAGTTTCCTGTACTTTGAATCATTGATTCAGTGCAGTTTAACCTAAAGTTTCGGTTCCGATTCAGTTCAATTCTAGTTGAGGTTTTTTTGCCATCTCTGTTACGGACTTCAAACCATAGTTAAGTTAAACAGTCTCCGAACGAAATTTGAGAATCTTCAGGTAAGTACAAGTGGTGTCTGTAAGAAGTGTGAATCGTGAGTGTGATGCAAAGTTTAAATTGCACCGAAAATTATGTGACATCAGGTATGTATTATAATTCATGTGTTTGTCAAGTGTAAAGTGTATGTCAATGTGGGAAATGCTTAGTTTCAGTTCAGATTCAATTTAGTTTAAGTTCAGCTTCAGATTAGTTTCAGTTCAGATTCAGTTTGATTTCAGTTCAGTGAAGTGTTACTTCAGTTTCAATCAAGATTCAGTTCAGGTTCAGCAATGTCCCAGTTTAGTTTCAGTTCAGTTGCAGTTCGACCTCAGCGTAGTTTTTGTTCAGTTCAGCTACCCTAGTAAGAACCATTTCACCCAAACCATTATTTTGCATCACTTGGTTGAGGTTCACCGTGTGTTACAAAAACGACTCCCCGACCGCTAAGCGGCCGAGTCTAGCAGCAGTGTGTGGCAATAAATATTTTAAGCTCGTTTCGCTGCACCAGTCACTTCAGTCTTTACCTGGTTCGTCGAGGAAAGCCCGGAAAACCTTTTCCTGCCACACACACAAACACACCCCAGTCGCCGGAAAGCCTTCGCTGCTCGTTTCCTATCTCATTTTGATCAATTTCTTAATACACGAACGCGTTTGGCTCCACCCCACCCACACTCTTCTCTGAGTTCTAAAATGGCCCCATCAATATTCATCGTGAGCACACGTGAACGAGGACTCGTACGAGTCCATTCAAGGCCCCCTCCCCCGGAAAGAGTGTGGGAGTGAGAGAAAGCTGGTTTTCGCCCAAATTGGACGAGTGGAGGTCCGATTTTATGGCGGTTTGGCACTTAATTTAAATTGAAGCTTGTTTCGTGCATTGGGAAAGGGAACTTTCCGGAACTAAGGATTATTAGGATTGAAGCAAGGATTACACTGTTTTGCGGAAGGAAATTATGGCTTTATTAGGCTGCAACCCTTAAAAAGATGAATTTGTTATCATATATTTTTTTCAAGATTTTTTGGGTTTTACTACAAATCGCCTTCGTTGTCTTTTCCATGTATTTTCATCCACCTTCAACGACTCTCAAAATCGATACATGTTCTTTTCCCAAAAAAAAAATCTGCTCATCGAAGCACCTAACCACCTTAGCATTCCCGACACGTTCCGGTGCATCATTATAAAAATGTCTTGCAAAATGTGAGGCTCCATCTGGGCTCTACACCCACACACAATGTATCGCCAGAAGAGCCTCCGGGCAAAAACCTTAGCCTGAGCGCTTGATTTGCTGCCGAAATGTGGCCAAATTCGGTAAGCGTTTCATCGCTTCATCTTCTTCGACCTCCGCCGACGCCGCCACAGTTCTTCATCGAACAGTTAATGAAGATTTTTATGAGACGAACAAACTCAATTTTCCGCAGTTGCTCCAAGCTTTCTCTCTATCTCTGCAGAGGAGTTCATAACTTGATCAGACTGGATTATTGGCGGCGCAAGACAACTTACCAACAGGACTCTCCTCGTTCCAGAACGAGTCGTCCAGAGTGTAATCAGCTTCTGCAAAAAAAAATGAGAGAGAAAAAATAAAAAAAATGAAATTAGTACATGATTTTAAGGGTGGCATTTGTTTTGGGGGTCTTGAAATAGTGGGACACTAATTCAACCGATTTTATGGGAGTTGTACTGGTTTACGACCTGCGGTCGAAGAAATTCACGTGAGCATGAATGCTCGGTGGATTCCTGCACGTGAGCTGATAACCCTGCGCTGGGTTAGGGTTTCAATTGCGGACTTCAAAGAGAAATATACCTTGAAGCAATGCCACGACTTAAAGGTAAGGGATTTCGATTACAGGTTTGAATGTAACTAAATAAGTTTTTTGTGAAATGAGGTTTATGAATCACATAGTTCAAAATTGTATAAATTTGTAATTTTACCTCAATTAAGACTGAAAAAACAGTCAGTAAGTATACCAGAAATGTGGTAAAATTACACGTTTTCATAGGTAAAATCACTCATAAAAGATGTATCAATTTTTCAGGTGTAATATCACAGTCGACTCTCTGGCTGTAGATCTTCTCGATATTCATTTTGTAATTTTGTTAATTTTGTTAATTTTGTTAATTTTGTTAATTTTGTTAATTTTGTTAATTTCGTTAATTTTGTTAATTTTGTTAAATTAGTTAATTTTGTTAATTTTGTTAATTTTGTTAATTTTGTTAATTTTGTTAATTTTGTTAATTTTGTTAATTTTGTTAATTTTGTTAATTTTGTTAATTTTGTTAATTTTGTTAATTTTGTTAATTTTGTTAATTTTGTTAATTTTGTTAATTTTGTTAATTTTGTTAATTTTGTTAATTTTGCTAATTTTGTTAATTTTGTTAATTTTGTTAATTTTGTTAATTTTGTTAATTATGTTAATTTTGTTAATTTTGTTAATTTTGTTAATTTTGTTAATTTTGTTAATTTTGATAATTTTGATAATTTTGTTAATTAAAATCGAGGATGGCACCAAAGAAATCTTCTAACATAACTCATAAAACTTTTTGTGTTGTAGCGCGAATGATTTTAAATTAAACACTCAAATTACCCTTCTGGGCAGAGGGTTATTCCCAGTACTAAATCGTGTGAACTATGGCAGCCCAAAACCGCTTTGGCAGTTTCCTTTTTCATTAGAATCAATTATCCTTTCCAGCCTCGGAACAAAACACCACTATTTGGCGTAGTTAGCCCTCAAGGCAAACCACACCTCAAAATAACGACAAACCAAAACGAAAAAAAAACGGTACAATTTCCTTTCACGAGGCTTTGCATACCCCACCTCTCCCCAAACACCGTTAGTATATATACTAACAACGACGTCGATTCCAGCAACGCCACGGCGACGGTGGCGGTGGTTTAATCGGCCGTAATAAAACGAACAGATTTATCGTCACCGCGTGCGCCGTCACAATAAACTGTTGCCAATCAGGGGGTGGTTCGCGGGCTTTGTCGCGCTGCGGCGATTTTCGGCGGAGAAACCATAGTGCCACCGCGCTGTATTGGTCCCCCTGGGATATCGACGGGGCGCGGGGTGGAAAATGCGAACTCGATAGCTTGCCGCTGCAGGGATCAATTTAAATTTTCGTGCCGCTCGATTAAGCACGATTTGTCGGGTTTGGGTTTGAGTTTAAATCAATTTTGTGTTAATTTTTTTTTGAACAAAAAATTGGCAGGTTTAGTCCCGCAAAGAATCAGCAAGGTGGCAACGACGATACTGTTTCTTTAAGGTTTAGCAACAACTTTTAATTTCAAGCCTTTGACACCAAAATCTCATTTCAAAATGAAACTGTTAGCTCTTGGCTTTAAAAATTTCAATGTTCAATTGTAAAAACAACCTAAAAAGCAATGCTGGCTGTAGAGTCGAGTAGCTAATCACATTCGACACTCAAATCTCAGCACTCTAAAAAGACCAGACTCCGCCAATTTTAGATCTGACTCCGAAAACAACGCTCGTGCAAAATTATTGAAGTTGAACTTGGGAGCTGAACCCTTGTGACTGGAGCTTAACGTTTGAATTTAAATTTGGTACTGAGTTGAGCTGTAAATTGATTTTTTGTTAAGGGCTTGGTCAGAATCGGATCCTGCTTCGCAGAATTTGCCGACTCCGACTTTAATTCCAACGTCAGTTTCCCAAAATGACCCACCTTTAGTGACTCCAACTCCACCCACTGAGAATTTTGGCTCGAGTCTCGAGTCGATCTGGCTCGAGATCGAGCCTAAATCGAGTCGAGGCTCGAGCTAAAATTCTTAGTGGGCAGCTGCTAAAGATTGAGCGACTCCCACTCTAGTTTCTCAGAATTTGCTGACTTCGTCTCAAACTCCAACTCCGATTCTCCCACCTTTACTGACTCCTTTACTGGTTCAGATTCAACCCTGCACAAGGAATCAATTTACAGCTCAGCTTATGACAAAAACTTACACTCAAAGTAAAAAGTATCCTTTTTTCAAGTTCACCGGTCGTCACCCTTTAAAAGGGTATCGAAAATGTACTGAATTTGACATACCCTTTTAAAAGGGTGACGCCGGCTGAACTTTGAAAAAGGATAGAAAGTATCCTTTTTGAGGATTGAAAGTACCCTTTTGATGGATACTTCTGACTTTGAGTGTTGATCCAAATGTTTAGCTCCAGTCACAATTGTTCGGCTCCCAAGTTCAGCTCCAAAAATTTGGCTACCGTCATCAGGGGTCAGTCAGAACGGCAACTCTAACTAGCTGGATCTCGGTCATAACTCAACCAATCGCGACGATTCTTTTTCCAGAGATTTGTAAGGATGTTGAGATGATTCTGGAATTTAGCAGACTACAGTATGGCCCATAAAAAAATGCAACAGGTGCATTTTGGTCTATTTTTTTTTTTACAATTATGTCTACAATTATGAATGTATTTTTGGAACAATATTTACCCTAATTAAATAATTTATTTTTCAAAAACGAAACAGTTTAAAATATCCAACAAAGTGCCGAAAGTATCTTTAGAAGTCCTTCTTAAATACGCCCAATCAACGAAGTTTTTTTAATTTTGTTAAATTTGGTAATTTGTGTGAAAAATGCCATTTTGGTTATTATTTTGTGTGATTCTGTCAAAATTAATCAATTACTTAAAATCGTTGTCGATGGCTCAAAAGCGTGCCCAGCGGCTCTATATTATTAAAAGTCACATCAGAGCATCTGTTAGTATCAATTACCATCATTAGTAGCATTTGTTTTTTTCGTTGAAACATTGCAGACTCCTTTTAGTCCATAAAAATGCCATAATAGGCTATCCAGATCGACCAACATGAAAAAGTATGTTTTTCTTTATATGGCCTGGGCGTAGAGCAAATTGGAAAATTATAAAATTCAATGAGCTGTAACTTATTGTATGCTAAGGGAATGGTTTTAAAGGCATTCATTCATGGTTCATGGATATATGAAAAAGACAAAAGTGTTCTATTTCGTTTGCATCAACCGGAATTTCAAAGTGCTATGACCCCAGAAGCTAGCCTTAAAATTTGAGCTCATTTGGTTAAGGTTTAGTTGCTCCAGTTTTGATCTGAAGTTAGTATGGAACTTGATTCAATTTAATATGGAGAATTGTAACTTTTACATGTTCTTATAGAAAATTTCCCAAAACCCTATCAAATTTTCCTATTCATAGGTTTTTATAGGTTTGATCTGGGAACAACTTTAGAACATCGCAAAGTGCTAAAAATTGATCCTGGAAAGATACAGGATGTTTTTAGAGTTTACTTTTTTCGGCAAAATTTCAAAATATGCTCCTAAAATTAACCTGTATCTTTTCGGGATCATTTCCTAGCGCTTTGCGATGTTCTACAAAGTTGTTCCCCGAATCAAAACCTATAAGAAAACTCTTACATGATAAAGTTTTATCGGGTTGAGGAAAACTTTCTAGAAGAACAGTTGAAAAGTGAAAAATAAATCAATTAAATTTATTAAAATTCCATTCTAACTTCATATCAAAACTGGAGCAACTAAACCTTAACCAAATAAGCTAAAAATTTCAGGCTAGCTTTTTGGGTCATAGTACTTCAAAATTCCGGTTGATGCAAACGAAATTGAACACTTTTGTCTTTTAGTGATCATAAATAGTAAAAATAGTTCCGATTTACACCTAATAACAATGTCGCATTTTTTTATGAGCCATACAGTCATCCCACATATTCGGAACGGTTTACAGATCGGCCGATGGTTGAAAAATCATAGAAAATCGACAGTCGAACATAATGTTTTGCTTTTTCCTTCTGTGGAAGCTTTTCTTGAGATCTTTCGATTGATGTATAGACCGGCTGTAGTTTTTTACGTTTTATATAATTTTTTAAAGATAAACATTGACCCATGAAAACCACAAATTCGGAACACTTTTTTCTTACGGATGTAAACAAACCTTGGTTCTCTCCAGGAATACAGATTTTTAACAAAGTAATGACTTCACACACTAAAATCAATGAAACTCATGCTCAGTGATGTTTTATACATGGTCTGATGACTTTTTTGTGGAAATATCAGTTAAATTGAGGTGTTCCACAATTGTGGGAGGCGCAATAACATCCCACAATTATGAAACAGGCAATTTGGAGGCAGTATTTTGCTGCTCTGGATAAAATTGTCTTGAAATGAAGTTTTTGTTTAAAAAGTACCACTTTTACTAATGAATTAGCAAAAGAATGTCCAAATAAAGGTCCTAAAAATAGTAGGGTTGACGGAAAAGCTGCATTTGGCATGCTATTGACAAATTATCTCGAAAGTGTTCCGAATTTGTGGGTGTTCCGAATATGTGGGATGACTGTACTATAGATTTGATCAAATCTGTAATTTCTGTGATCGAAATCATCGTTCCAACTTTTTTCTGCGCGTTGGAAAAAAAACTTGGAACGATGTTTCCTCCTTTTAAATCTCTGGATCAGTTGGTTGAGTTATGGCCGAAATCCAGTTGAAGTTACCATTCTGAAAAAAAGGCTTGGGCGTCCATGTAAGTTTGACATAAGTTAAACGCTAGGGTGTTCCAGAGTAAAAGAGTCAAATCAAAAAGTTCAGCTTCCATTCCAGTTCTCCCAAATCAATTTCCAGATTCTGTTTCAACTGGCAATATAACTTAGTTCCCGAATCCGCTCCCAGTTTCTTTTCCAAATCCAGATTCAGCTCCAAATGGTCATCTCTTAGCCGAAAAAGTTCAGCTTCTAGATTAAGTCCCATAAGATTACTTCGTAGAAGTTCAGATTCAGTTCCAAATGTTCAACTCCAGAAAACAATACTCTCAGCACACTGGTAAATTCCAGCAAACCCAGAAATGAAATGACTTTACTTCGTTGTACTCCCATTGAGTTGCTCTGAGGTTCAGCTCCCACATTCAGGTCAAGTCATTAGTTCAGTTCTCAGGGGCAGTTTCAAGTAAAAATAACTCGTATAATCCAATTCTAGGTCTAAATCCTTATGTTCAGCTCCCAAATATTCAGTTCCCATGTTCAGCCTCAAGCAGTAAGCAGTCAATTTAAAATTTTAGTTTAATTCGTTTACAAAAAGTGATGGCAGTTCAGTTCCAACATTTAGATTCACATGTTCTGCTTTGAGTTACAACTAATCAATTCTCATTTGCCAGACTTGGGATAAAATGTTCAGTGTAAAAAGTTCTATTTATTCGGCTCCCAGTTTCTATTCCTTCATTTTTCAAAATAGATTTAGTTCCAATGGTTCAGATCTCTCTTGCAACTTCTTGTGACACTTGTCTCCAAATCCAAATATTTAATTTTCATATTAAATTTCAATTACTCAAATCACAGAACTCCTTCTGCGTTACTTTAAGGTTCAGCTCCCACATTCAGGTCTAACTTTTCAGCCCATAGCCTCATTAGTTCAGCTCTCAGGTGAACCAACAAGAGATAAGCTTCCTTTTGTTCAGTTTCCAAATGTTCAGTTCCCATGTTCAGCCCCAAACAGAAAACAGGGTTCTGGTTGAGAACCAAATCAAATATCAAACTTCCGTTTAATTACATTAGTTCACAAAAGTTCTTGCAGCACAGTTACAACATTCAGATTCAAATGTTAAGTTACAATCAATGCTCAGTTGCCAGACCTAGAAAAAATAAATGTTCAGTTTCAAAAAGATCTATACATTCAGCTTCCAGGTTCAGCCCCATTAGGTTTAGTCATATTGTGCTATCTTGTGATACGTTCTATCTGATTACAGTAGACGCAACACAATGTTCGGTTTCTATGTTCAGCCCCAGTTCATATTCTGATCTTGACCCATTTCTAGATTCAGTCCCAAATGTTCAGCTACCAGATTCAGCTACAGTCGACTCTCTGGTTGTCAATATCCAAGGGACCGTCGAGGAAGAGAATCATCAGTTTACAGAACGATGCAAAATGAAGACTCAATTGAAAATATTTTTTTCTTGATACCCAGCTATGGAAGAGAATCATGGCAACGTCCATCAAACAAAAACAAACTAATGTCAAACACCCTTCAAGGCTTCGTTTCGCCAAGAAAAATGTCTATGCAAGCTATGAGAAAGTGAAATTATTGACAACCGGAAGAGATTTTTAAAGCAAACAGAATCCAAGGGACCGTCGAGGAAGAGATTCCTTCAAGCAAGGGAAAATAACAAGGAATGAAGATAATTGCAGTATGCAGATTGAAGGGACTGAAGAATTCATCGATAGATGGAGAATTATTGATATTGAGAAGATCGACAGCCAGAGAGTCGACTGTATATTCACAAATTGAATTTAGAGCCAAGCTCAATTATAAAATGATTTTGTTAGTTTTTTTTTTTCAGGGATATGTTCCCACAACCCAATGTGAATATTATCGGAAGTAATCGTTCAACAGGATCCAAAAAATGCCTCTCCGCATTGCACATATTGCAAAATCCCACCAAATTTCCCATGATCATCGCGGACAAATTGGGCCTCGGAATCCGCGAACTCAAAATGCCAACAAATCCCATTCCGCAAAATACACGCCGGTTCACGCAGGGGGAAGAACCCCCGGAGAAAAACATTCTTTTATCAATCCCAGCTCATCGGTCAGCAGCAGCCGTGTGGCCATCGGCCACGACGGAACCAACCAACAGCTGTTCCGTTTTCCGACATTTTTTTTTTCTACTCCAGTTGAGCTCCCGACTTCAATCGAGGCCGCGTGCATGGCCGCAGGACGCGTCGTACGGAACAGCCAGAAAACAATTTCAATTAATGATTCTGCCGTTCGCTCGAGGTTCGGATGACCACGGCGCGCGGCCGGAATGCATTTTAATGCGACCACGGCGATCGTCAAAATTGCAAAATGACATGTCCCACGCATGGCCCGGACGAAACCACCGTAAAAAGCATGGTTAATTACGGGTCTCACGGTATCGGGCGGGGGTGGCGGCCATACTATGTCATGGCGCAGGGTTTGATGACTCGACGGATGGCTGACATGGCCGAGTCAGCTTTGTCGCTGACAGTGGCGTTTTTGTTCCTGTTTGGGGAAGTTAGTTGCGATGGAAGTGGGACGAAACGCAATTATATTTCGAGGAAAAGCTGAAAGCCTTGCTGGTAGCTGTAAACTTTAGTTTTTTTCTGGATCCGTTCAATGTTCAATGTTCAATGTTCAATGTTCAATGTTCAATGTTCAATGTTCAATTTTCAATGTGCAATGTTCTGCATTTGATGTTAATGTTCATTTTTTTTCAAGATTTATTGTTCAAAGTTCAGAAAATAAAAAATCACAAAAGCAGAAAAAGAAGAAAACTGGAGTTTTTTTAAAAGTCCAGTAAACAAAATTTCAAGTTTTTTTGCTTTGTTTTTGAAACCGCTTTGAGTCATGGGGGATTAAAAATTAAAAAACACCCGAAAAGCAAAAACTGAAAATTTGGTTTATTGGACCTATTCAAAAAAAAAAAAAAACTCCAGAAAAGCAGAACAGCAGAAAAGCAGAAAAGTTAAAAGCAGAAATGTAGAAAATCAGAAAATCAAAAAGCAGAAAATTAGTTTTTTCTATTTTTTTTTCTTACTCTTGGTAATCTCTTAGTTGAAAGCAATAATGGTTTCAAAATGGATTGAGATTAAACACACAGTTAAAAGGAACTCCAAAACTCTGTTATGTGTTGCGAATGAACTAATTGTAACATGATTATTCACTAATAAAACCGAATAAAGAGGAATGAAAAGCAGAAATGCAGAAAAGCAGAAAAACACAAAAGGAGAAAAGCATAAAAGCAGAAAAGCAGAAATCAGAAAGGCAGAAAAGCAGAAATGCAGTAAATCAGAAATGCAAAAAAGCAGAAAAGCAGAAAACTAGAAAAGTAGAAAAGCAGAAATGTAGAAAATCAGAAAAGCAGAAAAGCAAAAAAGCAGAAAAGTAGAAAATCAGAAAAGCAGGAAAGCAGAAATGTAGAAAATCAGAAAAGTAGAAAAGCAGAAAAGCAGAAAAGCAGAAATGTAGAAAATCAGAAAAGCAGAAATGCAGAAATGTAGAAAATCAGAAAAGCAGAAATGCAGAAATGCAGAAAATCAGAAATGCAAAAATGCAGAAAAGCAGAAAAGTAGAAAAGCAGAAAAGCAGAAAAGCAGAAAAGCAGAAAAGCAGAAAAGCAGAAATGTAGAAAATCAGAAAAGCAGAAAATTAGTTTTTTTTCTTACTCTTGGTAATCTCTTAGTTATAAGCAATAATGGTTTCAAAATGGATTGAGATTTGACACACAGCTAAAAGGAACTCCAAAACTCTGTTATGTACTGTGAATGAAATAATTTCAATATGATTATTCACTAATAAAACGGCATGAAGAGGAATGAAAACAGAAATGCAGAAAAGCAGAAAAGGAGAAAAGCATGAAAGCAGAAAAGCAGAAAGCAGAAATGCAGAAAATCAGAAAAGCAGAAAAGTAGAAAAGCAGAAAAACAGAAAAACAGAAAAGCAAAAAAGCAGATAAAAAGAAAAGCAGAAATGCAGAAAATCAGAATAGCAGAAAAGGAGAAAAGCAGGAAAGCAGAAATGCAGAAAAACAGAAACGCAGAAAAGCAGGAAAGTAGAAACGCAGTAAAGCAGAAAAGCAGAAAAACAAAAATGCAGAAAAGCAGAAAAGCAGAAAAGAAGAAAAGTAGAAAAGCAGAAAAGCTAGTTGCAGAAATGCAGAAAAGCAGAAATTAATTTTGAATTTAATCACGGCGCAGCTTTCTCAAATCCAACACTTTTACAGTTCATTAAATTTCTATTGCAAAATTTGATGACAACGTCAGAACGGAAATGCTTGAGAAAATCTTTCACCACCATCTGCTAGAACTGTCACAAAACGTAATAATTGAATCGCGAATCCCAGCGATCAGACGATTGCATCGATGAAAATAGAAACAATTGGGCCAATAAAATTTAATATAATTTTGGCGAAACCAAATGCGCTGATGGGTTTCACAGCTGCACCAAAAAGACGCCTCAGCTTCAGCCGTTACATTTCCCATCACAAATAGACAGGATTATTGAAGGTGGAGCTTTGTGTTGGGAAAAAAAACTTTATTGCAGCACTTGATACTGTGACAACATTCGTTTGATTCTGTGCTGGATTTGACTGCAGTGGTGTGAAAGACTCGTTTCTGATTATTTTAAAATTTAGTGAAAGATCATTTTTTTCGCTTTTCCAATATTTATGAAAATAAAAAAAAATCTGAATTGAAACCAATTTTCTCAAAAATAATCACCACAAGTTAAAATGCAAAACCCCTCCTCGAACCAGCTGGAAAAATAAAAATCCCAAATGAAGAAAAATCGAAGCGAAAATGCAATTTCGATTTCCATTCAGTCATTCGTTTTGATGGCATCCCGATCATCGCTTCCCATCACCATCATCGCTTGCCATCGCCATCATTTGCCCTCGTAAAGGATGACAGCGGTTCGAGGGGAGCGGGGTCGGTCGTGATTTGTTCGTAATTCGATGATAAATTCAACTTTAGGGGTTTAAGTCGACTTTTTTCTGTGTTCGATTTTGTACTGTTGGCGCTTTCACTGGTGAGCAATTTTCCGCGTCCTCGAAATGAGATTCCAAGTGGTAATGTGTATATGGGATTGAATATCCGAGCTTTTTTGTCGGTGAGTCACTTACGAGTGCTTGTATGGATTGTGGGGGATGAGTTTTATCTCCGAAAAGGATGTGTTTTGGGCTGTTTATTTTATGGGATAACGCAAATCCTGCCGCAGCACGTTTTGTGCGTTGTTATTGTCATGGTATCACTGGAATTGGGCCCATTGAGAGATTCAATTGTTATTGCTTCATTTGAACATGAATTGATCCGATCAAACGTTGTTAAGCTCTACTGCAACTCTACACTTTAAGACAATTTTTCAATTGCTCTTTCCTGCTGCCAACTTAACATATTTTATTCTTGGTTCTCCACGTTCAAATTACAATAAAACTCTACATTCGCCTCAACCCTCACAAAACTCTACAAAGCTTGTGCATACGTTGAACATTTCATCAACCTAACTCTCCACAAAACTCTACACAAACCCTCCGTTGCCGCATCCAACTCCTTAGCCAAAGTAACTAAATTGTCCACTAACCTAACACCAGTAATGAACTCCATTCAATACCGAAATTACTACCATGTTGCCCTTTCCGAACCAGGCAAACATGTCATCTTCCTCGCAACAACTCTCTCAATACAACAACATCCCACGCACGTAAATGTGCGCCCACCAGGAAGATAATCACTTCTAATTTTGCTTGCGGTCCAGCCCAGGCCAGAATGTGCAAACAATTTACGAGATGTGCAGTTTGCGCTCGATTTGCGCGAATGCAGGACCTTGAAGATTCGTGTGTCCCAGCGGACCGTCCGTTGGTCGATTGTCTTCGCTGCGACGTTTGATTTACGAGTCATGTCAGACGACGACGTCGTCGTTCGTCCTACCATCGGCAAACACTGCGGGGCTTTCTGCCTTCTGGAGCTGTTTGTGTAAGGTGGAGGATGCTAGGTTTGGAACGGTGTTTGGTTTTGACCTTTCTATTACGGACTTCAAAGTTGGTGTATCAAATTGGACTGTTGGAAGAATTTGATGTGATTTTATGCTGGTGATGCAGTTCAGGTAAGTACAATTAAGATATTTTTGTAGTCTTGTAGACTTGTAGTTCTGTAGGCTTGTATACTTTCGGTTATGTAGACTTGAAGACTTGTAGACTTGAAGACTTGTAGACTTGAAGACTTGTAGACTTGAAGACTTGTAGACTTGAAGACTTGTAGTTTTGTAGACTTGTAGTCTTGTAGACTTGTAGTCTTGTAGACTTCAAGTCACTTGAAGACTTGTAACCATGAAGAATTTTGGTCTTGTAGACTAGGAGTGTTGTAACTTTGGATCATGTAGACTTGTAATTTTGTAGACTTTTGGTCTTGTAGACTTGCAGTGTTGTAGAATTTCGTTGTTGTAGACTTGTAGTCTTGTAGACTTGTAACCTTGAATAGTTTTGATCTTGTAGACTTGTAGTATTGTAGTCTTGTAGACTTGTGGCTTTAATGATTTTGTTTTGTTTGTAAATCAGGAGAATTATAGATTTCTAATATACTTTCTTAAACCAAACAAAGAGCCCTTTACCCTACCCAAATGCCCACCATTTGACGAATCATTACGCCTGTCGCTTACATGTCACGACCTACAGCTCGCAGTCCCTCCCACGTCAGATTCCGTTCCCAGGTTTCGGATGTGAAATGAGTTGTTAGTTGGCTTGTAAATCACGCGTGCTCCAAATCCGACCCGGAATTTCCTGAACCCACCCCTTCACTTGTGGGCGCAAGCTGACCAAGGGAGTGGAATGACTTTCCACCTAGCCAAATCATCTCCGTGTAATGTTATTTTCAGTCGCGCGAGCCGGTTAAGCCCCGGTTAACAAGATGTTCGCGCCAAAGCCAAATCGGATTATCCCGGGGCCGTGGCTTAGCCGCGCTACATTCCCATTAATTGTGCTCCACTGAGCTGGGGGAGTGATTGATGCACGCTGACCTTTTGCCAGCAAACCCACATGAGTGCGGATTTTTTTTCTGACTTTCCAGCCTTAATAGAATTTCACGAAATGAGCTGTTTTCGAGCATGGTCGATTGAATTTATACCGGAAGGGTTGCCAGTTTCGGTTAAGGGTGCACTGAAGTGGACATTTATAGACATTAGTTGCGGTCAATTGAAGCGATTGAGTGAACTTTAATAACTGGATGACATGCTGAATTATCAAAACTAGGGATGATTTATTCCAGAACTTCAGTTTCTGTCAATTTGTTTAAAATATTCAGCCAAACATCACAAACTCAACCCCTTCGAGACATTCCCTCAATATATCTGCCCAGGCAAGACTGTTCTATGTCTGGTGTCCGCAATTTTACGATGTTTATTCAGCAGCAAATTTGATCAAATCTGGTGACTGTCGTTGATGCACGAACTGATTTGGTTTTTCGCTTGGTCGTCGACACCATCAAGCGTTGCCGTACCTTTACACACCAGCCAGTAGACAGCAGCAGCAGCACATCTATTCCAGCTGAACAGGTTTCAAACCATCCAAGTTTAGTCTGGGACACGATGGTGCATCTCCTTAAGGCATCCTTAAAGTTCCATCACTGGTGAAAGGGGGGGTCAAAAAAGAATAACAAAAAGCTTGGTCCCTACAGGACTCGAACTAAACCGGTTGTATCGCCCATCTCTCAACGAAAACAGTGAAAAGAGAATAACATTTCAATGGGGTTTCGTTAAAAAAAATCTTAGAATTGATTGACATTGACAAAAAATCGAACAAAATAAAAAAATAAAAAAAATAACAAAATTAACAAAATCAACCAATTTTACAAAATTAACAAAATTAACAAAATTATCAAAATTAACAAAATTAACAAAATTAACAAAATTAACAAAATTAACAAAATTAACAAAATTAACAAAATTAACAAAATTAACAAAATTAACAAAATTAACAAAATTAACAAAATTAACAAAATTAACAAAATTAACAAAATTAACAAATTAACAAAATTAACAAAATTAACAAAATAACAAAATTAACAAAATTAACAAAATTAACAAAATTAACAAAATTAACAAAATTAACAAAATTAACAAAATTAACAAAATTAACAAAATTAACAAAATTAACAAAATTAACAAAATTAACAAAATTAACAAAATTAACAAAATTAACAAAATTAACAAAATTAACAAAATTAACAAAATTAACAAAATTAACAAAATTAACAAAATTAACAAAATTAACAAAATTAACAAAATTAACAAAATGAACAAAATTAACAAAATTAACAAAATTAACAAAATTAACAAAATTAACAAAATTAACAAAATTAACAAAATTAACAAAATTAACAAAATTAACAAAATTAACAAAATTAACAAAATTAACAAAATTAACAAAATTAACAAAATTAACAAAATTAACAAAATTAACAAAATTAACAAAATTAACAAAATTAACAAAATTAACAAAATTAACAAAATTAACAAAATTAACAAAATTAACAAAATTAACAAAATTAACAAAATTAACAAAATTAACAAAATTAACAAAATTAACAAAATTAAAAAATTAACAAAATTAACAAAATTAACAAAATTAACAAAATCAACAAAATTAACAAAATTAACAAAATTAACAAAATTAACAAAAGCAAAATTAACAAAATTAACAAAATTAATAAAATTAACAAAATTAACAAAATTAACAAAATTAACAAAATTAACAAAATTCAAAATTAACAAAATTAACAAAATTCAATTTCAATTAACAAAATTTAAAATTTAATAAACGTTAAATAATTTCAATAACTTGATGATTAAATTGAAAATTGTTTTTAGATCTTTTAAGACCTTTTGTAATATCACCCCTGGTTCTCACATTTTTTCTCCATTCCCGTATTTTTTCCCGCAGATTCTCACCAAACCGACCACCAACCGACAGGGATCCTTGGTCCCGCTAGGGAAATTTTTGTTGCGTCCCCTGCCCGCCTGAAGTGAAAATCTTGATTACCAGCATCGCTGAGTGGAAAGCGTCTGGCAAACTTGAACTTTACTCCCCCCAGCAGCCAGACAAACATGAGAGTCGCGACGTCGTCGAGCTTTTTTGGGTCGGGGTAAAAATAGCTCCACAAAATGTATACACGCTGCTGTTGTCTGTAGAAGAGATCATTGACTGCTGATAACCGAGGGCGGGTTTTGGGGTTTGTTTTTGTTGTGCGACCAAGGTTTTGGAAGCGATGACAAATTGTTTTTCTTACAACCGGGGATGAGCTAGATAAGAGGGGAGCTTTCAGGTGTCACTAGAAGGATTACACGAAGTAACCGAATAATGGAGAGCTTTGGAAGCAACTCTTGACAGCGCAGCAGCGGATCTTTAAAAGCGAGTTAAATTGAACGGAAAGCAGAATTACCTAACCTAACTTTATCGAATTCGTTTCATCAGTTGATGTAGTTGGAAATTCCGACGAAATTTTCCGATCTGATCGATTTTGGCCGACATCAAAGCGAGCAAGATTCGCTTGAAATCCCACGTTTCGGATGCCATCAAAGCCTACAAGTGGTCGTCTAGGGGTTTCTCGTTGGTAAATTTGCAGGAAAATACCTCCACCTCTCCAATTTACCATCCAATAATAATGAGGTCACAGTGAAGTGAGTCCTCGGCGACGATTTCACATTTTTACCACCCCAGCAGAGCAGAGGAGCTCTCCCCACGTGTCGATTATATAATGATCAGGATGAAATTACATTCCCGTTCGCGTTTTTCTCAACAACCCCCTTTTTCCGGCGCAGAGTCATTTCACAGGCTTTTCCAGCGCAAAGAGCACAAGGTTGAAACTCTTTGAACTTTGCTTTTACGGCCGGATGCTGGACTACTCTATTACAGAGTTGGATAGTGTGCACTGAGGGTTAACCCTTAACTGTCCATTGTGAGTCAACAGCAAACTTTGTTTATTTATGTTTTTTTGTCTTTCTGTCTTTCTGTCTTTCTGTCTTTCTGTCTTTCTGTCTTTCTGTCTTTCTGTCTTTCTGTCTTTCTGTCTTTCTGTCTTTCTGTCTTTCTGTCTTTCTGTCTTTCTGTCTTTCTGTCTTTCTGTTCTGTCTTTCTGTCTTTCTGTCTTTCTGTCTTTTGTCTTGTCTGTCTTTCTGTCTTTCTGTTTTCTTTCTTTTTTTCTCTGTCCTGTCTTTAAGTCTTTCTGTCTTTCTGTCCTTCACGTCCTCACACTTCTCAGCAGGGTCTGTTCTATCTTTCCGTCTTATCAACTTTCCAACGGGCTGACTGGCTTTCTGCCAGGTCAGGCAGTTGCTGTCTTTCTGTCTTTCTGTCTTTCTGCTTTATACGACTGTCTTTCTGCTGCTTTCAGCGCTGGATTTGTGTCTTCCCAGTCAAGTAAGACTTCCTGTTAATGAAACGCAACATTTAGGTCGTTTTTGAAGTTTGTGTGCTTTTGTTAAGAATGGGTTGACTTTTTCATGTTTATTTGTAAGATTTAGCTGAGTAATTATATTTTTTTCATAAACGCTATTTTAAATGAATTTTTACAATTGTAAATTTACAAAGCTCATTATCAAACACACAAATTCGCATTAACAAATTCTTTCAAAATTAACTCATTGCATTAACAAATTAACAAAATTAACAAAATTCAAAATTAACAAATTCTTAGCAGGGTGAATTGTCAAAATTATAATGTTAACGTAATTAAAATATCAACTTTCAAATTAACAAAATTTCAAAATTAATGGGCGGAATTTACAAAATTTACAAATTAACAAAGTTTGCCAGGCTACTTACAAAACTAAATTTACATTTGCTTTACAAAACGACAAAATTTACAAAATTCTGCTGCAAAATTAAAAAGCAACAAAATTAACAAAATTAACAAAATTCAAAATTCAAAATTCATTAATAAAATTATCTTGCTTAACAAAATTAACAAAATTAACAAAATTAATTAACGTTTTAACAAAATTAACAAATTATGTAATTAAAATTTAATTAACAAAATACAAATTAACTTAACTTAACAAATTTTAAAATTGTAAAATTAACAAATTAACAAAATTAACAAAATTGTAATTTAATTATAAAATTTACAAAATAACAAAACTACAAAATTTACAAAATTTTAAATTTATAAAATTACAATTACAAAATTTACAAAATTTACAAAATTTACAAAATTAACAAAATTTACAAATTAAAAAATTAAAAAAATTAACAAAATTTACAAATAAAAATATTAAAATTAAATTAACAAAATTTACAAAATTAAAAATTAACAAAATTAACAAAATTAACAAAATTAACAAAATTAAAATTAACAAAATTAACAAAATTAACAAAATTTACAAAACAAAATTAACAAAATTAACAAAATTAACAAAATTAACAAAATTAACAAAAATTAAACAAAATTAACAAAAAACAAAATTAACAAAATTAACAAAAATTAACAAAATTAACAAAATTAACAAAATTAACAAAATTAACAAAATTAACAAAAATTAACAAAATTTAACAAAATTACAAAAAAATTAACAAAATTAACAAAATTAACAAAATTAACAAAATTAACAAAATTAACAAAATTAACAAAATTAACAAAATTAACAAAATTAACAAAATTAACAAAATTAACAAAATTAACAAAATTAACAAAATTAACAAAATTAACAAAATTAACAAAATTAACAAAACAAATTAACAAAATTAACAAAATTAACAAAATTAACAAAATTAACAAAATTAACAAAATTAACAAAATTAACAAAATTAACAAAATTAACAAAATTAAAAAATTAACAAAATTAACAAAATTAACAAAATTAACAAAATTAACAAAATTAACAAATTTACAGAACCTAAAAGAGAACAAAATAACAATATAAAAAAAACAATATAAAAATATTTACAACACTAAAAACTAAACCACATACCTCATGAGAGAAAAACTCCGAATTTATGAACTCTTTCCTCGTTTTCAAAGACCAGCCCTCGTGCCATTCGTGACACCAATTTGCCATCATCTACATTGCATTTTTTTTCACGGCCCAACCTAACCTGGTATCGAGAAAAAAATATTCCCCCAGGGGGCATGGCATTTTTCATTCCTCGCTGCCATCTCAATAAAATTTGATTTGATCTTGCCCTCCTCCCCACGGAGGTGGCGGACTCAGTGAATTGAGAGTGAAAACGATGCAGTGGAAACAGAAGACGATGATGGTGAAAAATGTGAGCCGTGCCGTAATTTAAGTTGGTCACTTTTTTGAGGGGCAATTTTATGAAATTAAAGTGCTCCGTTAGTGATACGTAATTGTTTGGTTAGATATTGCATGCAAGTTGATTTGAATACTTTATTGAATCAATGTTGTTGGAATTACTCGTTAATTCAACCATAAATTTTTCAGCGGAGCTCCATTTTCAATCATATTCCCCAAAGTGGAACACCTTTCCCATAACAGTCAACCACCAAGCCCACAGAGTTCACCTCAACTTGACAGATCAGAGTTCTCTCCACGTACACATGTTGACATCAAAAATGAATATTACATTCGAAGTGAGCGCACGAGGGGGCGTACTTCAGGGCCAAGCCCTTTTCCAGATCCCAGCGAGAAGAAAAAAGTCCCCACCCAGCTTGTCATCGCCACCTGGTGTCGGTGGGTGTGAATCTCTGCTAGCTTCTCGAAGAGAGTCACTTGTCACACACGTGTCATATACCTGTGGGGGTCCCGCAACGTCATGCACATATATTCTCGCCCTTTTTTTAATATCTGCAATCTTGATTGCAAAACAAGCATGTCCTCCCGCGAGTTGTGGGACTTTTTTTAGCGGGGGCCGACAAGGGTTGAGTTGACACTTGGGAGGGGACCAGAAGAAGCTGGTCCTTAATCGAAAGGTGATAATTTGGGCGTGAAATGAGTTTCAGGGTTGGGTGGAGAGAATGCTTCAGGGGTTCTCAAAGAGTAGTTGATAAGAACGCCATCTGTTGATTTTTTTTTTATTGAAATTCATTTAGCAAAGATTCACACCAAGGTATGAATGTACTTGCCATGATAAGTGAATTGTGTCTTGGCTAAAATCAGGTCAAACAATCTCTGATAGGTGACACTTTTTACTATTGCTTCTCGAAAAAAAATCATGTTCGGCACCCCTGTCATAATAACTAATACAAGAATAAAAATTACACCCAAAACCTCCAGAACCCAACAAAAAACTCAATAACCATCGTCTCACCCCTCACGGCTGGAGAAGCTGTGACTATCGTTCATCATCATCTGGTTGCCACCTTCTGCCGCCGTGTTCCAGCCCTTCGTTTATTTGGCGTTGATTTCCATCGCTTCTGTTGCCTTCCGAGGAAAATTCAGCTCGGTATCTTCCCGACACATGCTGCCAGCCCGCCAAAATTCAATTCCGATCCCCAGGTGTGACGTTTCCAGCCGTTTATTTATAACCACATTACCTTCAACTCCAGCAGTGTTTGGGGGCCATGGCATCCAAATGACTTTGAATTTGTAAGATTTTTTTTTTTCTTGGAAGTTGTCCAAAGTATATTTTTTTCATTTAAAAAAAAATATTTGGAAAATTATGACCACATTTCCCGCAAAAATCCCACTGTCCCACATCGTTCCAGAAATTTATTTCCACCAGACGAAACGGCGTCGACGCCGTCGATGGACGGCCACTTACCGGGCCCCAAAATTTCGGGTTGCGGCTGGATTAACCAACTGCTGGTGGTCCTCTTGCTGCGGAGGAGCGCCAATATCGACGTCGTTATCGTGGCGCGTTGTCGTCCCCGGGGAAATTATGGGGCCCGACGTGGAAAATATTGAGCGCGGCAAAATCGATTCTGGACCCCGAAATATGCTGCCTGAAATATTCAATCTTCTGGGGCGTGTTTGCTGAAAGGATTTGAAGGCAAACGGGAGAATTCAGGAAGAACCGAAAAAGGATTTTAACTGAACTCATGCGTCACTGAAATTGAGTTGGAATTGAGCTGAACTGAAATTGAACTGAACTTTCACTGGTACAGAACTGAAACTGAACTGAACTGAAACTGAACTGAAACTGCACTGAAACTGAACTGAAACTGCACTGAAACTGAACTGAAACTGAACTGAAACTGAACTGAAACTGAATTGAAACTGAACTGAAACTGAATTGAAACTGAACTGAAACTGAACTGAAACTGAACTGAAACTGAACTGAAACTGAACTGAAACTGAACTGAAACTGAACTGAAACTGAACTGAAACTGAACTGAAACTGAACTGAAACTGAACTGAAACTGAACTGAAACTGAACTGAAACTGAACTGAACTGAAACTGAACTGAAACTGAACTGAAACTGAACTGAACTGAAACTGAACTGAAACTGAACTGAAACTGAACTGAAACTGAACTGAAACTGAACTGAAACTGAACTGAAACTGAACTGAAACTGAACTGAAACTGAACTGAAACTGAACTGAAACTGAACTGAAACTGAACTGAAACTGAACTGAAACTGAACTGAAACTGAACTGAAACTGAACTGAAACTGAACTGAAACTGAACTGAAACTGAACTGAAACTGAACTGAAACTGAACTGAAACTGAACTGAAACTGAACTGAAACTGAACTGAAACTGAACTGAAACTGAACTGAAACTGAACTGAAACTGAACTGAAACTGAACTGAAACTGAACTGAAACTGAACTGAAACTGAACTGAAACTCAACTGAAACTGAACTGAAATTGAACTGAAATTGAATTGAAATTGAATTGAAATTGAATTGAAATTGAACTGAAATTGAATTGAAATTGAATTGAAACTGAATTGAAATTGAATTGAAATTGAATTGAAATTGAATTGAAATTGAATTTGAAATTGAATTGAAATTCGAAGAAATTCAATTGAAATTGAATTCGAAATTGAAATCAAATTGAACTGAAACTGAACTGAAATTGAATTGAAATTGAATTGAAATTGAATTGAATTGAAATTCGGAATTGAAATTCAAATTGAAATTCGAATTGAAATTGAATTGAAATTGAATTGAAATTTGAATTGAAACTGAATTGAATTGGAATTGAAACTGAATTGAAATTGAACTGAAAAAGAATTGAAATTGAATTGAAATTGAATTGAAATTGAATTGAAATTGAATTGAAATTGAATTGAAATTGAATTGAAATTGAATTAAATTGAATTGAAATTGAATTGAAATTGAATTGAAATTGAATTGAAATTGAATTGAAATTGAATTGAAATTGAATTGAAATTCGAATTGAAATTGAATTGAAAATGAATTGAAATTGAATTGAAATTGAATTAAAATTGAACTCGAAATTGAACTGAAATTGAACTGAAATTCGAACTGAAACTGAATTGAAACTGAATTGAAATTCGAACTGAAACTGAATTGAAATTGAATTGAAACTGAATTGAAACTGAACGAAATTTCAACTGAAATTGAACTGAAATTGAACTGAAACTGAACTGAAATTGAACTGAAACTGAACTCGAAATGCTGAACTGAAACTGAACTGAAACTGAACTGAAACTGAACTGAAACTGAACTGAAACTGAACTGAAACTGAACTGAAACTGAACTGAAACTGAACTGAAACTGAACTGAAACTGAACTGAAACTGAACTGAAACTGAACTGAAACTGAACTGAACTGAAACTGAACTGAAACTGAACTGAAACTGAACTGAAACTGAACTGAAACTGAACTGAAACTGAACTGAAACTGAACTGAAACTGAACTGAACTGAAACTGAACTGAAACTGAACTGAAACTGAACTGAAACTGAACTGAAACTGAACTGAAACTGAACTGAAACTGAACTGAAACTGAACTGAAACTGAACTGAAACTGAACTGAAATTGAACTGAAACTGAACTGAAACTGAATTGAAACTGAACTGAAACTGAAACAGAAACTGAACTGAAACTGAACTGAAACTGAACTGAAACTGAACTGAAACTGAACTGAAACTGAACTGAAACTGAACTGAAACTGAACTGAAACTGAACTGAAACTGAACTGAAACTGAACTGAAACTGAACTGAAACTCAACTGAAACTGAACTGAAACTGAACTGAAACTGAACTGAAACTGAACTGAAAGTCAACTGAAACTGAACTGAAACTGAACTGAAACTGAACTGAAACTGAACTGAAACTCAACTGAAACTGAACTGAAACTTAACTGAAACTGAACTGAAACTTAACTTTGGTATTGACAGATTTTTGACAGATATTTACTCACCTAAGAATTGATCAAATTAATTGAATCACTTGTACTTACCACTTTCAAGTATGTATTAATAGCAGAAATGCTTACTTGGATCTTGAAGTCCGTAATTGAAAGCTACTATCAACTAGTGGCAACAAAAATTGTTAAAAATGTGACTGATAGTTTCTAAAAGCTTTCAAGTTACAAATTTAAGCGACATTCAGAAAATCAAACAAGCTTTTCCCTGAACAAACTGCATTTGACATTTTCCAACATCAACAAACACCAACCTTTTCATGACGGCTTTCTCCCTGCTGTCACTCCAAGAAAACACACAAAAAAGCAGCGTCCCATCAAAAACAGTTTCCGATTTCGGGGAAACGCTAAACGCTTCCGGATTGCTGCTGCTGCTGCAGCTACAAAATTACCAAAGACGAATGACCACTCCGTGATGGACCAGCGCCGGCCAGCCAGCAAGCTCAGGATCAAACGGTTTGGGGCTTGACGTTTGGGAAAAAGTCACCCCTGAATTTGTGTGTGCGTGTGGGTGGCGAGGTCACACTTGATGAGTTGTTGTTTTTTTCGAGTGAGACGCAAGTAGTGGAAGGTCATGGGCGTTGGATTGAGATTGAAAAAGGGGTTTTTAAAAAAATGAATTTCTTTTTTTTAAATGTACAATATTTTACTCAAAATGCCAAACAAACCTATAAGGTTTGACCAAATGTAAATGAAAAGACTTTAACAGTTCGATCAAATGTAATGATCTGAACCCCTCCAAATAGTACTAAACCCTCTCCACCACTGCCCCAAAAAGCCCCCCAACTCACCGTTAAAAGTGCGTCACGCACGTTTCACCGTTTGGCGCTGGCTCTAAAATGATTGGCATGTAATTTCTGAACCGTGCAGAACCGGGGCCAAAATGTCAAAAGAGAGACCATTTCCGGTGGCACCGAGTGCGTTTGTGACAAGTGTTTTTTCCCTCCTTTTCTCTCTTGCGGATGCGAAGTAGAAACCGTTTGAAGTGCTGCGCGCCCCGTTTGAGTGCAGATGAATTTTTAAGGGAAAGGACGGCTAAATTGGAATTCCGAAGAGCTGGCCGGCAGTCGATGGCGAAATGGTACAATTTATTGATACACATGGGTGGAAGCTTTGCAGATATTAGCATTTTCTTAAAATAAATTGTACCGACTACATGGGTGGACACCGGGCTCAAATGTATCGAAGATGCAGGAAATTAAAACCATTCATCATCACGGTTGTGTGTGTGGATGTGGGCTGTGGCTACTGGTTGGTTTCCTCTCTTGGTGGTTTTGCTAGATTTACTTGGTTTGGCACCATGTTGACCAAGCAGGAGTGCACTCAATGTTGAGAGTGTTTATAAATTGAAAATTAAAATTAAAAATCCATAAAAAGGTATAATTTGATTTTACAAAATTGAATCTAGCAAATGAAAATTAAACACATATTTTACAATTCCATAGCAAACCAATACTGGGTGTATGCACTTGGAGTGAGAATTATAGATTTGAATGTGGCATTCTCTGCAACTAATTTATGTGAAGGCAATTGAAGACTTATGAGTTGGCTTTAGTATAACTGATATTTTCGTTGGAATATGTATCAAATTAAAAATAAACAGCAATGTATGTTTGACGCACTCATTTGCTTCATCAATGACTCACTCAATCACTCACTAATTTACTAACTTGTGCTCTTAAATCACATACAGACTTACTTACTCACTCTCTTACTTATTCATTTATTCATACATTAACTCACTCACTCACATATTCTATCTCATATTCACTCAAGGTCTCACTCACTTATAAGAAACGTTATCTAATTTTGTAAATTTTGTAAATTTAGTTAATTGAGTAAATTAAGTAAGTTAAGCGTATTTAATTTATTTAGTTAATTTAGTTAATTTTGTAATTTTTGTTAATTTTGTTAACTTTGTCAATTTTGTAAAATCTGTTAATTTTGATAACTTTGTTAATTTTGTAAAATCTGTTTATTTTGTTAAAGCTGGTACAAATATTTTTAAAAGTTTTTGTCACCCCCCCTTCAAAATTGGCCCGAAAAATCAGGGGGCAATACAATATTTTTACAATAAACTTCAAAATTTCAATGAAAATTCAAGTGCAACCAGCTGAAATCAAATTAAAATACATTCTTCTGCGTTTAAAATCATTTTTAGCATGTTTGGGTTTATTAAAAAATCTTAAATTTTTTTGAAAATTTTCGATGCAAAATCTTTTTTTTCGATACACTTTTTATTTTTGTCAGATCTTAGATTTTTTGAAAACTAGAGATTGCATAACAACTGAACTAGTGTAAAATGCATTTTAAAACACTTTTTTCATTTAAATGTGAAGACTATGGCTTGTTATTTAAATTTTTATATTTTTTTCTAACTTTTGACCAAAAACACCTAGAGACCTGAAATTTTGTGACTTTGTGTATCTTACTAAGACACACATTCTGGCCAAAAATGAACTTCCGGTGGCCACCGGAAGTGCCCAGCAAAAAAAAACTGACACCAATGGTATTCCGGGTCTATAGGACCCAGAAATGATTTCAGCTGCCAAAATTCGAGATTGTAACCGATTTTGGATGTCTTGACCGCAAATGTTTTTATGTTTTATGTTTTATATGAGGGAAAAGCCCGTTTGAGTGGAACGCCTACCGATGGGTCCTTCTCAAATAGGCACAAAACCTCTTATTTTTTATTATCAACAGATTACAATCCAAATGACATAGAGGATATATACAATCAAACTTGCTAACAAACTAAACTAGCACAATGTAAAAATAAATAAATAAATAAATAAATAAAACTAACTAAAAATAAACCGGTCTAAACCTTTGTCAAAACACATATGCTTCCCTGAGAAAATTAAAAATATCATGCTTCAGACGGGGACGAGACAAATGGAAATCGAAAAAGGGGTAACAACGTTCAAAAACCCTGCACATACTAGAAACAGGTTCATTGAAGGCATAATTTGTACGGGCTCCAAAGGCTAGGATGTCTACTTTCTGAATCCGACTGGCAGAACCGGTTTTGGACACCGTGGCCACCGGGAACCTGCTATAACCGAAAAAAATCCTGTATCTCCGAAACGATTGCACATAGCAGGTTGCTTCCGGTTGCATTCGACAGATAATAACCTGAATTTTAAGCCCCAGAAAAAAAATTGTCCATAGTGGCCACCGGTTCCGGTAACCCGGAACTTCCGGAAAACTTGATTTTTGCAGTTTTTGACATAAAACCGTCACACAGACCAGTATTTTGAAACGGATTATTTTGCAAATCATTGCAGAAGGATACTACATACTACCCCTGACTATTTGGTATCGGTTCTGGCCAACTCTGGCCAATCCGGAACCGGTTCCGGAGTGACCAGGTTGTGTCAGGGGACATCAGCGTGACCTCAGATGGTCATAACTTTCAATTTCATGAAGTTTGATACGTCGGATGATAGGGTTTATGCATATTCCGATAGTGTCCTCCAGTGGCCACCGGTAACCGGTTCCGGAGTGACCAGGATGGGTCAGAGGACATCGGCATGACCTCAGATGGTCATAACTTTCAATTTCATGATGTTTGATATGTCGGATGATAGGGTTCATTGCATATTCCGATAGTGTCCTCAGTGGCCACCGGTAACCGGTTCTGAGTGACCAGGATGGGTCAGAGGACATCGGCATGACCTCAGATGGTCATAACTTTCAATTTCATGAAGTTTGATGTCGGATGATAGGTTCATTGCATATTCCGATAGTGTCCCCGGTGGCCACCGGTAACCGGTTCCGGAGTGACCAGGATGTGTCAGGACATCGGCATGACTCAGATGGTCATAACATGCAAATTCATGAAGTTTGATATGCAACATGACGGGTTTCTAGCGTGACAATTATTAAACGTTTAGTGGTACCTGGAACTGGTTCCGGATTGGCCAGAGTTGGCCAGAACCGATACCAAATAGTCAGGGTAGTATGTAGTATCATTCTGCAATGATTTGCAAAATAATCCGTTTCAAAATACTGGTCTGTGTGACGGTTTTATGTCAAAAACTGCAAAATCAAGTTTTCCAGTTCCGGGTTACCGGAACCGGTGGCCACTATGGACAATTTTTTTTTCTGGGGCTTAAAATTCAGGTTATTATCTGTCGAATGCAACGGAAGCAACCTCATGTGCAATCGTTTCGAGATACAGGTCCTTTAGCCTCAAAAAGGATTTTTTCGGTTATAGCAGGTTCCCGGTATGTTCAAAACCGGTTCTGCCAGTCGGATTCAGAAAGTAGACATCCTAGCCTTTCATTTGCGGTCAAGACATCCAAAATCGGTTACAATCTCGAATTTTGGCAGCTGAAAAAATTTCTGGGTCCTATAGACCCGGAATACCATTCGTGTATAAAGAAAACGAAGACCATGGCCAGGTTTAATATTTGCATCGGCCTAATTTTGTGTATTTTTATTAATTTTTTTTTAATTTTTAATAATTTTCTTTAATTTTGTTAATTTTCTTATTTTTGTTAATTTTGTAAATTTTGTTAATTTTGTTAATTTTGTTAATTTTGTAAATGTTGTTAATTTTGTTAACTTTGTTAATTTGTAAATTTTGTTAATTTTGTAAATTTTGTTAATTATGTAAATTTTGTAAATTTTGTAAATTTTGTAAATTTTGTAAATTTTGTAAATTTTGTAAATTTTGTTAATTTTGTTAATTTTGTTAATTTTGTTAGTTAACGATGTTTCAAGTTAAAGATCACACCTAAAAATGGCACAACCATCTCCCAATACAGTTAACGGTCACAATCTGCCTGTCACCTCTAGTTCGAACAACATTGCTGGGCTTTGGTCCATTAGATGTTAACCCCCCTCTGCATGTCAACCGGTGAAACCGGCGTCGCAATGCAATTAAAGTGCCAGAGTTCTCTCCATTTGCACAAGTACCGTAAGCTGTAATGAACCGAAGCGAAACTTTTAAAACCACTTGGGACAAGGACAAAACCAGACGAGGATTTTGAAAGTTGGTAGTTAGTTTTTGATTGGTTCGTGACTAGACTTTGTTGAAATGACCTAGCTATGAATTTCTCGGTTGAAAAAAATGGTAAATGTGCTGAAGATTTTAAAACATTTCATTGCAGTGCTGAATTGTAGAACTTTTCAGCACTGGTATTGAAAGGTAATATTTTTCCATTCTGTTATTTTAGGTAGGGAAAAGTAGGCCGTTTCGTTTCGTTCTCCAGAAGTTGAAGAAAAGTTGTTCACAGCGGAATTGAAAAATATTTCTTCAGTCAAGACACAAACCTTTTAAAAATATTATTTTTAATAATCATATAAAGTAAGACTCAGCAATTAGAAGTATATTTTCAAATGTTTCGTCTGTTTTACCCTTATAATTGTCATGAGTCAAACCATGGACGCAACTTTTCCGTCGTGCAGAAACTTTCCGTACTCGGCTTGGGTCCGAACAGAGGAGGTCGTCCGTTGTACGTACCGCAGATTCGACGAAAAGCGCACAAATTGAATACTAGTCGTAAAACTAGAATTAAAAACTTTTCCAGTGTGACAAACTCCGTCCACCCCGTGCACCGGAGATGGTTCTTTGTGGTTTGGACACGGTGGCGGGAGTTGTTGAAACAAAGACATTTTCCTATTGTAGTGAGGTGCTGCATACGTTCAGGGGCTGTGTACCTGCATGAAACTATAGAAGCAGTGGTTTTACGGTGAAATTTGCTTGTTTATAGTTTTATAACACTGTCGCCATCTAGCAGTGAGTGGCAGATTTTTCAGATTTTTTTAAAATAGTTTTGGAACCTCTGAACAGGAACCATGCTTGAAAAAAAAACAAATTAGTTATGTTCTCACACGTGTTAATTCAAATGATGTCACGGAGTTTGAAAATGGGCTACCAAAAAACCCCAGTTGGTAAACTAGGAGATTTGCATTCCGGGCGTCCGTGTCCAATTGGGTATGCCCGGGAAAACGGACCTCGTCGTTGTCCGGTGAGGGGGAGCCTCAAACTTCATAAATAAACATTTTCATCTCTGCTCAATTTTTTTTTTCTAGCTCCGGAAAATCCGAGCAATGTTGGCCGGTCATAATGTTCAACTCTTTCGTTTCATGTATTTTTTTTCTGATATGACGACAAACCGACAATGTTGTCCGGGTTAAAAGAGGACATTTTTTGTTGGTATCTCTTTCAAAGTTTTCTAGATGTCCAACAGAGAGTGAAAGAGCAATGAAATTTGCATATCTTTAGCACCTGTGAGGGGGAAGATGAATGGCTGTGTGGTTGGTAGCTTGGTTTTTTGGTTTGCCATACAGACGAGGCAAAAATGCATATTTATTATGCATTTATCTATGCAATTTGACTTGATTATCATATCTTAGTTAAAAGTCTGTAAAAGCAAAATGGTTGATTTTTAAATAAATTCATCATAAAAATATAAAACATCACTTAATTTGATTTTACTAGAATGGTTCATGCAATGCTACCTTCATCCACTGAAATAAGTAATGTTCATCACATTCCCATCTCACGGCCATTTAGTGCCAATGATTATCCTTATGGTCCTGCCATATTTCAATGTAAATCTACCACAGCCTCTGCAAACAATGTGGCAATTCCTAGCATTCCCGGGATCAGCACCACATCACGTCACTCGCCCCATTAATCCGGGCTTCATTTCCCATTTTGGCAAACCAATTTCACCGCGCTGAAAAATGATGATTTACACCCAAAACCGCGAGTTACTGTGCAACGGGTTGTAAATTCCCCCACTGCTACCCCTAACCCAGATTTACGCCAGTAAAACGCATAAATCGAGCCCTAAAATAATTCACGTGCCATTTTCCTAAATGGGCCACCAAACCACACCATGGATCCCGGAGTGATAATAATCGGTTTCGGGTGAAAATCCCTGCCCCACCCTTAGATTTACACTCGTCATCCCGGTGCTGGAAAGGAAGTGGAAAATTCATCTCGAAAGGCTTGCCCCTTTTCGAAAGTGACTCACTTTTGGCCCGGAATTGACCACATTTTATTGGCCACAAATCAGCGACGATTGACTGGTCATGGGCGAATAATCCCCGGAAAGTCAAGAAAAATAAAATAAAATAAGCAATTTACTCCCAAAAATAAATCCCCGTAAAGCTCAATCGACGAGTGTGGCAAATCCGGCCGATTGAGCCGGCCGAATTTCGCAGTAATTTATCTGGGTCGCTTAAAATACGCTGACCTCGGAAGGCTTCGCGGATGATGCCACTTGGGTTAACTGGGATAAATCAAAAAATCATTGAGCGTGACACAATGTGCAGGAAAATCTCTTTTTTTTAAGAATAATTTAAATCATTTTGGAAATTCTGGAATCTTCGTAAAAAATATTCAAATTTAAACAGTAAAACAGTTATTTTAATGAAAAGAAATTCCGTAGTTACTTTTCAAAAGGGCGACATCATGATTGTTAACAAGCGGTTTATCCAAGTTGGTCACTTGGTCGCGTTACTACTGAGTTCTTGACATAATTTTGGTTTGAGATTTTTCCGCAAACTGAAGAGTACTCATACGTGGTAGAGAAGTGTTCAAAGTACTTCTAGAAGAGGATTTCATAAAATTTGGAAAAGTTCAAAAAGTTGGCTAACTATAATTTAGAAAATGTTGATCAATATTTAGCATTATTTAAATTTTCTCAAAGTTTCGTGATTTGCTCAATGAACCTGATTTGAATCAAAAAATAGAATTCATTTGCGGATTCTTTGGACAATTTTCCATTAAGAGAAGGTATAATATGTTTGTAAGTAATTGATATTATGTGTTTTGCAAATATAATCAAAAAAAAAAATCTCCCAATTTATAAGCATTTTCAGTAGAACAAATTTCATATAAAATGTGAAATCATTTGACTTTTGCTTCGATTTCAGTTCAAAGTGCAATATGATACGACAATTTTATAAACAAAACTAATTTTAACGAATTTTCGATAAAATTTTTAACATTTTTAACAATTTGACCTCAAATTCATATGTATTTTGTTATGAAGCAAATATTTTTTTTTAACTAATTATAACATGGATTTTTTTTATTAAAAATGTTTCATCAACCTTATTGATCGATCAAAATAGTTCCTTCAAAAGATACAGATTTTTGAATTTTCAAACGTAATTTTTGTATGGACAGCTGCCAAATTTGTATGGAAAATTATATGGACATACCGAAGGCACCAAAAAAGTTTCAGTCGGATAAAAAAATACAAAAAAAAATCGAAGGGCCAAATTCTTAGAGAAATGCTCAGTAAAAATAATAAAAAATAGCTGTCTTGTGGACAAAACTATGAGCAGGGAATGGGAGAGAGGATATAAATCAATTCAAAGGTTTGTAGGATTCAGATGTGAAAAATTAATTTCTCGAAGTTAAAAAAATAAGTTTAGTCTTAATTCAAATTAAATATTCGGAATTTTTTATGTTTTGTTAAAATTGTTTGTTTTTAATTGAAAAGTTTTTTTTTAATTTTCTGAATATAAAAATCTGAAACATTTTGTGCATCTAGAACAAAGAATGACCAATCTTTATCCTAGTCGACACTTCAAAAAATCTGGCATTCCCAGAATTATCTCGCAACCTGGCATCCCAGCAACGTTAGGTGCCCATTAGAATAGTTTTCAAAGTAAGTTAACTAGAATTACGAAATCGTTGATTAGTAGTATTTTTAGAATTAAGATCATTGATTGTATTATTGTTTAAAGTTTTTTTGAAAATATTTTCAAAAACGACTTAAATGCATATTGCATGTCCAAAATATGACAATTTTGGTCGATTAAAAAAAAACTTTGTTTTCAAAAACTATTAGCTTGGCACCATTTAAGCTGTCTTAAGCTTTTTAAGACGCGAAATTAGGTGATTAGTTTTTTTTGTATAATATTTAAGTTGTTTTTAAATGAGATGATTTCAAAACATGTTGTTGAAAATTAAAAAAAAATTGTTGAAGGATTGTTTCAAAACTTATACCTACCATAGAAATTTATTTATTTGGAGGAAATATGTCTACTTGAATTCCTTTCTGTTTTATTTCTTGAAGTTAAAAGATGATTTCCGCTAACAATTTTGTTAGCATAAAAAATATAATCTCTCTTGAAATCTTGAAAAAAGATGCTCGCATCATTTGAATATTTTTTTCTATTATTTGTATTCCTCCACGCATTTTTCATTTTTTGAAACAATATCTGCCTATTATCGACACAAATTGAATTCCAGGAAAAAGAACAGAGAAAGGGCACTTTAAAACAATAAAAACCATGTCAGCTGAATCGTACAGAACAGCACACCGGTGTGCAGAATATGGCAGGCAGCGACTTTTATGAGTCTGTTCCTGCCACGTAACCGCGCCGGCATGATATATGTTATGGCCACTAAGTAGCCAACAAGCAAAGAGTGACGGTGAGAGGGTTTTATAGAGAAAACACAGTTACTCCAGCGATACATTTTAGTTTTTATTTTATTTCATTTTTATGTAAACTTTAATTTCAAATAAATGTAAATTAAACTGAATAAAAACCAAAAAAACTGTCCCAAACCAACTGACTGACCCTCTACTCGAGGAATTAGTGATGGATACGGAATTGGGTAAAGCTCTGGAAAAAGCGCCGCCCGCATGTAGGCATCGTGGAACAACACGTGTTGCTGTTGTGACGGGCCTATGGTTTTGTGGGGTTGTAGAAATTGGTAGAAATTTTGGCGAATCGAAAATCTTGTTTGGTTTTGAATGGAAAATTCAATCAATGTAATAAAACAATACTGGAGATCAACTGGACAGAAATTCAATTTATTGTGAGAAAACCCAAATTGAAGAACAACTTCAACATCATTACCACACACCTTCAATTTTCGATCCTATTTTGGGCCAATTTTTTTACCCTCCATCACGGGCTCCAGGCATCGCTTCCGGTTCCCTAATTACTGCTAATTAGATTTTCGTCTTCCGTGCCCCGAACTCGAAAATGTTGCTGATTTCTGCGAGTCTATCTCCATACGGTGGACTGGACTGACTGACAATAGAGACCAATAGCAGTCATCATCACGCTGTTTGTGCCTCTTCATTAACGATCAGGCAAAGTTTTTTGGGGGGTCGTTCATTTGAGTGGAAGTTATTTATTTTTGCTTTGAACTGTGCCTGAAGATGGTCTATAATGGTAATGAGGTGCCGTAGCAAAAGTTTGAAAAAGTGATCATACTCTATGTGGATCTATTGAAATAATATTACTTTCCTAACTATCCATTTTGTTTATGAACGACTCCTAGGTTGACAGATAAATAATTTGACATATTAACCTAAAATTACTTACCAGATACTACATTTTCTGGAACCACTATCACTTAAACTCATATCTTATAAAAACTTACCATATGTCACAAAACACAACTCAAAATGGATCGCTGTCTCACTTGTCATAAAACCTTGATGTCCGATTTCGAAAGCCTTTGAAATTTTCAACTTCTAAATGCTCACAACCTTTCTAGAAATCTACTTCCAGGCGTTTCACTTGCACACACAAAAATCACTCAACTACACTGCACTGCCTACATCGCGGCGTTTTTTTCAAAATTGTGTTGATTTTCCACCAAAACTCACTCTCTCTTTCCACGAATGAGCCTCTGTTCGTTACTTTTCGAAAAAACGCCTTCTCACAATCACCATTCCGAAAAAGGGGTTATGTTTCCACTCACTCCACAGTTGTGCTGCTGCTGCTGCTGTGCGAATGATTAATGTTTCGTTTCAGAATCCAAACGCTTTGCCAAGTATTTAACGAATCACGGTAAAGCGTAGGAATTCTAAAGCGAACCATTAGCACGGATTTGCGTCGGGGTTGTCTAAATTTAGGGGAGTGGCCAGGCAGCTAATTCACAGAAAACCGAACGGATGCTGACCGACCAGCTGCTGCTGCTTCTGGCACTGATTTAGGACGGTGAAAAACTGAACCGAGAGAACGAGCTCTAATGAATGAGTTTAAACACACTTGTCGGATTTAAGCTTGATTTAGATTCGTTCCTTTCGCTTAACAATTGCGGGATATCGATTTAGGATTTAAAGCGTTGAAAAGTTGAACGGAGAAAAAGAACTTAAAAAAATTAACAAAATAAACAAAATTAACAAAATCAACAAAATTAACCAAATTAACAAAATCAACAAAATTAACAATATTAATAAAATTAACAAAGTTCACAAAATTAACAAAATTAAAAAAAATAACAAAATTTACAAAATTAAAATAAAAAACAAAATTTTCAAAATTTACAAAATTTACAAAATTTACAAAATTTACAAAATTTACAAAATTTACAAAATTTACAAAATTTACAAAATTTACAAAATTTACAAAATTTACAAAATTTACAAAATTTACAAAATTTACAAATTTACAAAATTTACAAAATTTACAAAATTTACAAAATTTACAAAATTTACAAAATTTACAAAATTTACAAAATTTACAAAATTTACAAAATTTACAAAATTTACAAAATTTACAAAATTTACAAAATTTACAAAATTTACAAAATTTACAAATTTACAAAATTTACAAAATTTACAAAATTTACAAAATTTACAAAATTTACAAAATTTACAAAATTTACAAAATTTACAAAATTTACAAAATTTACAAAATTTACAAAATTTACAAAATTTACAAAATTTACAAATTTACAAATTTACAAATTTACAAAATTTACAAAATTTACAAATTTACAAAATTTACAAAATTTACAAAATTTACAAAATTTACAAAATTTACAAAATTTACAAAATTTACAAAATTTACAAAATACAAATTTACAAAATTTACAAAATTTACAAAATTTACAAAATTTACAAATTTACAAAATTTACAAAATTTACAAAATTTACAAAATTTACAAAATTTACAAAATTTACAAAATTTACAAAATTTACAAAATTTACAAAATTTACAAAATTTACAAAATTTACAAAATTTACAAAATTTACAAAATTTACAAAATTTACAAAATTTACAAAATTTACAAAATTTACAAAATTTACAAAATTTACAAAATTTACAAAATTTACAAAATTTACAAAATTTACAAAATTTACAAAATTTACAAAATTTACAAAATTTACAAATTTACAAAATTTACAAAATTTACAAATTTACAAAATTTACAAAATTTACAAAATTTACAAAATTTACAAAATTTACAAATTTACAAAATTTACAAATTTACAAAATTTACAAAATTTACAAAATTTACAAAATTTACAAAATTTACAAAATTTACAAAATTTACAAAATTTACAAAATTTACAAAATTTACAAAATTTAAAATTTACAAAATTTACAAAATTTACAAAATTTACAAAATTTACAAAATTTACAAAATTTACAAAATTTACAAAATTTACAAAATTTACAAAATTTACAAAATTTACAAAATTTACAAATTTACAAAATTTAAAATTTACAAAATTTACAAAATTTACAAAATTTACAAAATTTACAAAATTTACAAAATTTACAAAATTTACAAAATTTACAAAATTTACAAAATTTACAAAATTTACAAAATTTACAAAATTTACAAAATTTACAAAATTTACAAAATTTACAAAATTTACAAAATTTACAAAATTTACAAAATTTACAAAATTTACAAAATTTACCAAATTTACCAAATTTACAAAATTTACAAAATTTACAAAATTTACAAAATTTACAAAATTTACAAAATTTACAAAATTTACAAATTTACAAAATTTACAAAATTTACAAAATTTACAAAATTTACAAAATTTACAAAATTTACAAAATTTACAAAATTTACAAAATTTACAAAATTTACAAAATTTACAAAATTTACAAAATTTACAAAATTTACAAAATTTACAAAATTTACAAAATTTACAAAATTTACAAAATTTACAAAATTTACAAAATTTACAAAATTTACAAAATTTACAAAATTTACAAAATTTACAAAATTTACAAAATTTACAAAATTTACAAAATTTACAAAATTTACAAAATTTACAAAATTTACAAAATTAACAAAATTAACAAAACTAACAAAATTAATAAAATTAACAAAATTAATAAAATTAACAAAGTTAATAAAATTAACAAAATCCGCAGATCATGTATTATTTTACAATTTCGAGGCATATCAAAGAAAATTTATAATGCATTGTCATGATTTTTTTAGCTATAGAAAAGAAACGATGGAGACTTTTTAAAATGTCTATTTCCAGCACTTGTTACACTTTTCACCGCTCTAATTGGCTTCGCTGGGCGCCACCACCGTCACGCTCCCGTGCCAGATCACTCATGTGGGAGATTAAATCTTCACCTGACATCACATTAATTTGTCAATCTCACACACGCTCACACTTTCCCACGCGCGATTGTACGAAAAATGAGCTTTTCTTCGAGAGAGAGAAAAAAAAATCTCACACGTTTTTCCATTCAAGAACGCGGAGGAGGGGGCATCTCGGCCCCTAATCAGTGGAAATTCCTGTCGACGTCGGGGACGGATGTGGTACACAAAAAAGCAATTTCATCCTGATATTTTCAACGGTTGGCTGGCTGCAGGAGAGGAGAGGACAGAAAGTGCTTATCACCTTGGCACTGGTGTCAAAATTACGCTCGAGTGTCCCGGCGAGTGTGACGAGGGGCAAACGTGAGGGAAGCAGGCGAGGATGTTATTGTCACTCAGCTTCTGCTTCATATTTTGAAGGGCATAATGTTAACTTGGTGCTTGTGAGATTTTTGATTTTATTTTTTTAGGTTAGGTAAAGTATAATGTTATTTATTTGCAATAAAGGCTGAAAGCTATTCTAAAGGAAAAAAATGAATAAAAGACTTGAGTTTCCGGTAGCAAATCTTCCTTAACACGAAAGAGAAAAGTGGATTTAATAATTTAGTATCATTATTTTTTTATCAGGCTCAAATCAGGCTTGTATTCAGCAACAAAGCTGATTTTTATAACAAAACATGTAAGAAACAGCGATGGAAGAATCATCATCAAAAGAAATATTTTCGACGCTCATCTAGAGAAAAATCTGAAGAAAACTTGGCTCTCCTCTCTCGCGCACGAAAAATCGGTAAAAAAGAAACAGAAAACATCATCACTGGGATTATTCGGCGGAACATTGCATTCTCTACTACACTTCGTCGCCATCGTGCTAACTTGTCGTACGTGCATTTTGGGCCAAATTGAGTTAAGAACGCCATTTTGTGCAGCTCACAATGCCTCACCTTATGACCTTCACAGATCCCCAAAATTCGATTTCAATCCTGAGATATTCAACATAAACCGAAAAAACTCCGTGCATTTTTGTCACTTTACATATGAAAGTAGTTTCAATCTTGTCGTGCTATCTTGTCACTCCATGAAAATTGATGTAAGTGCGACAAAAGGCCAAAGGAATTTCAGGCCAGGAAAGTCAGGATGCGTTTGTCGCACGTACAAGCTAGACTACCGTAAACATTTGTAATTATACCTCGGGACTCCAGCAACCAACTTCAGCCAAACTTCGGGACAATGCACAGAATGGTGAGCCAAACAAAACGTGTTTGTTATTGTTTTCATTGCGTGCTCTCGTTTTTGTATATTCAAGGTCAAACATTAAAACGCGTTTTTCTCGGAACGTCAAAATGGCGGGTGCGACAAGATAGCACGACGACGTCGACTTGCAGGTGTAATGTCACACGTCCAAAAATTATCTGTCACTGTTCGTATATGAACAATATTTGTAATCAAAACGAAAAAAAAATTAACTAAGTGGTGCTTGTAACGAGAATCACAAAAAAGATCATCGACGGGAACGATTTTCTTTTGCGTGTTTCGTCTCCACTCTCTTTCGTGGGTGAAGTAAGTCCAAAAGTGAAAAAGTTATTTTTGCGATTATTCCTGGTAAGAACTCAAATCATGCATTGTCAGTTTTGATTTAATTTTAAAATTTGTTTTGTCCAACGTTTAAGTTGAATTGGAATTGAAAAATCCACATTCTTAAATTTTTCTTGAATTTTTAAGTGCACAAATCTGGTCACGTGATAGATTTATAAGTCAAAAATTCAACTTTTCATATTATATATATATCCTACTTAAACAAGGTAATCATCCAAAACATACATTATTCAATGCTATTCGATTTCAGTGGTTAACAAGATACAATAAGTTCCATACTAAAATCCATATGGTACACTTGCCCCACCTGAACAAGATTTATCAAAAGCTCTCAACAAAAATAACCAAAGGTTAAATCATACTTTATAATAGGTGTAAGTCATTGGTAGGGACACTACTGATCTAGGAAAAATAGCATTTTAATAAAATTAGTCTTAAAACGAACCCTTATTTTGTACTTTCCAAATATTATGAGAAAACTAAGGTTTTGAAAAAAACTTCATTAAATCTTATGCCCCGTGGCGTTGACGTCGTTTTGGCGGTTATGTGGTAGTAGAATCAGCTAATCCACTGCTGGAAATAATCAAAATTTTAAAAATAACGGCCGTACGAGCGATTGTTCCTCTTGCCCCATATGGTCGTCTTGCCCCACCTTCCCTTACTGCTTATAACTTAGGAATAACCAAAAGTATGAAAAATTAAGAAAAATCTTACTATTGAGAAAGTTCAAATTTTAAAAATTATGATCAAACTATTTCTGCTTGGTTCATCGAAAAATCTTTTGTTTTGCCTTCATCACCTTACTGAGGAAAGGCTATAAAATCACTTGAAAAATGAACTTCTTAATTCGACCTCGAAGACCCAGCTTCACGTATACCTATCGACTTAGAATCTTAAGTAAATCTTTCCCAGTTCCTGAGGGGGAACACCCTTGAAGAGTATCGGGTCCGGCATTTACAAAGTGGATTCAGTGGCAGTTTCATTCTCAACTTAATGTTAACATGTTAAGGTTAATGTTAACATTCCATAGGTCGCCTCCCTAAGGTGTCGTGATAAGGTCCAGTTTGTGACGATACACTACCTTCCCTTTACTAAGCAATCGATTCCAGAAGGGAAAAGATCACCAGTTGTGTTGGTCCGAGCCGGGATTTGAACCCCGATCTACCGCTTACGAGGCGGAAGCGTTACCACTGGGCTACGTGGCTCGGTCTCAGAATCATGTTCTGAGCAAATGTCTGCGTGGATGTGTGAAGATGGGTGGACAAAAAATTGTCACTCGATTGTCTTCGGATTGAATTTACGGATTTTTTCTCATTCGATCCGTCTTGGAGTCCCGTTAGTCTTTATTTAAAACCAGCAAGTTTAGTAAAGTACACAGCTAAAAAAGTAGTAATCCAGCTGCGTGTAAAAGGCCTGGGTGTAAAATAAATATTGCATTATTTTATGCAATTTTATGTGATTTTACACCCTGAAATCAGTATGTATGAGTATGAGATCAGTATGAGAAACCTACTTGACCGAAATGTCAAGCTCATATATGCGTTTCTCCTTACAGCTTTTTATCGGTCTGATGGCCGAGTGGGCTAAGGCGCCAGTCCTTACTATTGATGCTGGGTTTGAATACCGTCGGTTGCAACTTTTTTTTTTTGTATTTGTAAAAATGTACATGCAGTGTGTAATATTAAGTGTTTATTTTGACGAAGGTGATGTGCATCATCGGGACTGGCAACACCAGCCAGCAACAGTCAACTGTTCGGAGCTCCTCAAACTTTTCGATTTTTTCGCCGTAATTAACAGTGTTTACCCGCGAGTTTGCTGCTCCAGCATGCCAAGGGCCAGCCGTGGCCGTGGCAGTTCGAGTGCGGCCTCGAAAAACCCGCGAAGTTCATCTACCGGCAGAGTGCAGAAAGGTAAACACACCAACGCCGCATCGACCGCCATCGCGCACGGGAGCGTGCCCAGTGACGTCACCGATCCATCGTTTTTACACGTGTCATACCGTCCACGTGAGTCCCCTGTACGGACGAGACAATCGACCCGGGCATCCGGAAGCACTTCCGGCCAGCAGCAGCAGCAGCAGTCCACCAGCAGTACGACAACAACCACTTCCAACGTTCCCACCAGCAACGAATTTGAGATGCTGAGTGGAGAAGAAAACAACACCGCCAGTGACAGCAGCAGTGCTAGCGACGACGATGACTATGATGAACTTGCGCGCAAGCAAGAAAAGAAGAAAAAATGCAACTCTCCGAAGGAACGACGTCCACCTCCAATTTTTGTTTTGGAAACGTTGGCAGACGATATTGACGAGTTGCTTGTGGGACTCCAATATTGTCTGAAAATTAGTAAAACTTCAGTGCAAGTTATTACGCACAATAAACAGAATTTCGACCTGGTGGTGAAGAAGTTGAAGTTGCGAAACTTCAAATTCTTCACATTTGATCCTGCAGAGAAGGTCCCAGTGAAGATCGTCCTTCAGGGATATCCGGACCGCCCGATCTCCGACCTGGAAGAACACCTGACGGGCGTCAAGGTTAAACCTCGAGAAATAAAGGTGCTCTCGAAATCAACTACGGTGACAGGTACGTACACTTTATACCTCCTTTACTTCGATCGCGGGTCCGTCAAAATCCAGGACCTACGGCGGATCAAAGCACTGGACGGCTTCTTCGTGACGTGGCGATTCTACACGAAGAATCCGGCCGACGCAGCGCAATGCCACCGCTGTCAAAAATTCGGACACGGTTCTAGAAATTGTAATCTTCCGCCCCGGTGCGTAAAGTGCGGTGAGACCCACTTCACCGAAAGGTGCAATCTTCCGCGGAAAGATCAGCTGGGGGAAAACGCCCAGCAGCACAAAGCGCGCGTCAAGTGCGCGAACTGTGGTGGAAACCACACGGCGAATTTCCGTGGCTGTGCCGCGCGAAAAAAGTACCTCGAGGAGCAGGACAAGAAGAAGAAAGCGCCAGCGTCCCGCCAACCTCCAAAGAACGCTGCAGCAGCTGGCGGCGGAGCGGTTCCATCGACCAACCCAGCGTTCCCTCCCGGTTGGGGAGGTTCGTACGCTAGAGTAGCCGCTTCTGGGAGCGGTACTTCACCGGGACAAGCAGACGTTACCGGAGATGACCTCTTCACGCTTCCCGAGTTTTTCGCTCTTGCTGGAGAGATGCTCACGCGCTTTCGTGACTGCCGGAACAAGGCAGAACAATTCCAAGCTCTTAGTGAGCTGATGATGAAGTATATCTACAACGGATAAGCTGCCGTGTGCAGCGAAGTTTTTCGACGTCAAAAGACAAAACAAACTGTGATCTAGTTTTAAGCTTTTCTATTTCTATCCTTTTCCTTAGCAAATTTCGAAGGTTTTTTTAAATAATTTTTCCTTCTGTTGACAAATCCATTGTTAGAATATCCAATTGCATCAAAATGAACTAAAGTAAAAATCATAGTTGAAAGGTACTCCAAAACTCTATTAGGTTATAAGAATTACGAAATTGTGAATTGATTATTTACTAATAAAAACTAATTGAATTGAATTGAATTGAAAGGTGATGTGCATGCTTTTGCATGCGATTTTACCATCGGATTTTTTGCTGTGTACTTCAAAAGTTATGCAGAGAAAACCATTTTGAGAAAAATCTGAAAGATCTAGAAAGGGTGCTTTTTGTAAGAAAATCCGTCATGTTATACATTTTTTGAAATGTATTTCCAACGAGCCCAAAACCTCGATGATCTGATAGCCCTATCAAAGTTTATTAGCACTTAAGTGTTATTTAAACACTTTTTGGAGGACAGATCTCAGATATTTAGATGAAAATGATATCCGGGTCCATCATGCAAAGAAAGACCTTTCAAATGAGCATAAAATATCGAAGATCTGATAACCCTATCAAAAGTTATGAGTGCTTAAGTGTTATTTATACACTTTTTGAAGGTCGGATCTCAGATAATTTGATGAAAATGAAGCACGAATCAATCTTGGGAGGATATTGATGATCTTACAACCGTGTCAAAAGTTATAAGTATATGATGTCAAATTTTGTATTTGTATTTTTATTGCTATTTAGAAGAAAAAACTGCATTAATGTGAGGAAGGCACCTCAAGGAGATTAAGTAACGTTTTTGTTATTATTTTATTATTATTTAATAATAGCAATCATGCCTGAGGTTGAGCAACTCAAAGAAGAGAAACAGAAAATATCTAAAATTCTTAATGGCCCTCAAAATAGTATCGAAAACTTTTCATGTCTCTAGAAAACATATTTAAAAAGATCCAATCTTCAATTAGGCGTTGATAAAAAAAACAGGGAGCAAAATTTTTTAAAAAACTTCAATTTTAATGAAAATAAAAGTCAAATCAACTGAAAACAATCTAAAACTAATTTTTCTGCATTGATAAACATATTTAGCATGTTTAGGCTGGATTAAAAATGTTTTGATTTTTTATGAAATACCAATGTATAGCAACGCAAAAACATTAATTTCGACAAAAAAATAAATTTTCGTCAATACTTAGGTATTTTGGAAACTAATGATTGCAAAACAACTGGACAGGTGTATGATGCATTTTTAAACACTGTTTTCATTCAAATGTTAAAACCGTAGCTCGTTTATTCAATTTTTTTTGCCCCCTCGACTTTTGTCAGAGTCCAGGGACATAAACTTCAAAAAATATTTGCAACAGCCTTACAGACTACTCGGTCAAAAAAACTGGTGCATTGACGTTATCCATGGACGCCCTAATAGCATGAAATACAATTTTGTTACAGGAAAAGCATATTCAACATGTATTTATGGAGTTGCAATAAATGTTAATGAAATTTGTTGCATAATTCGGATTTTTACAGCACTTGTCGGTGAAAAAATCTTTATTTTGCAAACTTGTTAATTAAACCACTATTGATGTTCGATGTCCTTCTTGTTTTCTTTGCTTACGATTTATCAAGAATGTTTTTAAAACTGTAAGCTGTTACAAAACGTTTTAGAAATGGTCGAACAATAGCTTCCCGCAACAGCAATTAAACATGTTTGATATTTGGTGATGAATACTTAAAATAAAAAAAAGCATTTTTTCATTAAACTGTTTAAATTTACCTTCCATTTCCGACCCCATAATCCCAAACAAACCCTTCGGGTGTCAATCCGATTTTTCCTGTCTTCTTTTCAAGCATCTCTCTCTCTCTCTCTTCCTGCGTTTTCCCAGCACATATAGCATTAAAAATTTATCACCTCCCACTCCCCGAAATATAAACGCGCCATCCAGACATCATGGAACTCTTCTGTGTATGGTTTTTTTTTATTATCCCAAATGCAATGTTCGTCAAACCATAAAATTTGGTGAAAAGTGTCGGGTCTTTGTTCGTTTCGTTCCAGTTCGTGTATGTGTGCGTGTATGCCAACAAACCATCAGTGTCAATCGCTGCTGGATATTAGCCCACGTGGAAAGGGGTAACCAAGCCACGTGGGCACACCCAAGATTGTGTGGTGTATTCTTTTTACTCGATTCTTTTGGAACGCGCTCCTCAATGGGTGGCTTCGTCTTCTTTTCGAAATGAAAAGTGAAATCGCCGCCGGGTATTTGCTTTTGGAAAATAACGAATAAACATAAATTACGCCAGCCAGCCAGCCGGGGAGTCAGTCAGTCAGTCGGTCTGGGTTGTCTACAGACTGCATTGTATGCACACCAGGACACGTGAACTTGGTGTGCCGTGGCGGGGTGTAACTTTAATCTTGAGGTAGGCTTCAACTACGGACTTCAGAATTGAGGCACCAAAGAACGTTTAAAGAATCATTGAAGTGGAAAAGTGAGGCTGTGAATGCAGGTAAGTGTTTCTAGGTTAATCTGCCAATCTGTCAATTTGGTCAGTGTTGTAACTTAAGGATTTTTTTATTTCTTTTGAAAATTTGGCTTACTGAGTCACATAGATTGTTCATTTTTCGTTCAATCTTTAGATCTTAACCGAAGTCACCCCACATCACTCTACCTTAGCAAAAAAAAAAGAAGAAATCACTCCCATTCAAGCGTGTCTGAGCAGTGTGTGCGAGTGAATGCAAAGGACGATTAGGTTCGACAAACTTGGACCTTTCGGGAGCTCTCCTCAACCCGTTTCTTTTTTTTTATTTTCTAGGTTATGTGTGTAGTTTGCGTCGTCGTCGTCGTTCACATGCAGCAGCACTGCACCCTTGGACTTGTACTGCTGCTGCTGCCGCCATTCTGTTTTTATAATAAAATATTTACGAGACAATTAGTGCTGTCGTATGCATAATAATGAAACTTTGTTTCGAAGAAGAGAAGAGTTGCTGCACAGCTGCTAACTACTGATGCAATGTGGATAAACGAGATCGTTTGAGGCAGTCGTGTTTGGGGATTTTCCGGAGATTTGTGCGAGTTGGGCCGAGAGCGCAGAGGGAGTTGAAGTTTTCAATGTGATTAAGAATTAAGGACGTTTTCTTGCAGGTTTTCAGGGCGCGTTGCATATTTCAGCAGGTTCTTGGAACTTGAGCAGGCAGAAAGTTTTCCTTAAGTATTAATTGCATGTATGATTGCTATGGAAGCCATGACCTCTAATCATTGTATGACTTTTTTTTTATTTTTTTTATTTTTATTTTTTTGCTAACAACTAAGAAAAAAATCCGCTGAGTCATGTTTATCAAAAAAAAAAAAAAAATTGAAAAAAAAGAATTTGAGCTCAGCTTTTGTTGGCTTCAGTTTTTTAATTGATTGCAAATAAAGTTAAATTTGCAATCCAAAAGTACCGTCAGTGGGGGTGACTATGGGTAAAAAAGCTGATACTAACATTTTCCCAAAATATGGTGAAATTTGATGAACTCTAAATTGACCCAATCTCACCCTTTAGAGGGGATGACATTGGATCAAATGAAACCAAAACTATGCTCAAATACAACAAAATGGTAAAAACAAGTCTTCCAACAGTGTTTCTTGTTCGAGGGAATCGTATTGACAAGCTGATTTGATAAAGTTGTAACAAAAATATTAAAAATTTGATTTTTCGAGAGGTAAATTTTGGACAAAAACGAACCTCAACAAACAGCTGCCAAAATGACAGGATTTGTTCTGGGAACGAGATTTTTTTCAGCTAAGTCATCTCAACACGTCCCTTACACAACCCTTTTAAAAGAATTTAGTTCCATTCAAAATAAAATGAAATTGTGAGAAAAAGAAATTGTAAAATCCCCAACTCCCCACCCAATTTTCAAAATATAGCAAACTTTTGAAATTTTATTTTGATCGGAAAATCCCGTTTTTTCAATATTTTAAACAGTATTCATGATTTCTCAAAAATATTTTTTCCGGAAAAATTAAAAAAGAAAGCCAGTTAAATTGTCTAAGAAACATTCAATATCGGACCTTTAAAAGCTGAAATACAGCGAATAAAAAAAAGAAACAATAAAACTGAAGTTTCTTTTTAGTCTCATCCAAACATTCTAACATTTTCTACTGTCAATATCTTAGCAAAATGGTCCGATTTTCAATGTTGCAAAATGAAACATTTGTAAAAAATTTCGAAAAAAATGTTCAATATTTCGGTATAATAATTGAATGTTTTCCCATTTGCCTGTTTTTTTTAACGATAATCAGGCAATTTTTCAGATTTTGTTTTTGTACAAAAATTATTGGCAATGGCTACTTTCTAGTTTATCTTAAAACAAAATTGCCTATAAAAAAATCACCAGAGAAAAAGCAGCTTCTTAATTTTTTTACTTTAATTTTTCAAAGGATGAAAATAAACATGTGTATGCATGTTTCTATTGTGAAATTGACCCAGGAACAGGGTTACCAGGTCAAAATTTGAAAAATCTGGCAAAGTATCGATAAAAAATCTGGAAAAATCTGGCAGACAAAAATCCAAGAATTCTGAAAAATGAAGATGAGGGAGTACATGAATTAATTCAAAAGTTTGTAGAATTCAGATGTTTCAACTGATTTTTGGCATAAAAAATGTTGAATTTACATTTTCTCTAAGAAAAACTCATTCTGAATTTTATGATTTTCAATTAAATTGACTCATTTTAATCAAAAAGTTGTTCAAAATGGGCATTAAGTAAAAAAACTGGCAAAATCTGTCAATATCTGGCACAGAGAAGGGTGAATCTTTATTCTGGCTGACACTTGAAAAATCTGGCATTTCCAGATTTATCTGGCAACCTGAGAACCCTGCCCAGGAACACGAATATGAAAAAAATATCACTAGAAAATGGTTCTCGAGCAAAAATCTTCACGTAAAACATCACTAAAAGAAAAAGTGTTTATTTCTGTATTTAACTGCCTTACCCAAAGCATTATCAGTCTCATATGGCAGTCCCAGATGTTCCCTACAAGCTCCAGGTTAAATCGAGTTGAAATCTGGATGGAATACTTTTTTATTTGAGTTTGAAAATGGTGCTTTTTTCACTGAAAAGCCAATAACTTCCCTTAGATTTAACCAATTGGGATACTTCATACCGCATTTTGTTAATTTTTTTTTAAATTAAATTGAAGTTTGCCCAAGTTACAGTCTTTTTAAGATTTTTAACGTTTATGAACATCACAAATTTGTGTCCCGATTTTCCCCACTTTCCGTTGACCTAGAGTACACATATTTTAGCCAGATGCTAGTTTTATATGTACAAACAACTCCAGAAAATTTCAGGCAGATTGGTGATTGGTCCAAACGACGTCCCATTCATAGTGGTATGCCCTGTTCGTGGACTCGCTCTGAATTCAAAAATATGGGTTACCATAAAAATTTCTATGTTTAGCATTTTGTTTTGCGTCAAATCATGTAAATAGTTATTTGAACAGTTTACAGCAAACAATTTGTATAGTATTTTCCGCTTTTGTTCATTTATCATAATTATTTTTAAGTTATTAATAATTTGTTATTCAAGAATTTGTCAAAAACCATTTGTAACAACCCGAGCAGATGGAATTAACTTAGGAATAACATTTTTACACTAGGCCAATAAAATTTTATGTTATTTATAACAAGATTTGTTATTCGTCGTTATATTTTTGCCTCCTTCCTATTTTTCTTGTGTGTATGTGTGTGTATGTGTGTGACCAAAATTTTTACTCAGTTTTCTCAGCACTGGCTTAACCGATTTAGGTCAAACCGGTCACATTAGACTCGATTTAGGGTCCCATACGTCGCTATTGAATTGTTTGAAGTTTCGATAAGTAGTTCAAAAGTTATGTATAAAAATGTGTTTTCACAAATATCCGGATCTCACTTAAATGTATGTAAACTATGTCCGGATCCATTATCCGACCCATTGTTGGTTAGGTAATTGAAAGACCTTTCCAACGAGTCCAAAACATTGATTATCTGGCAACCCTGTCTCGAGTTATTACCACTAAAGTGATATTTATGTACCCTTTTTATTCCGGATCTAAAAAATAGATGAAATTTGTGTTCAAATGTATGTGTCTCATCATGTCACCCACTGCACAGTGGGCGAAATGGAACCCAAAATCGGATATTCGGTATGAAATAGTGCTTATGTAAATCCGGGTAATCGATTGTGATGGCACGAAAGGGTTCATTTTGCCCAAATTCCCCATTTTATTTTTTCGAAAATCGGTCTGTATTTAGAACGGAGGCATGGCAAATGCACTTAACTTATGTAATGTCCCAGAAATCCAGTAAAAATTTCACCGCAAAATGTCCATTCCCCGCTAAAAGCATTTTGGCCATTTTCATATGTTAGTCAGATTTTATCTGAAAATTTTTATCGTAAAGATCACACATTTTACATAAGAATGACGATTTGCACTTGATAGTTTGACACATTTATGTTGATAAAAATAAAATTATGTAAAGGCAGTTTATTCTGCGTTTGACAAAATTGGCCCAAAATTGATTCTTCAATCTTTTTATTTAGTTTAATTTCTATATCAACATAAATGTCAAACTATCAAGTGCAAATCGTCTTTCTTATGTAAAATTGTCTGATCTTTACGATAAAAATATTTTCAGATTTTAAAATCTGACCTAACATATGAAAATTGCCAAAAATGCTTTCATAGCGGAAGTTAATTGACCCTAGATGATTTTTGCGCAAGTGGATATTTTTACTGATTTCTGGGACATTTTCACATAAGTTAAGTGCATTTTGGATGGCCGCATAAAGCCTCCGCTCTAAATATAGACCGATTTTCAAGAAAAAATGTAAATAAGAATTTGGGCAAAATGGACCCTTTGCCGTTTCGTGCGGTGGATGAAACCATCACCAATCGATTACCCGGATTTTTTTACATAAGAAACACTATTTTTCATACCAGGGAACCAGCCGCGTTCAATTAAGTCCGATTTTGGGTTCCATTTCGCCCACTGTGCACTGTTTGTAAAGAGTGAGAAAGGCACCAACCAGATAGGTGGATTAAATAAGTTATTTTTTGTTATTTGATTGTTATTGTAATAACAGACTAATAACACTTGAGCAATTCTCTACGAAATCGGTATTTTTTCTTAAATTTTAATTTTTATATTTTTTAATCCGACTGAAACTTTTTTGGTGCCTTCGATTTTCCCAAAGAAGCCATTTTGCATCATTAGTTTGTCCATATAATTTTCCATACAAATTTGGCAGCTGGCCATACAAAAATGATGTATGAAAATTCAAAAATCTATCCCAAGTAATATTTTTTCCAGGAGTTCTATTAAATTTCAATAATCGCGGTAGATAAAACTCTTCAAGTATTGTTCCAAACTCCTGAAGAAGTTTTGAAGAGAATTTTATCCTACCGCGGTCCAAACTGCTATGTTTGTCCATATAATTTTGATACAAATTTGCATCTCCTAAAAAAATGTTAATTCTGTATCTTTTGAAGGAGTTTTTCAATCGATTTGGTGTCTTCGGCAAAGTTGTAGGTATGGATAAGGACTGCACTGAAAAAAATGATACACGGTAAAAAATTTTGGTGATTTTTTATTAAACTTTTTGTCACTAAAACTTGATATGCAAAAAAACACTATTTTTAATTTTTTTTATTTTTTGATATGTTTTAGAGGACATCAAATGCCAACTTTTCAGAAATTTCCAGGTTGTGCAAAAAATGTTTGAGAGAGTTATGAATTTTTGAATCAGTACTGATTTTTTCAAAAAATCGAAAAATTGCTCGCAAAAATTTTTCAACTTCATTTTTTGATGTAAAATCAAATTTGCAATCAAAAAGTAGTAAGTAGTAAAAGTAGTAGTAGTAAAAGTAGTAGTAGTAGTAGTGAAATTTTGATAGTGCACATGTTTGCACCGTTTTCAAGTTAAATCTATTTTTAGGTGAACTTTTTGAAAATAGTTGCAGTTTTGCATTTTTAAAATTAGTGCACATGTTTGCATACCATTTTCTAATGTCGATATCTCAGCAACTAATGGTTCGATTTTGAATGTTAAAATATGAAACATTCGTGAAATTTTCCGATCTTTTCGAAAAAAATATTTTCAAATTTTTTAAACCAAGACTAACATTTTAAAAGGGCGTAATATTGAATGTTTGGCCCTTTTGAAATGTTAGGCTTGGTTTAAAAAATAATTTTTGTTATTAACGTCTGCCCGGGAATACATTAACGCCATATATTGTTCACTCGTCAACCAAAAGAATAAGCCATAATCTTAACTATAGTACACGCATTACATTACCCAGCATTCAGTTAAACCAAACTATCGAAATAAATTCCTGGGAAAGTTCCCTGAAGAAAGTTTAGGACGAAATCTAAGTGAAAAATACTCTGAAAAGTTTTTTTCGAATGAACGTGTACTACGTTCCCGAAGATAACAAAACGATCTAAAATCTTTTTTCAAGGTTTGAGAATATTTTCCAAGCTCTTTTGTGTGAAAAGTTCCAAAATATATATAGACGAACTATTGATGTACAATGACAAAAGAAATGAATGGCCAAAGTTAAACTCACCTCGGAGTAAAATGTCCAAAATCTGTTTTGAAATGTATAAAGCTGAAGAACAGTGAACATAAAATTAGACCAAATCCAGCTTCACTCTGCACGACAAACCACTGCAGATGTTTACCACTCAACAAATCCTCCACAAAACCGTGCTACCACGCGCTAAACGAAATTAAATGTGCAACTTGACTGTTGCCACGCGACATTTCCAAGCTTTTCCAGGTTTTCCCTGCCAGCCAAAAAAAAAAAAAAAAACGGTGGCAGCAAAAAACAAACCCGAACACCCCGCGGATAAGTTTTAATTAAGCACTTGCTGCACAACGGCTGCATATTTGGCCGAATTACCACCCACGAATTAAGTTAGGCAAGTCGCGGAGAACAATTACAGCTGCTGCTGCAAGCACATTCTCACCCCCTCTCCTAAATGCAGGCAAAATTTGACTGCATCCTGTGGGTGGGCCACGTGAGGGTGGTGCTTTTTTGAGATTTTTTTGTTCTTTTTTTGCGTCTGACTAAACCTGTTTACGCCAAAAGTTGTACTTTTACTAAATATTCGTAATTGCATGCAACATTGTATTCAAATCAACTGCTATTTTATGCATCGCTGACTTATCGGGTCACCATTAAATCATGTAATTTTTTTTTTATATCACTCTTTCAAAAAAACTTATTTACCCCAAAAATTACCTCCAACGTTGGATTCAGCTGCGCTGAGGACTCCCACCACTGAAAGGCAAATTGTGCCTGTTTTTACGCTAGTCGAGCTTTAATTTCGTTTTATGCTAATCCGCGAAATGCCTCGTCGTCGCTCGCGGCTATGTGATGTTGGCTTGCAAGGTACAGAACGAGAGAGAGAGAAAAAAAGTTTCGACTCAAAACGCCCGGGAATTGTTTTGCGGGGTTTTACTTTTTTGTGGTTTATTTTTGAGCATAATTTTCTACGGAAAAAAACGAACCATGGTGGCCACTACCATCACGCCAAGGGAGCTTGTTAGAACTCGTTATGGCTGTAATTTACGCAAATAATTGTACAATTTGCTGCGTTGCGGTGGGATTTGGTTAAGGGGGAGGGACATTGGATGGCTGGAAAGGTTGATTTATACTTTTATTGTGAAATTTCCGATGAAATTTTGAATTTCAAGCAAAATTTTGTAAAACTTCCACCTGTCATTGTTGAAATCCACCCCTCCCCTTCTCGGTAGTATCATTTTCGCGTAAATGTCAAAAGTCGACTTTGGGTGCTTATTTTTTTATCGTCACAGATCTGCCTCGAAAAAGTGACACAGCCTTCCGATTTTTTTTTCCAGCATGTCGCGTAAGCTTCTCTTTTTTTTTCGTCGAAACCCCACCCACCAACCACCATGCCGCCCATTTATCCTCTACTTTACATATCAATTTGTTGACATTGTTGTCATCTTACGGGGGTTTTTCCTCAACGTCCTCGACCAGCTCGTCATGTTTTCCACACCCCCAACCACCCACCCACTCTGAAGAGCTTCGAGGATCGTCATCAATGTCAGCTTCTTTTTTTGTTGTTGTTAAGGGAGAGGCACCGTTGAAAATTTAATGCGATTCGTGTTTTGCTGAAAGCCGAATTTGATCAAATTTAGAAAATTGACGGTTCCATTACCGAGTTCATGATTTATGGAAAATTTTGTAAGTAAAGCCGTTGCAAATATTTTTCAATGTTTTTTCAAAAACATCAAAATTTTAATCAACTGATAACCAGTTTAATTGCATTTTCCTGCAGTTATAATCATATTTAGCATGTTTGAACTTTTTGAAAACATTTTAAATTTTCATGAAATACAAATATACAGTCTCGCATAGCTGTTTTCGTGAAAAATCCGTCAATACCTCGATATTTAAAAAACTGATGATTGGAAAGGAACTGGACGCGTGTAAAATGCATTTCAAAACACTTTTTTCATCCAAATGTTGAAACCTTTGATTTCAATTTATAAATTTTTTTCTATTTTTTTTGGTTATAACTCGAAAATGGTGCGCGCAGCCTTTTCCTCATAAAACCAATGCATGAAAAAATCGGCGAAAAAAACATTTTAAAATGGCTGTATCTTGAAAATCACATCAGCAAACCATCTGTAAATCGTCCCAGAGATACTATCATCAGAGGCAAATCCCATAATTATCTCGAAATGCATATTCCTTAAAATTATAAAATTACACAGATTGTATAGGGTTTCTAGGAAAATGTCGGATGTAACATCTTCAATTCAATTCAATTCAATTTATTTCTTTAGTTTATCGACTAACAGTAGTTTTGTAAGTGCAGTATAGAGTTTTGGGGGATCCTTTCTGCTGTGTAAAAACCATTTATCACAATGCATGCATTGCAATGGATGCAAATATAGTTGGTTGTAAAGGGAAACAGAAAACAGGAAAACAACTCGCCAAAAACCTGTCACTGTTGCTGGGTGTAACATCTTAAAAGGGCTGTAAATACATCAGCGATATTTTCATATTTTGCTCAGAGGTGCGTTATGGTGTAAGGAATCGATAAAACCCGAAATCTCGGATTTCCTATTTTTGATCACTATAAAGGTATTTTTGATCACCTTATGTGCCCTGCATCAAATCTAGACTTTTTTTTTATTAGGTCCTATAAACACATTAACTTATAGGACTTTATCAAGAAAGACTCTAGAAATGTTTATTTAGGTAAATTTCGATTATAAATTCAATTAATGATCCAAAATATTTACATTTTTCTTTCTCGGGAAACAGATTTTCGGAATTCCACTTACCCTATATACATGTATACTTTTGTAGAGAAATGAATTGCTTATTTAGACTCTTAAAATTGATGGAAATAATAAGTTTCATCCAAATAAAAAATACGATGAAAAGCCATGTCGCGAAATTGTCAAGTTTCTCTTCACTTAACAGAACATTCATTCTATTTATAAAAGTTCATCCTAGATGATAACCATTTTGCATTAATTTCCATTTTTGTTTTTGTTTGGAAAGGCAGGGAATGACCAAGAAGGTTAAAGTTGCCTTTAAAAATAAACAAGCACCAACCATAATTGTTTTACCATGTTGATAAATTTATAAACTTTTTAAAAATGGACATTCTATGCCAATGATAACCAGCAGACTGAGACTGGAAAAGCTACATAAATGATTTAATAACAACAACAATAAACTTTATTCAATAACATTGCATCACTAAAAAAATAATTTATGCATTTATAATGTTAGGCAACTTTCTGTATTAAGGCATTTATTTCTCTTTCTTTGATGAAAAGTGGCAAGTATTCAAAAATTATTCAGTATGAAACTCATCAATATTCCAAAAGAGCGTAGCTAAAAAATGTTGATTTAACTTAACATTTCCTTGCTTATAAATATTTGTTCTCGTGTTTTCGTTTGTAAAATGCCTAATTATATAAAATTTCGGTAGAATTGTCTTTTATTTAATTTTGACTTATGTGTTTTTTTGCATTTTGCATTTTAAGATCTAGTTTATATTGTCTGTATCGTAAATTATTTTTTGTTCGCTTTAATATGAATATCGAAAAAAACGGTTCGATGGGATTCATTCAAATATGATTGAAATAAAAAATACGCATCATAAATACATACAGAACAATATACTAAAAAAATACTTTAACAGTATTACAAAAATAAAGCAATAAATTTAATTAAATAGAAAAGAAAACATTCTATAATTTTATATATTTTTGAAAATGATTGTTAAAACCCCAATCTTAATTAAGATTCTCAAAAACAATTTGCTAAACGTAGTTTTTATTTCAACAATTACTGAACTGGAACTTCAAAACATGGTAATGTACACAAATTGGAGTTAAAAAAGTAATGTCAAGTTAGAATTATTAACGGAAATTTTCCGGAAATAACTTTTTTCTGATGTAAAACAAATTAAACAATCTTAATTATTTTTTTTTTCAATTTGAACGCTTTTGATTAGTTTACCAATTGTCAGAAAAATGAAAAATTACAAAAAACAAATACCAAAAAACCGATTACTCCCAAGTTTTTGAGGTTTGTCTGTTCAGAGGGAGGCCTGATTGTGACCAGAAAATGGCTGTTTGAATATTGAATCACCTTAGTGTACAGTTAAAATCGATACATTCGATTGTCTTAGTTATTCTTTTGAATTCAATAAGTTTGTAGTAAGTAAACAAAAAAAATATCTAAAATTATTTAATTGATTTTACATAGCAAATTAGCTGGATCCTGATGTTGCATAAGAAATTATGTGGATGATGAAAAGTGGGGTCGAAACCGGCAGAGGTTGGGATATAAAAACACCACCCATTCACTAAACTGTTCCAACGGAAGAAATCCGCTTCAAATTGGGAGCAGGTTCAAGGGTGGCACACCATCTCCGTGGTGAACTTTGTCACTACACTCAGAGAAAAAAAAGAAGAAGAGAAAAACCTTCCAAAAGATGAAACTTTGTCAATGTTTGGCCTTATTTGATTCCTGTCATCGCGGGCTCGTGTCCGGACACACCGATACCGGATCTAAGCATGCGTGGGAGTGTGTATCTTTTGTGTGTTATTTTTCCTCTCTTCAGCAGATCCGAAACTCCTGTCAAAAGACAGGCAGGCAACGATGGAAAATATGTTTACCTTTCATCATACGTTGCCGATCGACGACGACGACGACGGTGACAGCGTGAATGTGTGTGTGTGTGGGTGGGATTTGTTTGTTTTTCCTCAAGTTTAATCCGAGAGGCGTTGCGAAAAATAAGAAGCGGAGCAGAGGCCTTGAATTGAGAATTTTGTTTACAGATTTTTAAGAAACGCTTGAACAATATTGCACAAAAGATGGCACGTGCGCGTGCTTCAATGTGTGGAAAATTGTATTATGTTGGAAAAGTTTTCTGGAAAAAAGTGTCAGCAAGCCTTTTAAGTCAATTAAATTTGCTTGTTTGGGGAGAAAATTTGAGACATTTTCTATCATTCAAAATTTGCCAACTCATAATCCCTAACGGGGGTGATTCGAGTCAACTTCCGGTGAACTTCTTCTGATTTTTCACGTTTGGCACGGATAAATATTTCATACCGAAGTACCTCCACGTCAAAACGTCAGGAATTTCGCTTTTCCTGTAGAAAAATGTCCAGATTTTCAGATTTGGCTCCCCCTCAAAAAGCCAAAAACAACCACGCGAGGGTAGAATTAATTTTATTTCGACGTCGTCATCCCTCTTATCACCGGAGGAGAGAGAGAGAGAGAGAAAGAAGAAAATTTGAAATGAAAAAAGTTTTCCCGGGGAGCTTGTTTCCGGGGACGACGAACCCCCGTGACGAGCCCGTGGGCGATTCTGCGGGGGTAACTTTCATGCCCGACTGTGGACGGCACCGAGATCAAATAAAACAGACTAAGACTGCGAAAGTCACTGCGTTATCACTTTAAAATTTGAAGAGGTCTTGCGGTGGTGTTTTTACATGGCGATTTGGGATTTTGATATTTTGTACAGGACTGGCTTTGTGGACTGGAGTTGAATTTGAGAGTTTTGCCTTCCTCACCTTACTGAGGAAAGGCTATAAAATCACTCGAAAAATGAACTTCTCAATTAGACCTCCTAGACCTACCTTCATGTATACCTATCGACTCAGAATCAAATTCTGAGCAAATGTCTGTGTGTGTGGTGGGATGTTGATCAAAAAATTGTCACTCGATTATCTCGAGACTGGCTGAACCGATTGTGTCCGTTTTGGCCTCATTCGATCCGTCTTGGGTTCCCATAAGTCGCTATGGAAAATTATGCAGTTTAGTTAAGTACTTCAAAAGTTATGCTAAAAAAACAATTTTGACTAAAGTTCGGAAGGTTTTAAAAAGGGTGGTTTTTGTAAGAAAATCTGTCATATTATACATTTTTAGGAATGTATTTGAAAGACCTTTCCAACGCGTCCAAGACATTTAAGATCTGACAACCCTATCAAAAGTTATAAGCACTTAAGTGTTATTTATGCACTTTTTGGAGGCCGGATCTCAGATATGTTGATGAAACCGTTGTCCGGATCTCTCATGCGACATATCGTTGCATAGGTAATCAAAAGACCTTTCCAACGCGTCTAAGACATTGAAGATCTCACAACCCAATCAAAAGTTATAAGCACTTAAGTGTCATTCATGCACTTTTTGGAGGCTTTTTTTGGAGGATCTCAGATATTTTGATGAAAACGTTGTCCGGATCTCTCATGCGACACATCGTTGGATAGATAGAGCACGAATTGGATTGGGGATCTGGCTACCCTATCATAATAAGGTGTAAGCATATAAGTGCCCTGCAATATGAAGACCATCCAATCTAGTGGTATGAATAATGAGTCAAATTGATAAAACACTGAAAAACATCGCCCTTTTGTGTCTATTTTGGATAGCATCCTTTAAATGTGAGGAAGGCACCAACCACCCTAGCTTGAAAAAGCTTGAATTGTTTTCATTGGTAAAAATATCAAACAATAAAAATAAATGGTAATTTTTGTCTTTTTATCGCAAAAACCACTTTTAAAAAAAATCATATCTCCGCACAATTCAATCTGATTTTTGCTGTCTTAGACTCAAAAAAGGTGATAAGGTTAGATATTTGGGAAAAATAGTAAGAAGTTTTAATAATCTAGCTTAACATTTGAAAAGGTCGTATGAAAACTAAAAATGCTGTTTTGAAGGTCTCGGGAGCAAAAAGCCTATGTCTGAAAATATATTTACTTGATTTCTCGGAAAATTTTACATAACTTATTGAAAAATGGTGAAGTTAATTTTCTTAGAAACGATTACAAAAAATAAAAATTGTTTTCTGACGCGCCACGCGCGTAGGGTACCAATAGTTGCGGAATTTTCAAGCTATCGTAGTTTTAGTGAAAAAGTCGATTTTTTGCCGTTTTCGTCATTATTCCATTTATGTCCGTGGCGCGTCGAAAAACCCAGTTTTTAGTTTCAATAAATCGTATCTCAGAATATTGATAACATAAGTTGAAATGTGTAATGTTTTTCACGGGAAGCGTTATTCTAAAACACAAAAACGGAAATTCAACGTATCGTGAACAAAAAAATCAAGGCGTTTTATGTTATGTTTAGTTTCCAGATCGTTTTATCGTACATTATTTTATCTTAAATCAATTATACATTTTCTTCACAAATTTGTGAACTCTAATAAGGGACCATCCATAAACCTCATGGACAATTTTGGGGGAAGGGGTGTCTGAGATTTCAACAATTGTCCACGCTCCATACAAAAAAGTTTTTTTTTGTGGACACGAGGAGTGGGGCTGAGATATCCAAAAAGTATACACGTGGTTTATGGATGGTCCCTACAAAAACTTCTCCAAATTTCTTAGTTCTTGAGAGTCGCATATGATTGGTCTTCATTAGGGTGGGTACATTTTTCAAAAAGTTCTCCGATCAAGTTTTAGTATGGTTCCACTTGTAGGGCATGCCCATAGGGACAAATATCAGCTCATTTGGTTGTAAACTGGCTGCGCGCATCAGGGTTAAAGTTTACATGGGAATTACTATGGGAAAATGGAACTTTTTGTTCAAACGCTTCTACAGGTCTGGAAAAATCACGCGCAAACTTCTGGTATGGTCAGGCCTAAGGGGAATGGCCTGGAGAACACTTTTCTCGAAGAGAGTATACAGATTCGTTGTACCTAGAGCTGGTGCATCGGCAAACAATCCGATGTCTCGGGTGGTTCACGATTAGGGTGATTTTGAAAATCTAACTTTCTACGAATATTTTTGGGAATTTTTTCGTCTTCTAGAAAGTTGTTGGGCTTGCCAATTCAAGCAATTTTGTCGAAGACACCAACATTTTATCTCGAAATCTACGCCTTATACGACCAAATTTATAGAAAGCATCTAAACAAACCTCCAAAAATCAGTTTTTTGAACGTGGCAATTCAGGGTTAAGTTGTAGGGAAAAGTGATGCTCTGAGAACTTCTACAACTCTAAAAAATGAACATTTTTTTGTTTGAAATGTTGATTTGGACTTAACTTAAAGGTAAGAACAAGATTGTCCGTCAGGCCTGAACGCAAACGCATTTTGCGCCTGTCATCATAGCCTGCCAGTCATCGACCATTGAACAAAGCAACCCCTGCAGATTGTTTGACTGACAGCTGATGGAAAAATCGAACTGGCACAGCGTTCTGCGTTCACCACTGCGTCGAACGGACAATCTTGTTCTTAGCTTAAGGGTCAAAAGTTATAGCCATTTTTAGGCAAAAAAGATGAAAATTTAAAACTCGAAAATGCGCATGCCAAATTTTAAGCGCCGGGTTACATTTGAAAGAAGAAAACAAGCACTACAAACGCTGATACAATCTCAGGGTGTCTTTCTTTAAACTCGAGATATCTTCTATTGAAAAGTCTGATTTTCAAGGGAAAACCATATGGGTCCACCCAAATGAAATTCGAAAATTTAGCAAATATATGTTTTTTTCATGTAATTTTGCCCTCTGAATCTGAATCTGCCCTCATAATTGAGCCAATTTGTCAACTAATTGATTTTTGGTCATATTTTGGATTTAAATGGTAATTTAACAAAGAAAACCAAAAATCGATTTGTTGACAATTTGGCAGATTCAGATTCAGCGGGCAAAATTTCATGGAGAAAACATATATTTAAAAAAAATCGAATTTCGTTAGAGTGGTCCCATTATCATTACTCAAGAAAGGTTGGCCTCTGACAAAACTCCTGACAATCTTCTCAAAGTTTTATTGCTAGCTAGCTTACAAGAAATTAGAATGAAATATCAACAAATTCTCAATCGATTGCCGAAAAGTCATCAAAGTCAAAGTCTTTCGAACTGAAACATCTAAATATAAAAAAGAACTAGCAGTCAAAATCCACCACCAATCAAGTTGTTTTTCAAATGGTGATCCCCTCGCAAAGCTCCAAATCCTCCTCCTCTCCCTCTCACTATCGCTACACAAACTTTCCCAATTGTAACAAAGAATAAAGAAATCTCATTTCCCGGGCATCGCTCAAGTGGCCCATTCCGAGCCACCGATAACAAGCTTTTTAAGTACTATCATCCCTGTGTCCCAAGGCCCTCTCCCCCATACTTTCCCTTAAAATCTCACTATCACGACACTTCGATCTCTCGCCGCCTGCGTACGAGAGTGTGTGTGTGGCTGTGTGAGAGCTCACTGGAATATTGTTATTAGATACACCACATTTACTCCGAAAATTATACCTCGCAAGCTCCCTCCCGCGAAGGGAGGGTGACTTTTTGAAAGAAAAGTTCTACACCCCACCCACCCCATTACGGACGTTATCACACGTGAAAATGCAAAAAGCCCGAAGCGTGCAGAGGGAGGAAATCGGGACGGAAAAATCCACATCAACTTTCTTTATGCGAAATGTCACGTACAGAGACGACACGTTAAAATTTAGCGAATGAACACGGCGTGAAGGAGAGGGACGGGGTTCTGTGGGGGAAGTAATTCCGTGAAAAATCAATGCCAATGGCGAAGTTGAGAACACTTCAAGAGAAGATCTAGGCTGATTTAAATGCAGATATTTGAATTTCACGAAGAGTTTTTGTTTAATTTGATCATATATAAGAAAAACATTAGTTGTTAACAAAATAAAAACCGCCCTGAATGAGCCAACCTTCATTTATAAGAGACCAAGTTCAACTGAAAAAAATCACGCACTCACTTTGTCTTTAAATTCGGTCATTTCCCTCTTCAACCTTTTCCCTGATTTTTACTTCCAACTTCATTGCTCGGAAAACGATCGCTTTGTATCGTTTTTATCGCCACAGCACACTTTTTCCAAGGGAGGGGGGGAGCCTCAATCAATAACCCATTTCAATCGGAACCAAGTTCAAACTGTAACCCATTTCCTTCCCTTGGCCTCACCCCAACTCGAAGTGGCCACACGTTCCGGCGGTGGCGTTGGTGCGGTTTCCGGGCTTGGTGATAAAACTCCATTAGGTCACGTCTCATTTGGCCTTGCTTCTCAGGAAAAAAGGGGGAAAAATGGGTGAGAAGCTTTCGCTTTTTCAACCCCTTTTTGCAAGTCCAAGAGGAGAGGAGCGGGAGACCAGCAGTAGTGCTGAAAGGGAATCTTGATTACTGTTATTGCCGCACATACACACGTACAAAGTTGCGAACGCACACACACACACACACACGTGCAGAGTGCAGAAATACATTTGCAGATCTAAGCTTTATACGACAAGAAGGCTTCGATTTCTTGGTGAGGTTTGCACCAGTCCACTTCTTCCCCATTTCCCGAGAGGTTGAGCAGTAAATAACTGACCTGCATCAAGAGAAAGGGACATCCTTGAAGTCCTGCTGGAAAGATCCTTGGGAAATCTTTTTCCTCCTTTCATCTTCCTAACTGGGGAAAGTCAGTCGAGCCACAAGATCTCCTTCCGAATGAAAAGATGGAATAGGGTTCGTTCTGGGAATCTTGGTATAAAGATGCAGTTTTCAAATTGGCAACAGACTTTAAAAAAGGACATTTTGTATGAACTAACTCAGGTACTATTTCAGGTAAGGATTAGAATTTTAAACTACTGTGAAAATTTTAGTTCAGTGTTTTTTTTTTGTTCGTTTACTCTTGTTCATCTTTTCTAATCTGGTTTCGTGGGACTGTACATTGGTATTTCATGAAAATTTAAAATGTTTTCAAAGGAGTTCAAACATGCTAAATATGATAATATGAGACGCGGGTTCGATTCCCGCCTTATCCACTGAGCTTCTATCGGATGGTGAAGTAAAACGTCGGTCCCGGTTTCTCCTGTCTCGTAAGAGGCGCTGGAGCAGAAATCCCACGTTAGAGGAAGGCCATGCCCCGGGGGGCGTAGTGTAGTTATTTGGACATTCTCTTGCTATATCACTAGTAAAAGTAGTACTTTTTGAACAAAAAACTGCATTTCAAGACTATTTCATCCAGAGCAGCATAACACTGTTTCACAAAAAAAAGTTATCAGAGCATTCACTTAGCTTGATTTTCATTGATTGAAGTTTGTTTTGTAAAAAATATGTACACTACTGGCAAAAATCAAAGTTTGTTTCAACCGCAAGAAAAAAATGTTCCAAATCTGTGGAAATCCGTGGTCACTGATTTTTGAAATTAATATAAAACGTAAAAATTTACAGTAGGTCGTAAATCATTAGAAAGATGACAAGAAAAGCTTTCACATGAAAGTAAAACTGTGAAATCTTTTTAAAATTCAGGTTATTCTTTCAATTTTCAAACAAAATCATAAGTACCGTCAACTGAGACGAATCGGAACTACAGTCTGAATAGGGACAATCGTGTTTAGAGAACATAAAAGCTTGAAATTTGGAAAACGATGCATAAATGTTGTTGTTCTGTGTCTGTTATCACTAAAACTAACCAATAAATATCCAAATATTGTGCTGTAACAAGGCTAAAACCGATGTCGCAATTCGACCCATTCATCCCAAGATGCTTTCCAGGGTTGCGAATGAGCGAGCGCTCACGGAAAGCTTGCTCGCTCCAGCTGGAGCGTGAGTTTTTATCAGGTAGCTCGTGCTCGCTCACGCTCACCGGAGCGTTTTGCGCTCACGTGAGCTGGTGAGCCAAAGTAGGTAGTTGTTTTTTTTCTGTTGAAGCATCTGCCTGTTTGAAACGATGTTTCCAGAACTATCTCAGCACAGGCAGCAAAAACAAATAAGAAAGTGGTCGAACAAACAAAAGTAAGCAATGAAATGGATTGGGTCAGCGAACGGAAATATACGTTCTATTTAAAATCTAGACATTTTCGAACAAGGAACAAGAAACTAAATTCATAATGTAAACATTCATTGACGTGAAGAGATGCACTGTTTGTTCACAAATCAAATCCATATTGGACCATATTGTATTGCTGTTATGTACAATTTTTTTTTGTCAATTTATGTATATTTTATTTTAAAATATTGACAATTTATGAATATTTTATTTTAAAATATTGACAATTTATGTAGATTTTTCATTAGGTTTGGTTGCGGAAGTGTTGAATAAAATCCTTTTGCTGGAAGAAGAGCCACCCCATACGTGGTGAAAAATATTGTCAATTTATTTGATTTGAGTCAAAAGGGTTATTTAAACCCTTAGCAATTTTGAGGCTTATATTTAAAAATAGAACTGTTTCAAAATGTTACCCTATTTTCTAAAATATTTGCCAAATAAAGACTAACCTTATAGAAATGATCCGCCGAACTTACCAAAGCATTAATCTTCTTGAATCAATTAATTGTTTTGTAAGTTTTTCTAAGGTTTACAGGCCCTTTTATTCAGGCGTCTATACCGCACCAATCTGCTACAATAAGGCCTTTAAATTCTGAAATATTTATAAATTTAACTGTATGTCTAAAAGATGATTTGCCCCTTGCGAATCCAACATTTTATTTAAAACATGGTTGATGGAAATAAGCTATTCCAATTCATCTATCATAACATTTGTTCTCAAAGTCATAATTCCACAGCTCTACTTCACCTTAAGCAAAAAATCCATAAAGAATTGAAAAAAAACTTTTTCAAAAGCGTTAAATGATTAGCAACACGTCCAAAATGAGCGCTCCGTGAGCGAAATATGAGCGCCAGCGCGAGCGTGGAGCAAACGTGAGCGCGGGCAAACGTGAGCTAGCTCGCGCAGCGCTCCTCCTCACGAATGAGCGCGTGAGGAACGCAACACGTTGGCCATAACTTTCAATTTCATGAAGTTTGATAGGTCGGATGATAGGGTTCATTGCATATTCCGATAGTGTCCCTCAGTGGCCACCGGTAGCCGGTTCCGGAGTGACCAGGTTGGGTCAGAGGACATCGGCATGACCTCAGATGGTCATAGCTTTCAATTCATTTTTGGCCAGAATGTGTGTCTTAATAAGTTACACAAAGTGAAAAATTATGGAACAATAAAAAAATATAGTGTTTTGAAATCGGGATGATGGCAGCTACAGCTCAGAAAAAAAAAACATTCAGAATGTCAGTTGGGTAACAAATGATCGAAATTTTTTCAAGCATTTCGAATGTAATAGACCGATTCTTCGGCTCCTTTTCAAAAAAAAATCCAAGTTTTTTCAGCGTTTTGGCTGTAGTGGCAAAATAAAAGAAGAAACCCCCCAATGTTATTACATATTTGGAAAGATAATTGATTTTCCTACAAGGAAATATCATGCAGAATGAACCATATAGTACCTGTGCTTCCCCTGAAAAAAAAATGTAGCGTGACGGGACAACATCGTAAAACTGGACTTTTAAAAGGCACACTACAAAAATCGCTACAGTTTTGCCAGTTTGATTTTTAAAAACTTTTGCTCTTCTACACATTACCACAAATTAAAAAAACGAATCTTGTGCTCCTTGAACTGAAAGAATTGGATGAAATTTGAGTTTTTGCCAGCCATTTCTTTTCGTGACGGGACAACGAAAGGAGCAGATTTATGAAAAAACTCCTCTCCCGTACAATGGCTTCAGACCACTTTTGGTCAATGTTCTTGGCTTTTAAGGTAAGAAAACGCATTTAAAGCATATTGCATTTATTGCTTCATAATAAAAATGATTTTTTTTTCATATTAAAAATCATATTGAAAATTGAAAAATGTGACATTTTGGTGTAGCTTCGCTAAGAATCGGTCAATAAATTTTAAAATCAAAAAAAAAATATTTTTTTTTTGAAAATTTCTAGTTTTGTGATTTTTTAAGTATTTTCAAAAAAATGATACAATATTCGAAATGTTTAAAAAAAATCCCAATCAATTGATACCCACATTGAAATAAAACTGAAAATTTGAGTATTTATGCAAAAATACGTAGTTTTGTGATTTTTTAGGTATTTTCAAAAAATGTTGTTATTACAATCGAAATCTTTAAAAAAATCCGATCATTTGATACCCTCATTGCGAAAATAATAATTTTTTAGTAGTTTTTCAAAAGTACGTAGTTTTGTGAAAAAAATAGTATTTTCAAAAATTTGTGTTATAATTATCGAAATGCATGAAAAAATCCTGATCGTTTGTAAAAAAACTAAAATTTGGAGTATTTGTTTTCAAAAATACTAATTTTTTGGGTCTTTCTATTTTTTTTTCAAAAAAAGAAATAACATTCTATATGTCAGAAAAATCCCGATCATTTGATACATTTATTGCAATAACAATAATTTCGACTATTTTTTCGAGAAACATTGCATTTTCAAAATACAGGAAAAATACGTATTTTGTGAAATTTTTCATGTAAATATAACTGCAATCAATAGCTGACATCATCCCGATTTCAAAACACTATAATTTTATGATGTTGGTATGATTTTTCATATGATTATGGCCAATGTTTCTCATATAGCCAAAATCCCATAAGCTCTGAGCTTCAGTTAAGCACTAGACCGTGCTTAACCTTCGGGAAGTCGCGTGTTTTTGGCTTTCTTACAAGTGCCCTTACAAAGTGTGTACAAAGTACACGTACGCAACTGCCGGTGGGTTAAACGGGGCAGCTGAACGAATCAAAACCGGAGCAGTGCAAAACCGAGGCGTGCAAAACCGGGACATGACTGTATAGTAAAAATGTAAGGATTTTCACCTCATTAGTGTTAGTGTTCTGTTAAATTTCTACAGAAAAAGTTTTTTTTTAATATTCATCCTTTAATAACTTACAATTTTGTTTTCAAACAACGCAAAATTGTGATAAGATTTTCACTAGATTTGAGTTTTAAATATAAAATAAACGTTTCACAAATTACCGAATTTCAATTGAAATACTAAAAATTTCATTATTTGAAACATGTGAAAAAATTAAAACTAGTTTTCTTTACAAAATGCTAAAATTTGAATAAAATATTTTTTAAACTCAAATTTTTATAATTTGCATAATGAAATAATCTTTAAAACTTAAAAAACAAAAATGTCAAAATTTATACAACTATTCGCGTTGTTTCGAGAGAATTTCAGCTTTTGAAGAAAATTGATTTTTTATGAGTATTATACACTGTGAACTCTAATGCAGTTAAATCCATACACAAATTTGCGTGGTTTGATACCATTATTGCAAATCTAGTAAATTTGAGAGTTTAGAAAAAAACTTCTAGTTTTAAGAAATATGCGTATTTTTTTAATTGTAAAATTTGCATAATTTTGCATTTTGCATAACGACGCAAAATTTTGTATAAATGTTCGCTACATGATAGTTTTAGTCTATAATGGGCAAATTAATATTATATTATGATATTATGTGAATGGGATTTCCTTTCTATACAATTAAATCTTTTTTTTTATGAAACATCACCATTAAATTGGGAGTCCAATTTTAAATAATTCTTCCCACGAATTCATCATCATTTCAGGCTGCATAAACGCGTCATTTTTTCGATTGTTCAAAAAAGAAAGGGGTCGTACCGTCTCACAAGATATTGAAAAAATAGAGCTCGGGATTGTTATCAGGGACCAAAATTACTCCTTAAAAAAATCACGCAAATCAACGAGGGGCCAACTTTTTTAGATTTTGTGTGAATTGAAAGAGAATTACGTGTACTTTTCAACTACAGTCGACTCTACGGCTGTCGATCTTGTCGATATCAATATTAGTCCAGCTTTCAATATTTTTTTCAGTCCCTTCAAAAAGCATGCTTTGATTTTTTCGACGGCCTCTTCTGCGCAGGTTTTTTAAAGTTACAATAAATGCATTATCGTCGACAGTAAGATAGTTCAATAGTTTTTTTTGTCCGGCATAGCATAGCATAGCATAACGGGTCTATACCACGCTGTTGGGGGTGCCACAATGGTCAATTCAATATTGTTAGACAAATTCCCGGTACAATCAAACAAATCGAAGACCGTAAATTTTAACACTGTGCTTCGAGGCTTCGCCCTAATTTCATCAGCCAATGAAAGCCGTGTTGGAAATTTGCTCAATCAAAAGCATTATATTTTGATAAAAAATAATTTTTCATACAATTTTATAAATCATTTTCAGAATAACATTTCAAGCACATGCTTAAAGTAGTAGTTTTTATCACCAACCCTATTCTGAACTTAACCCAACCGCAACGACCAACTCGATTCCCTCGAAGGTGCTTCCTTCACTCGCAATTAAAATCCCAAACTGTCATGAAGTGGGGAACCATTCCGGGTGAGCGCAAAATTGCCTTGACTTGTGTACTCTCTCACACATTCTCAAGTTCAGTGCTGTAGGGAGTAGCAAAATGCACTCTTGGCCTCGATACCTCTACCTGTAAAATGGGCACCACCAACTACAACACACTCAACGCTGGGTAAGAATCTTCTTCCCAAGGGAGGGCAAAACTTTACGTAATTAAACTGCTATTATTTTTTTTTAGTTTTTGCTCCGAAGTTGCTAGTCCGTGTATCTGCAGAGAAAGTGCTAAGAATATTGTGACGATGAAATCGACAGGAAAAAAAGTTGTGTTGAAAACACTATGAAGCTTTCCCTAAGTGTTTCAGGTTAAAGTACGTTAAAAGTTCTTAATTGTTATAGACTTTGACTCTTTTATTTTGTGTGTGGGTGGACTCTCAAGTTCAAATGCAAAATGTTGACGCGCCTAACCTGTTTGAAGTATTTTTTCGATCGTCGATGTGCCACGGTAGAAGGTCTTACCTGTAAGGAAAAGAGAGAAAAGTTTTAGATTAGTCTCAAGTGCAGCAAAAAGAAGCTAAATCACGTGCTCGTAAATAACGGAGGCTGTTTAATTGAAAATAATGATGCAAATTTAGAACAAAACAGCGACTTGAAAGCTCGAGGAAGTTTGCTTTCCGACGAAAAACGTCACCTCGTGCAGCCTCTTATCGCGCTGAAAAGTGGAACTTGTCTGAAGAGTTTTCTTTTCTTCCTCGAGATCCATAGCCTACATTTGGGCGAGATTGGGTGCGCGGCGCGCGCCATGGAGATGTCGGTGGAGAGATATTGCCCTCCCCCCAAGAAAATGGTCGACTTTCAATTAAGCTCTCCATCAAGAGCAGCAGCACCCTGTTGAGTGATTCGTTGGGCGGCGGCGTCGGCGGGAATCAGATTAAAAAGAAGGCAAGATTAACGAGAAGGAAATTGAATCAAATGTTGCTTCTTTGTGGGGGAGGGTGGTGATGATAAGTTGTTCACTTTTTTTCGGGTGTGTATTTCCAGCAATCGAAAGACTAATCACTTTAGCCGTTAATAGATATCCTTTTTTTCCAGTCCCAAGAAGATTGTCGATGCTCTCTCGAAATGACACATGAATGGGACTTCATTAACGCAGAAAACCTTCGAGGGTTCGATTCGCCCTAATCAGTCACCATGGAGAGAAGGTGCTCGATTACAAACTTACAGCTTGCAGAACGGGAGATTCTCGCCGAGTGTGAGCAGCAAGAGCAAACCTATGTAAGGTTTAATTAAATTTTAATTAAATTTCTCATCAGAAAACTTCTTCGATCGTAAATAAAACCGTCATTCAGCCAGCCGCATAAAGACACTGCTGCTGCTGCTCGATTCACTTGGTCCCTGGTTCGATTAGGGACGGCATCGAGCGAGAGCAGAGTCATTATTGGGCATGGTACGGACAGTGGTTCTCAAGCTGCTAATTTTGCCTAATAAAGGTAAAGGATTATGAAAAGTCTATCTTTTAACTTACATTAACAACTCCCTAAAATGATGATTTTAACCATTTCATTTTTGATAATTTCTAAGTAAATTGCCCTATTTTAGTACACCTAATTCTACTGACAGTGACAGTTGACAGAGTACTTACCTGAAGAATCACGAGCTTCTTAAACACCAACACACTAACACATCAAAGTTTTACCCAATCATGAAGTTGAAACTTAGAATTTGAAGTCCGTAATTGAAAGGTCGATTTCAAATACGCAGATATTCTTTATTTGATCACTTAAAACTTACCCCTAGATATTTTAAACACAATTCGTAATGAGTACCCAGCTATTTAAATTTGAAGTCCGTAATGGAAGTGTCATTTTCAAATTTAAATCTTTTGAGAACCCCCGACTCACAGCACATACGAAGCAAGTACTTCAACCAAGGCTTCCATTGAAATCCCCGGCTTCTTCCCAGCTTGCGGAAGCTCACAAAATCGATTCCATCACATTTGCATCCCACGACAGCCCCGATGCTCGCACAATCGTCGTCGGGACTTTGATCGTTTCAAAATGTGTTCCGGAATGTGCGCTTTCAAGGCTCTCTGCTGACTTGACTTGGCTCTAAGAAATCCCCTCCCTTTCGCCCTTAACGGGTGCTACAAACGTGAACATAAATTCCCCATCAGAAGTCGTCAAACGGGAAATCCCATCCTCACCCAAATCTGTAAACTCATTAAAATAAATTAACTTGGCTGATCCAAACGCGTACACACGCATTTCCGGAAACGCTTCGTATAGTGACACACACAATATGGAAGTGCCAAAGGTTTCTATGGAAATCCTCCGACTTCGGGAAATCGAGGCCAGACAACGGAACGGATTACTCGGCAGTCGGGATTCTTGGAGAGCCGTGGGATTCTAATTGAAACACGATGTACGACGATCAATCAGGATTTCGAGACGGGATTTGTCGGGATTCGAAGGGGTTTCTTTGAAGAAGTGAGTACTTTGGGAGATGTTACAGCTCACTGTTGAAATTCAATATCATTATTGGCAAATCGATCTTTCAATTGAGGACTTCACTGTGAAGAGTTGATTTTTTCAAAGCTAAATCTGAACAAAAAACAGGGTTTTTAAGTTCTTAAAATATGTTGATAATAGGTTTTATCTTCTACTCCCTTGGCTTTTCTTGGAAACGATGATTTAAGTGGATTGCAGACTAGACTTCGCCATGTATATATGATGATTTTCAGAACATGTTATCTAAAAATTGATAGTTGGTAATAAAATCAATAAAGCCCTCCAATACCGGCTGCTCTCATCTCCAGCGCACACCAGGGACAAGAAAAAAGGATTTGGAAGACGGTTGCGCTCCACTTTTTTAAGGGGACAAGGGAAAATCTCCACAGCGTCTCCTACAAAGTTTCACAAGGAGTTGTGCGATTTTTGTGAAGGTATAAGGTCTAGGATACGCTCCAAGCAAGCGTTGCGACCATAAAAAGTTGCATCTTTATGTTTCAAAAAAACGTTTTTTCAAAACTCAAATTGATAAAAAAAACTCTACTCATCTGGCACAGTAAACTCCTCCAAATGTGAAAAATTGCACCCTCCCAAGTAAATAAATGGAATCCAATCGCAAACAATGAATCCAGCAATACTTCCACGTAACACACAGAGAGAGAGAAAGGCAACATTCCTCCATAAACTGTTTCCCATCTGGCACTCAATCTTGGACTCGCGCCACCCCGTGTAGCTAAAAGCAACTCCGAGATCGCAGCCAGCCGCAGCTTGGAAGGCGTTTCCCGAAGCTCCCGGTCCAAAAAAGAAAAACGAACCGGAACCGGATTGTTACCACCGCTTTCTGTGTGCAACTCTAGAGAATTTATCTTTTTCAAACCAAGTTCGCTTTTTTCTTTTATTCTATTTTTTTTTCGACTCAAAGAAGATCCAATAATCTTACGCTCACGATGATGTAGGTTAAGTAAAATCGGCAAAAGTAGCGTCGGGCCAGTGTTGCCAGGATAATGGATAGAATGGGGTTGCTTCCAAAGTCCGGATGTTGTTGCAGCAGCAACTTTTGTGACGTGCATTAGCAGAATTGAAAATAAGGGGTGGGTCCAGTTGGATATATCAAATGGGGGAGGGAGGTTGACTTTCAGCTTGGCAATGGTTTATGGACACACAGCTGGAACGCCATGAGAAATGGAAGTGAAACTGTAACAGCTCTGAAAAGGTGTTTTACGACGAGCTTTCTAATACGGACTTCAAGATGCAAGTTGCAGTTGCAGCAAACCTCGGATTGTTGACACAAGGTAAGTGCAAGTTTTAAGAGTGATGGTTTGGAGATTTCTAATACGGACTTCAAATCAAAAGCACTTGCTTGGAGTTTCATCATCTAGTGATAAAATCAGGTAAGTACAAGTGTTTAAAAAGTGTTAAAAAAAACTCAGGTAAGTACAAGTGTCCAGTGATTAAAGTACTACAAGAGAATACCTCTGTCATAATTTGTCAAATCTCAGTCAATGGAATGATTCTGTCACGGTTACGAAATCAGATTCGTTCCTCGCACCAGAATCATTCCGTCCAGCGAGCATTTGCTCCATATTCGTTTTGACAGCTTTGTGTCATTTCGATAAATCAATTTTCCCGGTTCTGGGGGTCCTACCCTCAGTTCCGAACCACCCAAAAACGACATTACTGGAACCGTATCCTACAAATCATTGCTCGTTCCGTCCGCTGAGTCATCATTTTTCGTTTTTAATGGATTCCATCGATTGTGAGCGCTTCTGTTGCCAGTTCGTCCGTGCCGAAGCACACTCACAAACCTACACTCACCAGGAAATTCAATTTTCTCATTAGAGAAGAGCCCGGGACTCGAAGAAACTCGACAGACATTTTTCGCAAGAAAGAACGAAACTTGTAGCGCAGCACGAACTTCACCGGAGTCCAATCCTGAAGGCCAATCAATTTCGTGTGGCTGGGCCAGGAAATCGAGTCTAAACTTTGGATGGACTTGTGCTGTGCTGCGCACCTGGTCCAATCTGCCAGGAGATGTCCATTTCGATTCCAGTTGATTAGCACCAACCAACCAAGCACTGGGGGTAAACAAGTTTACTTCAGGGGGTTAATTTTCACCGATGTGGACGATGATGACGGTGCGATGCTTTGGTGGTCCAGCCCATCATCCCAGTTTGACTCGCTACGGATCAATAATAATCAGCGTGGTGAAGGATGATGTGATGTTGGCCGAAACAAACAACATCATCGCTCCAGATGTTGATGGAAGCTGAGGCAGGTTAAATCAACCGTGGCCATCGGCCGGGCGAGATATGCTGCTGACTGGACGTCGAAGCTTGACGGATGCTTTTGAACTATTTTAGACAAAACTATGTTAAGTTACGAAGTTGGTTAAGGATGTACATTACCTATAAATAACTTTCCGATTACGGACTTCAGACCAAACCTAAACAGGTGAGGGTTTCACTGACATTTGAGTTACCCTCAGGTAAGTACATGTGTTTTTAATTATAAGTGATGTGTAATAAGCTGAATATTGAGGTGAGTAAAAAACAGTCAAAACACTGTCAGTCATTAGTTGTTAAGTTTAGAATTAATCCAGCATATCTGTCAGTCTTCACTGTAATAAGTTCACTGTCTATTAAAATTTTCCTCCATTTCTCAACTGTCTACTCCCCTTAAAAGTCAGCCAGTATTATCTATCAACATCTCCATAAAATTCAGTTTTCTGTCCTCGCTGCCATCGTTAATCCAATTCCAATGGGTAGGCAGATTGAATTTTAATTAGGATTTATTTTTTTCTGCTTCACGCTCTACACTGCAAAGCCCTTCCCTTCAACCTACATCAACGACTTCATCGGCCCCGACAACAACTACCCCTCGGAGAAGAAGAAAAGCCGGCAACAATGACTTTTCCGCAACCCTGAAGAGGCCAGAGTAATTTCGTTCCCCATCGTCGTCGTCGTCGTCGTCGACTTCCAACAACATAATTTGATTGATTGCTTTTCCGGTTTCCGACCAACAACAGCAACCCTAGGGCCTGAAGAAGGCAGACTTCCGGCCTTGGCCAAGGTGCCAGCCTGGTGATTAACTGCCTCGCAGAGGGGTAAGCAAAAGAAATCCCCGATCCTGGCGGCGAGAAAACACCATTAGAAGGTCCCCAGGTGTAAAGGTGTAATCCACTTTCCTTGGAAAAGCTCCGAAGACGGCGTCGACGACGCCGATGGAATAGACATTATTGTGCGTACGGCGTCAAGTGGGTGGAAAAAAAGGACTTCATCATGGCGGAGCTTAGCTTTGCCCGAAAGTCGCGATTGGTTCGTCATTTTTCTCAATAAGAGCGCAAATCAATCACGTGCGCCAGTGGTGGGAATGAATCGATGCGTCACCTTACCTTCGTTTAGCGTTTTTTTTTTTTTGCTGAGATCTTTTGCGATTTTCTTTTTTTTTGTGGGAGCAATTTACGCGTGTAACATCGGCAAGACACGTGTGTGCTACTGAACTCTTTTTTTGAGGAGGTTGAATGAAAAGGGGAAAATGTCTCAATTTGCGATACATATACTGTTGAAGGGTGGAACGTTGAACTAAAGCTTAATTGCTACTGTTTAGAATTAAAACTAACTTAAATTATTGACATTGACAGAACTTTGACAGTTGCGTACTTACCTTATTTAACACTTCATTCACCTTGAATATCACTTATACTTACCTGAGAGTTAACTTGCATGTTCAACAATACGTAACCAGCTAAGGTTCGGTTTGAAGTCCGCAATAGAAATGTCATTTTTTACTATACAGAAAAAATAATGTAAATTTGGAAGCTGTAATTTTGGAAGATTGAATATTATCTCTTTTATGATGTAATTTTACCTCAATTTATACTGAAAAAATGACATTACACCAGAAAAGTGGTAAAATTACACATTTTCAGGGTAAAATTACACCTTTTTCTGACATAAAAGATGTACCCCTTCCCAGATGTAATATTACCATGATTTTTTTTCTGTATACATTAAGATTGATTATTGCCTAAAACGACCTTTCTATTACGGACTTCAAATCGAACCTAAGCTGGTAACGTTTATATGGACATTTGACTTAACTCTCAGGTAAGTACTGATGTTTTTTTGGTGAGTGAAGTGTAAAAAATTTGTTTGATACGGTAAGTACATAGCTGTCAACACACTGTCAATGTCAATATTTTTTAAGTCAGTCCATTTTAAAATTCGAAAAAATCAGTTAAAACAACTGCAGCACAATGTAGCCCCTTCCCACGGTACAAAACTCTTTCCCGATCCAACCATTCCACCAAGGAAAGCCATCTTGCTCTTCCCAAGGGTTAAACTTGCTTGTGACATGAATGACAAATTGATTGCGAGCGCCGGTGATTTCTTCATTCTGTCATTTTCATTCAATAACTCGTGCTCTCCCTCTCGGCGCGTTGAATTTGATTCCTTTTCATCCTCGGTCGTACTCCAGAGATTCCGAGTCTTTAGTTCGGAAAGGTCAGCCTGGAGGGCAAATTTGTGATTGATTCGCTTGAAACGATTTGTCAAACTGTGATATTCTGAGCTCACTCAGAACTTCAAAGTCTTCAATGTGTCTTTAATTTTTTTACGAGACTCTCCTCTTTTCACAGACTTTAAAAAAAACAGTGACAACGCCAAAAACCGCAGCCCGAGGCGCAAAAATCGACGGCCCCGCCAAAGTTATGTCCTGAATGTCGTGAATTATGTTACCGAAGCTTTCTCCTCGCAAAGAAACAAAACAAAACAAAACAGCCACAACTATGGGCACGCAAAGCTTCCTTCCTCAACCATAAATAGCTGAAATTGAGTTTCACTTTCTGTGCGCGCCATTTCCGTGGCTGGGCCGGAAAATGCGTCTGGCTTTTCCGGGGCTATTTTCACCCATTTCGGTGCTTTCTCTGCTTTCTTTGTGACACACGCCAGCTTGAAACATTCCCGTGTGCACTCACTGTTTGTGTGTCTTGTACTATATTTTTGGGGATATATTTTACGACTGTGTTGGCTCTTAAATTTTTCTGGTACATTTTGAGAAATTGCGTTTTTGGGGTGGTCCACCTTTTCGATACTACTGTTTATTTTTTTTCACAGACAGCGTATCAAGCACAACGGTAAATAATTCACTGTCTCTTGGTTTGTGGGGAATTGGGCTCAGACCCAATTTTTTACGCCCTAAAGTATGCTTTCGTATTAAAGCTGGCGCAAATTGACATTTTTACTTCCACTTTTATGACGTACACCAGTCAACAATTTGTTGGCGGAATGATAAAAATTTCTGAATGGTTTTATGAATTTTACGATGCCTTCATTGAAAGCCACAAGCTCAAAAGTGAACTAAAGAGTGGCAAGTCTCAACAAGAAGCTGGAACTGAAGCCAAAAAAAAACTAACATTTAGGTTGACAGATTGTTGACAAATATGTACTTACTTGACTTTTAATAATCTTTCCACTTTCAACACTCTATTTAACACATGTACTTACCTGATTTGAATTCTAATATACTCGAAAATAAATTGCTTAGGTATGCTTAGAAGTCCGTAATAGAAAGCTTCACCTGGACTATACCTGGACAGGAAATACCGACTGCTCGACTTCCAAAACTTCGTTTGTTAAGATTTTTACTTCTTTTTTATTAAACTTATTCTGCACAACAGTTTGTTATAAAATTCCAGACAAATTTAAACTTACCTGAAATTTAAAAATTCAATCCACTTTCAACACACTTGAAATGCACGTACTTACCTGATTCTAACTCAAATCTTTTTGAACGTTAATTTGCTCAAATACACCTTGAAGTCCGTAATTGAAAGCACCAACTTAGTCGAAACAAAAAAGATCTTTTTCTGGAGCACGTTTTCATGAAGTAAATTCCCAATTCATTCCCCAAAAACGCATCCAACCTCAATTCACTAGCTCTGTTTGAAATTTCGTATAAACCAACCACTTTACGGCACCGAGCTCTCTGGATCGGATCATATAATTGAATTTTCCGAGCTCAGGACGGATGTATTTATCAGTGGTTGCTGACCCAGAAGCTGCCGCTGCTGCAATTCCAACATTTCGAGTGCGGCTGCATTTCCATCCAAATAAACACCTGCTCCCCGGTCCAATTAGTGCCAACGGGGTTCGAGTTCAAGACACGGGAAACAAACTGTCATGAAAGTTGTGAAAAATCGTTGTTGAAAATTTCTAAATCAACATTCCTGTCACGGATTTCAATAAGAATTTTATAAGTTTATTTTATAGTATCAGAGATAAATTTAATTTAAAAACAAAACTCTCTTTTACGGACTTCAACGCATAGCTCAGAGTTCCATAGTCCACGAATAATTTAAGGAAAAATCGGGTAAGTACAGGTGTTTTATAGTGAGTTTGAAGAAGAAACAATGTTACTCATTCTGGTAAGTACAAATCTGTCAGTGACTGTCAATAAATGTAAAAGATAAAGAAGTAAATTTCCATCTATGAGACGGATTTCATTTCCGTGCCTTAGCTGGAAATCTATCTCTAAACCACAGCAACTTTCATCAACATCTCCACCATATCCGGGTTGGCGAATGATTTCCCAGCTCCAACAGGGGCGGGAAACCCTTTAGAAAACCATGTCTGGTTTGAAAGCAGCACTTCTCAACTACATCTTCAAAAAAAAAAAAACGAAGCATTTGTTGGCATCAGACCACGAAATTGCAAAGGAAAAACGAGGGGAAGCTCCTTGCTAATGAAAAGCTCCCCCCCCCCCTCCCCGTCCAATAGCTAACTGACTCCGTGACTGACTGACTGACTCCAACTTGACGGACAGACTTGTGTGTGTGTGTGTGTGCAGCTTTTTCCGCGAGTTACGAGATTGAATGAAAAGCTGCTTTCTGCTTTCCCTTTTTAGTTTTCCGTTGAAAAAATTGAGAGGGTGGCGATGTGTTGAAAGCTGCAACCCTCCCCTTCTTTGCAGAAAACTACTGGGGATGTGTGCTGAAAAGAGCTTTCCTTCTTGTTCTGTAGCTTGTGTTACAACCAAAGCAGCAGCTTTTTGCCATTGCCCACCAGCTTGTGTGCGGGGGAAAGGAATGATTAATTATGTATGCCGTGGAAATCGTCGTCATCGTCGTCGTCACGATATGCGAATATTTACCCAACTGACTGGCGCGGCGCGCGGATGATGCAAATTGGAACGGATCTTGCCGACCCGCCCGGCCTCAATGTGTCGTGGTGGGTGGGTGGGGGTGACGTAGGATCTTTCAGTGGAAACTTACAACAGCACACTGGTGGACGTTGTGGGAAAACTTTAAGAATAAGTTTTTGTAAGTTGGGTTGCTCGTCAAGAGAGAGAGAACAGTTGGCACGAATATTACGCTAATCTTCAATGTTGCTGCAGATAACGCATGTAGTTGAAAAGCAACGATAGTCAAATGAAGCTTTCAATTACGGACTTCAAGTTGAACGTTCAAGAACAGAATTGTGAATTCACAAGGTATGTTTTGGTTTTTAGGTTTTTTTTCCATTTTAAACACCAAATTTAACACATGTAACGTCATGATTTTAATTTTTTGGGCATTTCGAAATCTGGACCCGGATCTTGTTTTACTCAGAATTGGACTACATTTTATAACTATCTGCCAGAAATTTTATTACTATCTGCCAGAACTGCATTTTTCCAAGAAATTTCAATATTAACTTCGAAATCAACTTGACCTTTTTTCTGAAAATAATAATAAAAAACTGAAGCCATACTTAAAAGATTACACATTTAAACAAAATGTGACAAATTTGTCATATTATTTCATTTGGGGATAATTTTCTTAGAAAGTGGACAAAATCGAGATTTTTATCGTTTTTCTGTGCCATTTATTATTCTCTTGGCCAAATTGGATGATACTTAACATGGTATCAAAATAAAACTGTGCAAGAAGAAAAAGTTGGATAAATTTGATCGGAAGTGAAAATTTAGTGGTTTTCTGGTATAAATATTGAAATAACAAGCCATAGTTTCAGCATTTGCATGAAAAAAGTGTTTTTAAATGCATTTTACTGTAGTTCTTTTGTTTTGTAATCATTAATTTTCAAAAAAGAAAGTTTGATGAAAACATTTTTTTTGCGAAAAAAAAATATACAAAAACATCGAAAATTTGCCCCTTGGTTTTTTGGGCCAGCTTTAAAAAGGGTGGAAACAAAAACATTAAATAAAATTTGTACCAGCCTAAAAGAAGTAAAAAAAATGTATTTTTTGACACATAATTGTAGTTTTCTTTTAAAAATAATATAAAAAAATTAAACAATATGAACATTTTGCCAATTTCGAAGGTTCATCTTCCAAATTTTCCAAATTTCTAATAATATTCGAAATCCATGGTAAATTCAATTTAATAACACCATTTGAAAATTACAGCGTTTTATCTCAAAAAAAGAACCTTTTCACACTCTTTTTTACTTTAATAACGAGTATCTCGGAAGCTATAGCACCTACAGCTTTGAAATTTTGAATTTTTCTTAATTGAAACGTTTACAATCAACTAACATCGTCGAAAAAAAATCAAAATGTTACATTTGTTACATCTTGGCTACATCTTGAAAACAAGAGCGTTTTCAGGATTTCCCGGAAAAAATGTTTGTTTCCCGTGAAATTTTCTTATTTCACGAGAATTCCCAAAAGTCAAGCAAAAGTATACATTTTCTTAACATTTTTGAGCCAATGTTGAAAATGTTTAAATATAATAGTAAAAAAAAATAGAATTTTATTTAGTTCAATAAACTGTTAATATTGCATAAATAAGATGGTTAGAAAATTTCATGACATGATTTTTTTTCTAATTAATTATTGAATTCAAAACTGAAAATAGATCTCTTTTAATGAAAATCAACTGTTACATTTTTTTAAAGATTAATGGGTGTGATTTCTTTAAAAGAATTCCTAAATCTGTTTTCGATTTTGCTTCAAAAAAAGGAAGACTGATTGTGAAATGATTAAATTTATCGTTTAATTATTATTATTAGTTTTATTAAAGACACTTTATACTAATATTTTTGTTCTAGGAGAAGTCATTTATTAAACTGAAAACCAAAAATAAAACCAATAAAAATTAAAAACTTCGTTCTGTTTGAAAGGTTGTAACCTATCGCTTGTACGTAGTACAATCTCTGGTCACAATGCTTCGCATCATCCTGTCAAACTGAACCGTAGGGACAAGTTAGGATATTGTAATCAACCATTACACTTAAACAACATACAAAACATGGTATCCCTATTCCTAAAACGGTTAGCACGACTCACATCTCTTTGAGCAATTTTCGAAATACGCAAGAACAAAGACTTAAAATTAATAAAAGGGACTTCGTCATTTTGAATCGTCCTCATTTGCCGCTACCGACCAGAGTCCGTTACACATACTCTGGTCAAACGAAGAATTTGTGATCGTTTTGTAATTTAAAGTGCTGTGAATATCTGTTATTTGTATCCAGCATTCCTGTAGCCGGCGAAATGGTAAATTTAGTTCTTGTATTTTTGAGTCGTGTCTAATTAGTGTCTTAATTGTTAATTGTAGTGTCAGGGAGTTGGTCCCAACCCGCACCATCCAAACTAACCGTCTAGGACCGCGCTCTTCGCTAAAAGTGGTCGTTTGGTTGGTGGTGCAAGGAGGTAACAAGATTGTGGTAAATATTAAAACAAAACGTTAAAGCTAGAAAAGTGATTAGAAATGAACTCCCTTCACAGAACCTCCAAGTTGGCAGAGCGCGCCAACCCGAGAATCTGTTAGAGCGCAATGGCGGAGGCCATCCGGTGAGTTCATTATTACCACAGTTACACAAAGCACAAGTACTAAACCAAAACTTAAACGTACAGGTTTTTTTCTACCAAAGACAAAGACACAAAACCAAAGACACCAAAACCGTTGCTGCGCCAGGCTTGGCCGGAGGAAGATCCTCCGACTTGACTCGACCACCGCGGGATACACTAGAACACACGAACACACACACACATGGTTAGGTTAGTTTTAAATCGACGTAAAATCAATAAATTAGGACAACTTAAAACGCAATAAACATGACTTTTCCCATAACCCAAAGCGACGATCTTTTGTGATTCTTTTGCCAGGACAGAGCGATTAGCTGAATCGAACCAGGATTGTGAAAGGGTAGGTACAATTCTCCTTCCCCACGTCAAATGTGAGCAGTTGCAGATCTCTACATCTCTCTCATTTCCAAGAGTCTCAAGTTCTGGTTTTATTTAATTTTTAATTAATGAACTAGTGGTGGTTATTGCCCCTAGTTCGTTATTACAAGGTGTTCAATTAATGCAAACATATTTAAAAACTTCTTTCAAATATTTGAAGAAAAATGCGATGCTAAAAAAGAAGTTAGATTTTCAAAAAAAAACAAAATAGCTTTATCATTTTGTTTAAGAGCTGAAACCAGTGTGACTTGTCCTAGAAAAGATAATTAACATGAAAAACATAATTTCTGAATGATTTTTTTTATGACAATCTCACTCTCTCAAACCGGTGACATAAGCAAGTTTAAAAGAAATGTTATGATTCATGATTATGGATTCATTTTACTCAATATTTAAACAATTTGACAAAAAATAGTTATAATAAAAAAATGCTTATTTTATTTAAGTTGTAAGATTATGAACGCGCAATCAATCTATCAATTGATCCTGACGCTTATTTGAATAATTGAAAACGCTGTCCTTTGCAGTATTGTTGTTTCTCGTTTCCTAGGAATTTTGTTACCCTAGGAAATTGGACGGAAAATCAGTTAAGTACATTTCGATTGCAAATTAATTTTTACAAAAAAATGGTTACAAATTTTTTTTGTATGAAATTTATTTTTTCCAAAAATCACAATTTTTTCATAAAATTATGAATCGGCTGCAAATTAATGGCCATATTTCTCTATGGGTCAAAAGTTGCGGGTTTTTGTCCCCTTAAAACATTGTTAGGGGAGAGCGGGAAATATGCACCCGGGGCAAAATGTACCCCTGCTTTTCTTGGTATTGGGCAGAAAAATCCAAAAAAATATCATAGGAACTGAAAGCTTAACATAACAAAACCAGGTTAAAAAAAAATTATCAGCGTAGTATAAAAACAGCTTAAGTTATTTGCAAAACTTTAAAATGTTGTGTTTTCATCTAATTTCCGTTGAACTTTCAATATGATTTTTGGACAGTAAAAAATAGTAGTTTATGCAACAAGTTGTAAAAAGATGATTTTTTCAGCACGAGTCGTACATTTATCCAACGAGGTTCACCGAGTTATTTTTTGTACAGAAAAGTAGGCTATTTCATCGTTCAAGAATGACAGGAAAAGTAAGTAGTTTCACGACGGAATTGCAAAAAGCATTTATTGATATTGTAAGTGTTGATTTATATAGTTTTCGACATAATATTCATTATTCTATAGACAGATGAGTCGAAAAACATTAAAAATGAATGTTTAATTAATTTTTCTGCAAAAAAGCGTGATCGGGGCAAATGCACCGCTGTGATGCTCCTTTGTAAAAACAACGGTGTCATCTAGTGGTAGCTAGTGAAAACAGCTTTAGCATTTTGCCCCGTTGTTGTAGTGCATATTGCTCCACATCGTTCTTTGAAATGAATCAAAAATGTTTTTAGAAATTTGATATTTTTGAACAATTTTGAGGGTTTTTCAGATGAAGATTAATAGTTGTTTTAGAACATCGAAAAAAAATTTCCACTGTAATACTGTTATGGTTGAGAAATCACAGTTTTCCCTTAAAGTGCATATTACCCTCCTCCACCTAAATTAAGCTGAAAGTCTAATTTTCTAGCTTCTTCTCACGTTCCTGGAAATGGCCGTGAATAGGCTTTGGGGTGCTTAATTGGAATGAAAAGTTCAATTCAAAGACAAATTCTTGCTGACAAATATTATCTTTCATTACATCTCTAACATCAAAAATTCACTTTATCATTTAATTTTCGATATTTATTATATGATCATCCCTAGTTCTGGGTCAATGCCGCCATCATGCGAACACGTGCTCCGCTTGTTTGTCAACAAAGCTGCAGCTGGATAATGAGACGAAGTGAGGGGGGGGGGAGACGTTTTGACATTTGTAATCGACGGTCGTTTCCAACGACCGAGTCCAGTCAGGAACTGATCGTACAATATCTGGAAATCTTTAAAATATAAAACGGATTTTGGGAAATTGTGTTTTTTAAATGAAAAAAAAAAATCTACTGAAAAATCACCAAATTTATCAAAAAAAAAATCCTTCATAAGTTAAAATTTCTTGAATATTTACGTTCCATTTTTGTATGGACAACTGCCAACATTGCTTTTGATGTACAAAACAGAGTTTTGGAGATCCTTTCAGCTGTGTGTTTCATCATAATCCATTTTGGAACAATTATTGCTTGTAAATAAAGGTGTCACCGAGAGTAAGAAAATTAAAAAAAAAAACTTTCTAAGATTGCAAGGGAAAGGGGATAGAAATAGAGAAAGCTTAGAACTAGATCACAGTTTTTTATCCTTTATAGATGTGCTTGATCATCAGCTCCCCAAGGGCCAGGAATTGCTCCGCTTTGTTACGGCAGGTCCGAAACCGCGTCATCATCTCCCCTGCGAGAGCAAAGAACTCTGGCAGGGTAAAGAGATCTTCCCCGCTAACTTCTTGCTGGGCTGCATTGCCTTTACCGGCAGCGACCACACTTGCGAACGATCGCCCCTATCCAGGAGGGAACGCTGAGCTGTCCGCTGGAACCGAGCGATGACCAGCTGCCGGCACGGTTACGCTAGTACTTCGCTGAGGAGGGTGGGACGCTGCTGCTTTCTTCTTTCTCTTTTCCTGCTCCTCGAGGTAGTTTTTCCGTGCGTTGCATCCACGGTAGTTGCTGGTATGGCTACCTCCACAGTTGGCGCACTTGATGCGCGCCTTCGTTTGCTCTGCCTTGTCCCCCAAGTCCGCTTTGCACGGCAGTGCACACGCCTCAGAGAGGTGTGATTCACCGCACTTCACACAGCGGGGCGGGGGGTTGCAGTTCCGCTAGCCGTGGCCGAATTTCTGGCAACGGTGATTTAGTGAAGTGAAGTGAAGTGAAAAAATTGGACCAATGAAAATTTGTAATCAAAATGTGATTCAATTGACAGTTGTAAAAGTATTTTAGCTTGATTTTCACTCAAGTCGTTCTAAATGCTAAATTAAATCAAAATCTATAAATGATGCTTATTTCTAAAATAGCATTGATAATTTTTCTGCTTTAAAGTAAATATTTAGCCATGAATATTTTTTTCGTTGATTTTTTAAGGTGAAATCGGAAAGAATCTTTTCATAAGAATGAAACAAATTTCGTAAAAATAATGAATTTTTTTTACAGATTTTATGGAATAGTCAAACGACGTTCTCACATTTTTTTGTGAAACTAACCCTATTTTTATATAGTTTAACGATGTTTTTAACCAAGTAAGCACTTAACTGTTTCAAATAAATTTATTAATCAATAGGTTAAACTCTTTTTAAGTTCAGTTTTTGTTCTACTCTCAATTCTGAAACTTCAAGTGCAGTTCCTCAAATCCGTCCTTCGACGCAAATCCTCATTAACCTTCATTTACGACGATGATGGCGGGTTCTGAATTTTTCATCATCGCGACACTCTTGCACCGTCATCATCATCGTCACCGCCATCACCCCATTTTGCTAAAGCGTGAAAAATTTGCCCAGAATGCAGCCAGCCTCTTTTGGGAGCCATTCATCTTGCATCTTGCAGCTGTAAATTTCCACCCTCGGTTTTTTTTTTTCTCTGACGCTCAACACCTCTCCTCGAGCTTTTCTGGCGGGGACACTAGTGGGGCTCCCGGAAACGGCAATAAATACCACTTCCGGGGCACTTCATTTTAAGTTACCTTTTTTTTCGCTGTTTGTTCTGCTCGAGGTTCGCGCAATCTTTGTGCAACAAAACGGCTTTTAGCGTAAATTTCAATACAGAGCGGACTCTTGCACTTTTTTTCTCTCTCTCTGTAGTACTTAAGGTGAAACACCATTATTACCGGTGGCCATATTTTCGTCCAGCTCGAACGACTTGCGAATTTCCCTGCCGGCTGGGAGCGCACGGGGATGATGCCATGCCGCCGGCGTTGTTAATAGTCACATAATGTCTTAATCACTATAAAGCGAAATTTATTGTTACACGTTTCTGGGCTTTTCGGGCTTTTATGTCTTACCTTGGGGAACGGGAACGGTTTTTTTTTTGAAAATTCAAGGCCTCAAAATGGCAGTCGGAGAGAGGGAGAGGGGAGGGTGGCTTTATGACCACCCCCTCGCCCACCACCCTTCGGGAGGGGTCAGGTTGGGTCGAGCGTTCCTTCTGGGGGGAAAGTTGTGCTAACAATGTGCCTCTCTGGGCTTTATTGAGTGGAAATTTGGAAAGTCAAGCTGGGAAGGAATGCGAAAACATGCATATCGAATGGGACGGGGATTTTGATAATGCCCCCTTCCGAACATGGTCGTTAAAGGCAGGCAGAGCTGGATTTTGGGGACGCGTGGTTTCTGAAACGGAGCTTACTAGAACGGACTTCAAGATGAAGGTCAACGGGGCTGCATATTGTAGAGGAAGCAGTTGTTTCTAAGGTAAGTAGTCATTGTTATCCGAGCATTCGTTGGTGAAGGTTGTCTGAATCAACATGACTCGTCGCGTCCCGGCGCAAAACGCCGGCAATATTGCCCTACCTGCGGCTCAAGCAGGCAAAAAAGTGGGAATTTCCAAAAGAAAGGTTGAGGCCTCAACTGATGGCCAAAAACCGGGGATTTCCAAAAGGAAGGTGCTTTTGGAAGTGACATCGAACAGCAAAAAGACGAAAAAGAGCGACGGTACTGTACCGATGGATGAGGAGGAGGAGAACTCTTCGTCGCACGAGGAGCAGCTATTGAAGAACAACAAGTTTGCTGGACTGCCTGACGAGGACCAGGTAGCGGAAGCAAAGGAGAATGAAGTGAAACAGCGAAAGGAGAAACTGCCTCCTTTTTATGTGCGGCAATCAGCAGCAACGATCGACTTTCGAGCGGGGCTGGTTGAACTCATCAAGTCTGGGAAAGTCCTAGGCAACATTCGTCTGTGTCAGGACGGATTTAAGGTGCTGGTGCAATCCAGGCAGCACTATCAACTGGTCAAGGATTACTTGACCGAAAACGAGGCGGAGTACTTTACCCATGATGTCGTCATGGATAAGCCGTACAAAATCGTCGTCAGAGGTCTGTACGACATGCCAGTGGAGGAATTAGCTGCCGAGCTAAAAGTTTTGAAACTGGATGTGTTGGCCGTGCACAAAATGAGCCGACGCAACAAAGACATCAAGTACCGTGACCAGCTCTACCTGCTGCATTTGGCTAAGGGATCGACGACGCTTCCTGAGCTGAAGGCAATTCGAGCGGTTTTCAACATTATCGTGTCGTGGGAGCGATACCGACCAGTGCATCGTGACGTCACACAATGCTTCAACTGCCTGGGTTTCGGGCACGGAGGTAAGAACTGCCACCTGAAGCGTCGTTGCGCCAAATGTGGTACCGATGCGCACATCACATCCCAGTGCATCCAAGATTCGCTGGTGAAGTGCCTCAACTGCAACGGTGAGCACTCGTCAACCGACCGAAAGTGCCCCAAGAGAGCTGAGTTCGTGAAAATTCGGCAGCAAGCATCGACGAAGAATCAGCCTCAGCGTCGTAGAACTCCTCCAGCCCTGGTGGAGCAAAATTTTCCACCTCTTCAACCGCGACGCCAGGTCCCGAACTTGGCACCGTTGCCGTTGGATCCCAGGAAGAGAGCTGAGATGAATCATCCACGGCCGGGTTCCAGCCAGGAGCCGAGACCGCCACCACCGGGCTTCAGCCAGGAGCCAAGACCAACCCAAGAACCAGCAGTTGAGGAAAATGGTAATGATCTTTACACCTCAACCGAACTCCTCAATATTTTCAAACAGATGTCCGCTGCACTGCGTGGATGCAAAACCAAGACCCAGCAGATTGAAGTGCTGACCTCGTTCGTCATCCAGTATGGATCGTAGGTCCCTCAAGCTGCTGAATTGGAACGCTTGCTCCATTAGGAGGAAGAATTTAGAGCTGGTGGATTTTCTTCGCGAGAAGGAGATCGACGTAGCTGCCATCACGGAAACTCATCTGAAGCCCGGTGAAAAAGTTTATCTGCAAAACTACAAGATCGCGACGCAGCTCGATAGGACCACCTCTGGAGGAGGAGGTGTGCTTGTCGCTGTTCATCGTGATCTCAAGCCACGCCGGCTGCCACACTTTAAGCTGGACATCATCGAGGCCGTTGGAGTGGAAATTCCCACTTCGGTTGGCCCAGTACTCTTCATTGCTGCATACTGCCCACGTCAGGTGAATGCCAGAGATGGTTCAGCAGCAAAACTGAAGAGCGATATCCAGAAGCTGACACGGCGGAGCGCAAAGTACATCATCGCTGGTGACCTCAACGCGAAGCATGAAGTTTGGGGCAACAGCAGGAGGAATCGGAACGGAGTGATTCTGCACAACGATCTGCAAAACGGATACTACAACGTTGTGAGTCCGGATCGTCCAACGAGGGTGGCTCGGTCTGGGAATCACTCAATCATCGACTTCTTCATTACCAATATGGCTGAGAACGTGGCTCATCCTGAGGTGTTTGAAGAGTTGAGTTCTGATCACTATCCGGTGGTTGTGGAGGTTGGAGCTTCCGTTACTCCGCAGCGGCAACCAACCCGGAAAGATTACCACAACGTTGACTGGCAGCAGTTTCAGCAAGTGGTCGACAGCAACATCGACTATGATCAACACCCGGAAACTTCTGCCGATATTGATCGTTCGCTGGAGGTGATCCAGCAGGCTATCAACCAAGCAGAGGCTGCCAACGTTCGGGAGGTTCCTGTTAATTTTAAGGTAACTGATATTGACGTAGATACTAAACACTTGATTAGACTTAGGAATGTTTATAGGAGACAATATCAACGGACTGGGGACTATGACAAAAGATTTCAGTGAACAATTTGAACAAAATCATACAAGACCGACTTGACAATATCAGAAATCAAGAATTTTCAAAACATGTAAGCCAGCTTGGGAATTATTCAAAACCATTTTGGAAACTTTCAAAAGTTCTTAAAAACAAACCAAAGCCTATTCCTCCTCTTATTGTTGAGGATTCTCCTTTGATTACATCCGAGGAAAAGGCAAATGCACTTGGGCTTCATTTTGTTAGTTCACATAATCTTGGCGCTTCCATGACCAGCCGTAAAGAAACATCAGTTGCCAATAGTATTTCAACAATCAATGACTCTACCTTTGAATTTCCTGCAGATTCCCATGTTTCTGGTGAGGAAGTCAAAGTTGCAGTTAAACAAATGAAAAATATGAAAGCTCCAGGCTTTGATAACATTTTAATCTAGTGTTGAAAAAACAGAGTGATCAGTTCTTTCAACATCTAGCCAATATTTTCAATAAATGTTTGCAACTTGGTTACTTCCCCACCAATTGGAAACTGGGCAAAGTCATACCAATTTTGAAGCCTCAAAAGATCCAACATCGCCAACAAGTTATCGTCCCATTAGTCTTTTGAGTAGTCTGTCCAAACTCTTTGAGAAGGTCATCTATTCAAGGCTTTTGGATTTTACCAACGATAATAATATAATTTTGAATGAGCAGTTTGGCTTCCGAAAGGGACATAATACTGCTCATCAGCTTACGAGAGTAACTAAAATCATCAAGCAGAACAAGCTTGAGTCTAAATCAACTGCTATGGCTTTGTTGGATGTTGAGAAGGCTTTTGACAATGTTTGGCATGATGGTTTGATACATAAACTGTATTTATACGGTTTTCCAATGTATCTTATCAAAATTATCCAGCACTATCTTTCGGAGAGATCGTTCAAGGTTTTTCTGAATGGGATTGCTTCTGGATTATTCAACATTGATGCTGGGGTTCCCCAAGGAAGTATTCTTGGCCCACTTCTGTACAATATTTTTACATCTGATTTGCCTACTCTTCCTGGTAATGGTGTGTTGTCACTTTTTGCTGATGACACTGCCGTTATTTATAAGGGTAAAATAACCAGATATTTAGTTGGCCGTCTTCAGAAGGGTCTTGACGTTCTTTCCGAATACTTTGGCGACTGGAAAATTCGCATAAATGCAGCCAAAACTCAAACCATCATTTTTCCACTTTCCAAATCGGCCAGATTTGTCCCAAAGGATGATGTTTTGATTAAAATGAATGATGTTTCGATACCCTGGTCAAAGGAAGTTGTCTATTTAGGTCTCATACTTGACTCGAAACTATTGTTTCGGCAGCATGTAGATAAAATATTGAACAAGTGCAGCATTCTCATCAGGTGTTTGTATCCTTTAATTAACAGAAAATCAAAGCTATCTTTGAAAAATAAGTTAGCAGTTTACAAACAAATAATTTACCCCGTTATTGAGTATGCAGTACCTGTTTGGGAGTGTTGCGCTAGAACTCATAAATTGAAGCTCCAGCGTGTCCAAAACAAGGTACTCAAAATGGTTTTGAATGTTCCTGGCTGGACAAGATCAAGTGAGGTTCATGAATTAGCAGAAGTAAAAATGTTGGATCAGAAGATTCAAGAAAAATGTTTGAAATTCAGGGAAAAATGTGCTATATCTGAATACCCCTTGATTCAAGGATTGGTTTAGTTTATGGTAAGATTAAGTTAGTTTTAGGTTAGGTTATGTTTTCTTAACATTTTTTTCCTCATTGTACCTAGTGTTACAAAAATGATAAATCATATACTTTTAAAGTTATAAAAATGAACAGTGTTTAAATCACGAAAAGCAAACTAAAGCTGAAGAGCCACAGCTGACCACTTATTATGTAAACCAAATGTAATTATTATAAGAAAGATTCAATAAAGTATATTTAATTCAAAAAAAAAAAAAGGTAAGTAGTAGTGTATTGGTTTGTAGAAAAGTGAAAATCATTTTTTTCTAATTCAGGTATGTATTCAACTGTCAAGTTCTGTAAAAAATCAATCTCATCTTACCATTACGCAAAGTTAAGTTTCCTATTCAGTTTTTGCTCATAACGTGACTCGAATTGCTTCAAAATAGATAAATTTGCCATCTGCATTCGACACTAGCCAAGCACTAAACTTTCTTACGATTATCTTCAAAATGGCACTTTTCACAAACTAACATAAACCCCGAAAAAGTTCACCCCCCGGGGAGAACGACCTGCGCTGCGTAAAATGAACACTGAATAATGCATTCCGAAAGTGAACCCATAAATCTCCACCGCGCACACATTTCACATTTGTGAAAGTGCACTGCTTCTCCACCCTGAAGTATCATCCCCCGGCTTGATGGAGCATAATGATCCGGTCGTTTCGGCAAGCCAATAAAATTTTCATAACTTTCGAATCTCTTATCGTGGCCATCAGCAAACTGACGCGTCCACCTTGAGAAGCTCAGGCGAATGCAAGTGCATTTTAAGGTTATCATTAACCCCAATCATAGCTTGTTAATTATTACATCCATCATGGGAAGAAGAGTAGTACCGCAAGTAGCTTATCAAGATGGAGAAGTTCGCCCGTGGGAAGTGTCCTGGACCGAAGGCGTGAGTCCCCGGGTGGCCATCACTTTGGCAGGCATGGTTCGAAATGCAGTGAGGTGAAATTCCGTTATTGTAAGCAAGATTTTGAACGATTATTTCACGAATAGGTATGAGCAGTTTTAGAAGATAAAAGGTAGGAAAACATAAACAGTCAAACAAGGTTTTAAATTACGGACTTCAAAGCTTAGCATATCTCCTTAGTTAAGCAATCAAAACTGAATAATTGTTCGGGTAAGTATGTTGGTGCAGTGAGGTTGTTTTTTGTACTGCGGTAAGTACTAATCTATAATTCATCGCCGTCGTGCTAACTTGTCGCACGTGCATTTTGAGCCAAATTGAGTTAAGAACGCCATTTTGTGCAGCTTACAATGCCTCACCTTCTGACTTTTACAGATCCCAAAAATTCAATTTTAATCCTGAGATATTCAATATAAACGCGTTTTTTCTCGGAACGTCGCAATGGCGGGTGCGACAAGATAGCACGACAGCGTCGAATTGCCAATCTTTCAAGGAAAAACGAGAAGTCCTGGCACGACCCGAGTTTAAAAAAAACTGTTTCAAGAAAAATACAAAAAATGCAAAATAAAAATGTATTACAGACAAAAAAAAAGACAACTGGAAACATTCTACCGAGTTCAAGAATGGATTTTAGTTGACAGTCAATTTATTTATATATTTCATCAATTTTTTAAAGTTGATTGATTGAGTTGATTTTTTTTTTCATTCCACTGAGATTATTTTTTTAGTGTTTAAATTTCGGACTCAAGACATAGGTTGTCTATTTTGTTAAGTACAAGATATACTACTATTATGCAACAATTTGCAAAAAGAGGATTTTTTCAGCACGAGTCGTACATTTATCCAACGAGGTTCACCGAGTTGGATAAAAACGAAGAGTGCTGAAAAAATCAAGTTTTGCAACGAGTTCCATACAACATTTTTTGCAATTCCAAAAAACAAACACTGAGTGAAATTTTATGTCAAATTTTCATGTGTTTTGTCAATAAATCGTTTACATCAAAAAAATGTTGAAAAATGATACTTTTCGAAACAAGTGCTGAAAAGTTCAACTTTTCAGCACCCATTTGAGTGCTGAAAAGTAGAACTTTTCAGCATTTATTTTGAAAAGTGTTGCTATTTGATTCTGTTATTTTTGGTACAGAAAAGTAGGCTATTTCGTCGTTCAAGAATGACAGGAAAAGTAAGTAGTTTCACGACGGAATTGCAAAAATTTAGTTTTCAGGTTAGTATCAGTGTATAAAATTAAAGTAAATGTTTAACATCGGTCAAAAGGCTTGCGTAGACAGTTCTTTTTGTTTTTTTTAATTGTTCAGATTCAATCTATAAATTAGCTCATTTATTACACTTTTTTTCAATCAAGGCAGATACATTGAAAAGATAGATTTGATTTTCTAACAACGTTTTCAGATATGAGTTATCTTCTCAGCATGGAACTGGTTATTCAATAATTATTTTGATATGTATCAGTTTTTTTTATAGATTACAGAAAGATGTAGTCGAAAGCACGGTTAAACCTGGCCAAGAGTGCCTCAAGGTCGAATGGACATTACGTCAAAAAGACAAAAAGTAAATTTTGTTGATATTTTTTTTTAACAGGAACATATTTTTAAAGAGCTTGAATGCATAAATATTGCATATTTTGTTCGATTTTCACAAAATTTTATTAATTTGGCTAATAAATTTTCTGATTTTTTCAAATATATTTTAAGGCAGATTTTTTAAAGAACTATTACGACCATCACAGTTGAATTAAAAAATGGTAATCAACAAGCAAAAATCTATAGCATTATTTAAAAAGACTGCATAGGCATTTTGACAGCTAAAAATATGTTGCAAGTTCTCGAACAACAAGTAACTATTTTAATAAATCCATCGTGATGAATTAATGCTGAGAAGGTCAGCAATTGTATATTTTCTTGTGTTTCTCCAGAAAGGTTTTAGAAGTCAGTTTTTTTTTCTCTTTTTACTGATATGCTTATGTTTTAAAGAATGATGAAATCCTTCAGAAAGGGTAGTTTTTTTTAAAGAACGGATAAACTTACATCTGCTCATGTAAAAAAAGAATGGGTAATTCTCCGCCAACTCACACAGCAGTTGCCCTGACCCCTCTTCGATTTGCGTGAAACTTTGTCCTAAGGGGTAACTTTTGTCCCTGATCACGAATCCGAGGTCCGTTTTTTTGATATCTCGTGACGGAGGGACGGTACGACCCCTTCCATTTTTGAACATGTGAAAAAAGAGGTGTTTTTCAATAATTTGCAGCCTGAAACGGTGATGAGATAGAAATTTGGTGTCAAGGGACTTTTGTGTAAAATTAGACGCCCGATTTGATGGCGTGCTCAGACTTCCGAATAAACGTATTTTTCATCGAAAAAAACACTAAAAAAGTTTTAAAAATTCTCCCATTTTCCGTTACTCAACTTTTTAATTTTTTTTGGAACATGTCATTTTATGGGAAATTTAATGTACTTTTTGAATCTACATTGTCCCAGAAGGGTCATTTTTTCATTTAGAACAAAATTTTTCATTTTAAAATTTCGTGTTTTTTCTAACTTTGCAGGGTTATTTTTTAGAGTGTAACAATGTTCTACAAAGTTGTAGAGCAGACAAATACAAAAATTTTGATATATATACATAAGGGGTGTGCTAGTAAACTTCACGAGTTATCGCGAATTTACGAAAAAAAGTTTTTAAAAAGTTGGTCGTCATCGATCATGGCCATTCATGGTCACCCGCGACAGACACGGACGACGAAACAAAGAGAAACGCAAAAAGTAACTTTTTCAAAACTTTTTTTCGTAAAATCGCGATAACTCGTGATGTTTATAAGCAAACCCCTTATATATATATCATTTTTTTTTAATTGTCTGCTCTACAACTTTGTACAACATTGTTACACTCTAAAAAACAACCTTGCAAAGTTAGAAAAAACACGAAATTTTAAAATGAAAATTTTTGTTCTAAATGAAAAAATGACCCTTCTGGGACAATGTAGATTCGAAAAGTACATTAAATTTCACATAAAATGACATGTTCCAAATTTTTTTACAGTCGAGTAACGTAAAATGGGAGAATTTTTAAAACTTTTTTAGTGTTTTTTTCGATGAAAAATACGTTTATTTGGAATTCTGAGTACGCCATCAAATCGGGCGTCTAACTTTACATAAAAGTCCCTTTGACACCAAATTTCTATCTCATCACCGTTTCAGGCTGCAAATTGTTGAAAAACACCTCTTTTTTCGCATGTTCAAAAATGGAAGGGGTCGTACCACCCCTCCGTCACGAGATATCAAAAAAACGGACCTCAGATTCGTGATCAGGGACAAAAGTTACCCCTTAGGACAAAGTTTCACGCAAATCGAAGAGGGGTCGGGGCAACTTTTCCCGATTTCGTGTGAGTTGGTAGAGAATTACCCGAATGGAAAACTCACAAAAATATTACCTCATGCAAAAATAATTTGTTTTTGAAGAACAAAAACAACGAAATATCAAGGAAAATCTACTTTTGTAAAGAACTGCTCATGTTGGCAATGTAAAAACTCGTCAACTTTTTACGACAATTAAGAATACATTGTTACGAAAAAAATCAAAATATTTTAGGAGCCAGTTTTTTTAAGAACTGCTCTTGTTTGGAAGATTGTAAAAAGTCACTAAAAATATTCAAACCATCAAGAAGTGTCTATTTTGAAAGAATGTAAAATCTCTCAAAATATTGTAGAGTTCAGACTTTTTGCTTTATAAAAGAATTAAATTTCAGCCAATGTAAAAACTCTAAAAACAGTTTGTTATGCTATTTATTTGAAAAAAAGCTCATTTTTCAAAGAAATGAAAAGAAAAACGACGCTGAAAAATATGGATTTGTTTGTAAGAGAATAAATTGAACAACCATGTTTTAGTAGTTGAAGTATTTTTGCACATGTTTAACCCTAAAAAATCGTCAAAAATCAATTTTTCAACCAAATTTTGAACGGTGCATACCAACCAAAGCTTTTTCACCCAGATTATTGTTAGAGACATTTTAGTATCTTAAAAAATACGGGAACTATCGATTTGTTTTTTTACTCATCTCCTTAGCTATTATTTCCAAAAAGATTTACAACAAAATTTGTCAATTTTCATGATAAAATTAATAGAAAAATAAGAAGACTTCCTTATTTGCTGTCTACTTTTAAAAAAATCTGGAAAGAAGAACTCTTTAGTTTTGATCAATATTTTTTCTTGGATTAACTGTTGCTGTGTTCTCTTTATTATATGTAAAAATAAGTATGCAGTAATTTTTTGTATTGTTCCATATTAAGCATCTAAGTATTTTAAAACAATTTAAATGATAATGGTTTCATTCTAGAGTAAAAATGTGAAAACATGCAAAAAATTAAAAAGTGGCTTAAAAAACATGAAAATATTAAACATGCAAAAGGTTATGGTAGAAGGTGGTAGTACTCGCCACAAACTATCAGAAAAAAAAAACAGAAGAACATAAACCAAGAGAAGTAAAGTTTCTGAACATGAAAAAAACTAAAAAAAAATTGGTCTGTTGAGGGTTAAAATATTTCAGAATATTGCTTCACTTTTTCCACATACGACCTTTTGTTCTTTCTACCATTCGTCCATTCGATATTGTGGCAGTCAACCCGTTGTACATTCGACGTTATATCTTTCGACTTTTGTCACACATCCATGTTTTTGCCCCTAAATGATTGTATTTGAATATGAACATTTAAGACTGGCTTCATTCAGTTTGAATAAAATTAAAATGAGTTGAATATAGTAAGTATTAACGAAAAGCTTTTTTTCCTGAAAAAATAAAGCGGTATTGTAGATTTATAATAAAATATATAAAATGAGCTTTAATTTTGATTTTTTTTGGGAAATATTTTTTTGTCAGTTTGATGTTTTGATTATGAAGGAATAATTTTTGGGCCAATTTTAGAACATTGTAACATATTTTCAACTGAATTATTGCAAAACAATCATTTTAAAAAACAATCAACTTTAGCAACACTGCCGCAGCATCAAAAGGGCAAGATCCTCTCTTCAGTGGCATTCCCCCCTACCGATCCCAACGGCCACGATAAGCTTATCAACGATGAGGAAGGACCTTCCCTCACGCGAGAGGCAACTCCTCGGTTGAGATAACAATCGACGAGCTGCCTGAGTTTCCGTAGACTTGGAGTTTGGTTGCATGGCTCTCTTGACTAATCCTATTAAAGTGGCCGTGGCGAAACTTGTCGTCCCGAACCATGTCAAGAACTTGAACGGCGACCGAGTGAGGATGACGACCTCGCAGGAAGATGGCGAGGAGTGTGTTAGTCACATTCACAGCCCATTTGCGTGGAACTGTGATGTTAACATGTACCGAGGAAGATTGGCGCTGGCTGGTTGCAAGTTGATTTAGCGCTAATGATGTGTTAGAAGGGTGTTCTAGGTTGATGATTGGGTCTGATATTGGGAAACGACGATTGGTAAGTGATTTTAATTTTTGGGTACGGTAAAACTTTTTTTTTTACTTCAAAATTGATGCCTTCTAATACGGACTTCAAGGTGAAGGTTATCATATTGGCTGTCAACCAAAAAGCAAGCTAATTCTCAGGTAAGTACATGAGTTGTATGTTTTTAAAAGGTGAGATGTAGCTGCTTTCATTAAGGTAAGTACACAACTGTCAAGAACCTGTCACTGTCATTTAGTCTAGTTTGAAACCATGGTTACAATTACAATAAATGCGTTACTTCATGTTAAGATAATTTCCTGTCGAGTTTAAATAATAAAGTATTCATGTTAAAAACTCAAACCCAAGTAACCCAACCCGAATACGCCTTATTGTGTTTCAAAGCACAATTCCGCCCGATATTTGAGAAGGGTGAAAAGTTTCGAAAACATTGTTCTCACATTATTTGCACGAAACCTTCCAAAACTAACAGAGGCGCCGTCCGAAACCTTCCCAGAAGCAGCTCCCAAAACGCGTTGCCAAACAATAGCCTGAATACCCAGGCCCAACTGGTGGCGCGCTTGCCCTCAAATGAACTTCTCAAGATTCAGCATAGATTATTAAAATCTTTCAGATCCTGAGCTATTTATTGGCAGGGCTTCGGGTTCAAACCTTCCGGGCAGCCAACACAGATTACACCCGGCGTTGTATGTGCGGGTGTGCGTGTTTGTGTATGAATAAACAAATAATCTAGAATCGTCGAAAAGGCCCGTCGTCCGTCGTCGGAACCTCAACCAAGCCGGAGGCCATTTCCGGGGATGTATATTTTCTTTGCATACATAAATATCTACTTTGCAAAACCGGCAGCAGCAGCAGCCTTCAGGGCTGTCGTCCACGGACGTCTTCAGGACTCTCCATCTCTGTGGCCAGCAAGACTTTCATCATTCTAATCACACTCGACCGCACCCAATTTAAATTCAAAGTAGATCTATCGGGCGGGGGGCGCCAATATCTGCCCGTTTGGTGGTCACGTCATCCCCTCCCCCTTCAGGAAGCCAAGATGTCGGCGTTGAAATCATATTTTACTCGTCGTCAGGGAAGTGTGAGCGGCTCACTTCTTCAATCTTAGCCCGGGATTGGAAAAGTCTGGGACGGGTCTCGGGGAAAGGAAGAGGAAAACATGATATTTATAGACCACCACCAGAAACGGGACCCATTCCGAAGGAATATCGTTCCCATCAAGTCATTGCTCTCCTGGGACCACTCGGGATGCAAAAAAGGATCTCGTACCGGGGTTCGATTTATTTGGGGCTCGATTTGGGTAGAAGAATCCGAAATTGTTCGGTTTGTGGCCGTGGGATCTTTGCGAAGATTTGAGCATTGCAAAATTTGTTAGAGAATGCTTTTTGAAAAAAGATTTATGAATATTTGCGCTTAACCTTGACTTCACATAGGTCGTATCGCTTGCTTAAGACGTATCTTAAATATTCTACCTTTCCTTCAGTTGTTTTATAATTACTCACAACTTCGCATCGCTTGGAGATGATGATTTTATCGGTTTGCAGACTGGATTTCGTCATGTGTACATGATGATTGCTCTAGCTCAGGCGCCCAATATGTATTTAAATTACTGAAAATCAGTTCCATAATTCTTTCCCATCTCAATCAAGAGTCGCGACATGCTAACTGCTTCAAAAAACAATCTAGTTAATAATTAAATAGACTAATCTTCTTCTACCCCAAGAAGCCACTCCCAAACTATGAGCCCAAAATCCTCTTCATCACCATCATCATCATCGTCCTGATCTCCCATCGCATCTTCTTCCAAACCATTAATCCCCGCCCGCCAGAGCCGTCTCGCAGCAGATTGATCACATTGTGACGCCACGTTCCACTTTCCACGTGTCCTCCCAACCATTTTGAGGGATGAATAGTAGGCGCGCGCTCCTCACGGCACGGCATTTAGGGGTGTCATCCGCAAACGCTGACATCATAATAGGCGCCCCATAATCAGCTGTGATTACAGAAATTACTCTTGGCACCGACTCCGCTTCACTGAGAGAATACGCTTTTGCTCGAGGAGCTGTCACAGTCAGGAGGATTCTTTTTTGGGTGAGAGGGAGGCTTTTTTTCGGGCGCGTCGTTTTTCGGGGTCAGGATTTATTCCGGGAAGGCAGTGATGGAAGAGTCACGATTTGTTCATGGCAGATGGTTTTTTCTAGAAAAAGATCTTGAGTTGGGCTCTCTAAGACAAGTGGTGTCCTTTAAGTCAAGTCGGCTGAGAAGGCACCAGTTGTGCCCTCTAAAATATGAAGTGTCATTTAAGACAAGTGCCATTCAAGACAAGTTGTGCTCTTTAAAACAATTGATGCACTGTAGGACAAGTAGTGCCTCTTAAGACAAGAAGTGGAATTTAAGACGACTAGTTAGTTGTGCCCTTTATGACAAGAGCCCCCTGAAACAATCAGTGCTCTTTAAAACGATTTGTGTCCTTGAGGACAACCTGTGACCTACAAAAAAGAGATGCTTTTTCAGACAAGTTGTGCCCTATTTAAAACGAGTAGTGCCCTTGAGAACAAGAGGTGCCATTTCAGACAAGTTGTGCCATCTAAGACAAGTAGTGCTTTTTAAAACGAGTGGTGCCTTTTGAGACAAGAAGTGCCCTTTTCGAAAAAAGGTATCCTCTAAGACAAGTAGTGACCTTTAAAACGAGTGGTGCCCTTAGGGACAAGTTGTGCCCTTTATGAGAATTAGTGCCTTCCAAGATTGGTAGTCCCCTCTAAGACAAGATGTGCTCATTAAAACAAGTGGTGCCTTTTACCACAAGTAGTGACCTTTAAGACGAGTGAAGCCTAACCTCTTTTACGCAAATAGACCGACGTTTTACTTCCCCATCCGATAGAATGCGTGATCAGGCAAATCTCGTCTCGAAAAATGCCACCGGGTCCGTCTGCTAGTCCGTGGACAAGAAGTGAACTTAAAAATGAGTGGTGCTCATGAGGACAGGTTGTGCCCCATAAGACAAGTAGTGCCTATTATGATTTTAAGATTCGTAAAGTGCTTTAAGACAAGATGTGCTCAATATAACAAGTGGTACCTATCAAGTCAAGTTGTGCCCTTTTAAACAAGTAGTGCCCTAGAGGAAAGTGGTTCCCTTTCAGACAAGTATTGCTCACTGAGACAAGTACTTACTTTACTTTACTTTACTTTTACTGCTCAGACAACCCCCGGGTCATGAGCTGTCTCCAGATGCGCTGCCACTGAACTCGGTCTTGGGCTGCTACTCTCCAATTCCGACTCGGAACTCCCACACTTCGAAGATCTTCCTCCACTTGGTCTAACCACCTTGCACGTTGCGCCCCCCTCCGCCGCGTTCCAGACGGCTCCGAATTGAACACCAACTTCACCGGATTGATAGTCTGGTTCGGTTGGCGCGCATCCAGCGCGTCCGGCATTCTCGCGACGTGTCCGGCCCACCTGATCCGGCCAGCCTTGGCGACTTTCCGAATGCTTGGCTTGCCGTAGAGTTGCGCCAGCTCGTGGTTCATCCTTCTCCGCCACACAGTGTTCTCACGCACGCCGCCAAAGATCGTCCTAAGCACTCGCCGTTCGAAAACTTCAAGTGCTTGCAGGTCCTCCTCGAGCATCGTCCACGTCTCGTGCCCGTAGAGAACGACCGGTCTTATCAGCGTTTCGTACATGGTGCACTTTGTACGCCGGGAAAGATGACCAGACCGTAGGGTCTTGTGGAGTCCATAGTAGGCACGACTACCGGTGATGATGCGCCTCCGAATTTCTCTGCTGCAGTTGTTGTCAGACGTTACCAACGAACCGAGGTACACAAACTCCTCCACGACCTCGAACTCGTCGCCGTCGATCGTCACGCTCGGTCCTATGCGAGCCCTAAGGGACTCGGTTCCTCCTGCCAGCAGATATTTCGTCTTCGCCACATTCACCTTCAATCCAACCTTTTCTGCTTCCCGCTTCAATTCGGTGTACCGCCTGGCCACCTCCTCGAACGTCCTGCCGACAATGTCCATGTCGTCGGCATAGCAGATGAATTGGCTGGATCGGTTGATAATCGTGCCCCGCATGTTGAAGCCCGCCCGCCTCATTACACCTTCAAGCCCAATGTTGAAACAGAGGCCGGAGATACCGTCGCCTTGTCGCAGTCCCTTGCGCGATTCGATCGGGTCGGACATCGCCCCGAAATCTTCACGCTGCACCGTGCCCCGTCCATCGTCGATTTCACCAGTCTGATCAGCTTCCCGGGAAAGCCGTTCTCGTACATGATCTTCCATAGCTCTTCGCGATCGACCGAGTCGTACGCGGCTTTGAAATCGATGAACAGGTGGTGCGTCGGGATCTGGTACTCGCGACATTTTTGGAGGATTTGGCGTAGCAAAAGATTTGGTCCGTCGTCGATTTCCCTCCACAAAACCGGCTTGGTACGGCCCAACGAAATCCTTTGCTCGCTCCGACAGACGACAGAAGATGATCTGAGACAGCACTTTGTAGGCCGCGTTGAGAATAGTGATGGCTCGATAGTTCTCACATTCCAACTTGTCCCCCTTCTTGTAGATCGGGCATATTACTCCCTCTTTCCACTCCTCCGGTAGCTGTTCTGTGTCCCAGACCTTGACAATCAGCCGGTGTAGACAGGCCGCCAGCTTGTCCGGGCCCATCTTGATGAGTTCAGCACCGATACCATCCTTACCCGCTGCTTTGTTGTTCTTCAGCTTCTTGATGGCATCCTTAACCTCCCTCATCGTGGGTGCTGGCTCGTCCTCGCCGTCCACCATACCGCTGACGTCGTTTCCCCCGTCGTCCTGGTACTCCGCCTCTGGGCCGTTCAGGTGCTCGTCGAAATGCTGCTTCCACCTTTCGATCACCTCACGCTCGTCCGTCAAGATACCTCCGTCTTTATCCCGGCACATTTCGGCTCGCGGCATGAAGCCAGTCCGGGATTGACTGAGTTTCTTGTAGAACTTACGCGTTTCGTTGGAGCGATACAGCTGCTCCATATCCTGGAACTCCAACTCTTCCAGGCGGCGCTTCTTATCCCGGAAGAGATGGGTTTGCTGTCTTCGCAACTGTTTGTACGACTCCTTGTTCCCACGGGTGTTGCGCAGCAGCCACTTGTCCCGCGCTGCTTTCTTCTCGTCCCAAATCGCCTGACATTCCTCGTCAAACCAGCCGTTCCGTCGAACTCGGTCCACGTACCCGATGGCGCTCGATGCCGCTGCGTTGATGGCTGCTTCCATGTGGCTCCAGCAGGCCTCCAGAGGGGCTTCGGCGAGCTCACCCTCGTCAGGCAACGCAGCTTCGAGTTCCCGCGCGTACTGGGTAGCGACCTCAGGATCCTTGAGTCGCTCCAGGTTATACCGCTGCGGGCGACGGTACCGGATCTTGTTGACCTCGGACAGGCGTTGGCGCAGCTTTGCCACCACCAGGTAGTGGTCCGAGTCGATGTCCGCGCCACGGTAGGTTCTGACGTCGATTATGTCCGAGAAGTGCCGACCATCGATGAGAACATGGTCGATTTGCGTCTCCGTGTCGTTTGGTGATCTCCAGGTGTACTTGTATAGGGAGGTGTGCTGGAAGAAGGTACTACGTATGGCCATGTTTCGGGAGGTAGCGAAATCGATGAGTCGTAGGCCGTTCTCGTTCGTCTGCTGGTGAGCGCTGAACCTCCCAATAACCGGTCTAAACTCCTCCTCCTGGCCAACTTGAGCGTTCAAGTCGCCGATGACAATCTTGACGTCGTGTTTTGGACACTTCCTGTACTCGCGGTCAAGAAGCTCGTAGAAAGCGTCCTTGTCATCGGCGTCGCTTCCATGTGCGGGCTGTGCACGTTGATGATGCTCAGATTGAAGAATCGGCCCTTGATTCTCAACCGGCACATTCTGTCGTTGACTGGCCACCACCCAATCACGCGCTTCGCCATTTCACCCAGCACGATAAAAGCTGTCCCCAGCTCGTGTGTATCGCCGCCGCTCAATACATAGTATACCCACCGAGTTCTCGGTGGTCCTTCCCCGTCCAGCACACCTCCTGCAGCGCCACGACTTCGAGACCGCGGACCCGCAATTCGTTGTGAAGAATGCGGTCGCTCCCATCGAAGTTGAGAGACCTGCAGTTCCACGTCCCGAGTTTCCAATCCCTGGATCCCCGAAAATCGGGTCGGCGATTGGATCGGCTCGCATCTGGAGCTCTCTGCACTTGATTTTTACGGCGGGTGCGTGTAGCCATCACCAACCCCTGTCTCGCCGGAGGACCGTCGTACCAGGACTGTTTAGAGTCCCACTCTGGCACTGGGACTTTTAATCAGCCGCCCTAACCTGGGGAACAGACGCTGTTTCGAGCCGCCCCTAACCTGGGAAACAGACGCTCGAGGGGGTCCAAACTCTATCTGCTGTAAGCCGCCCCTAACATGGAGAACAGACGCTTACCTCGACGATGGAGCAGGACACCAGTTACCTTGAGCCGCCCCTAACCTGGGGAACAGACGCTCGAAGGGGGTGGATCAACACCCGCTGTTGTCAGCCGCCCCTGACCTGGGATACAGACGCTTACAACGCACAAGTACTCGAACGCCACCCGATTTGAGCCGCCCCTTACCTGGGAACAGACGCTCTTGCGGGAGGAGGGGGGCTTTGTGTGTGGTGGGGCAGTAAAACACTTCACTTTGCTCTAATTAATTTTCTTTAAAAATTCTTAAAACTTTTCACTGCTTTTAAAAACTTTTTTCCCACACTCCGTGCTTTCCGTGTCGCAAAGTTGTATTTGCTTCTTCCACACTACACTATCAGCCGTACACAAAGGACAGCGTGGTCGAGGGACGACGACGACGACGACTGTTCAAAGGGGCCCGGCTAGGTGTATTGTTTTTTTTCCCTGCTGCTGCTGCTTTGACCCGTGGCCGAACGAAATTTCGCGCACTAAATTCACCGAAATTAACGACCGGCGGGTTCGGATTTCACCGGTAGCGGATTCACTGCGCGTTCCTGCGACGAATCCGGTCACTTTACGCCGCGAATCACCACTTTACCGCGAGTTTTGGGCGAATACCGGCGGAACGGTCCGGAGAACGACTTTACTCCCGTATACACGCACACACTGAGACAAGTAGTGACTTTCAAAAAGAGTGTAGCCTTTTAAGGCTAGAAGTGCCCTTTAAGACAAATAGTGCCCTCTTGGATCTTCATAACGAGAGGTGCTCTTGAGGACAAATTGTGACAAATAGTGTTTTTAAAGATTAGTAGTGCCATCTAAGACGAGATGTGCCCTTTAAAACAAGTGGTGCCTTTTAAGACAAGTAATGGCCTTCTAGACGAGTGGTGCCTTTAAGACAAGTAGTGCCCTTTGAGACAAGTAGTGGCCTTAAAAATGGCTTTAAGACAAGAAGTACCTTTCAAGATTAATAGTGGCCTCTAAAACAAGGTAAAACAAATGGTGCCTTTGAAAATAAGTTGTGCCCTTTTAGACAAGTAGTGCTCCTTAAAACGGGTAGTGCCCAAGACAAGAGGTGCCCTTGAGGACAAGTTCTTTCAGACAAGTAGAACTTTTAAAGATTAGTAGTGCCCCTAAGACAATATGTGCCCATAAAAACAGGTGGTGTCTTTTAAGACATGTTGTGCCCTTTTCGACAAGTAGTGGCTTTCAAAACGAATGGTGCCTTTGAAAATAGAGGTGCCCTTTAGACAACGCTCTCTTTGGAAAGTTACCTATTAAGGCAAGGGCAGCCCTCAAACAATAAAAAGTTGAGCCCAATTGGGTACTAAAGCCCTATGTCAATTTTTATGTACAACGATAAAAAACACGATTAAAAACAATTTCTGATCACTTTTTTTCATTTTAATGCAAATTTTTTTTTGACAGGACAACATTTTATCGATGGATCAACTATGGTCCCCTTGGAACGAGCTGTCAAGTAGGAACTTTTCTGTCAAGAAGGACCGCGAGGTTAATTTTTCAAAATTGATTTAAAAATCCATTTTAAACTCTTTGTGGTCGTACAAAGGGTCATTGTACTCAGAAAAATAAGCTTTATCGCTGTAAACAATAATATCAGCAATCTAAGCTTCATTTTAGGACCCAATTTGCTAATACAATAATTGGAATTTTGTGATTTCACATCGCTGGCACCGACGCCCAAAAACGACGACCATTCGAGGGGTTTTGTCAAATCTCAATAATACAGGGAGGGCGTTCGCTCGCGTTAGCTATTCTTCAACGCCCGACTTTCTTTCGAGCTCGAGCCATTATGTTCGAGGGATCAAAATTGAATAGAGTACACGTGATGAGACTTTCGATGAGCTTTTTTTGCTTCCCACTTTTTTCCGGGTGGTGCCAATTTTGTTCCAACCATAGATTTAAATTTATGACGTTCGCCGGATTGCTGGAAATGCCTCACCGGATCAAAAATGGAAAAGAATCTTTTTCCAAGTAGGGAAAAAGGATGAAAATTCAGCACTTTTTCTTCCTTTGCGCCACGTGTGAGCCGGCCCCGAGCTTTCTCTCATCAAAATTTGCAGTGTCAACCGGAATCCACCCACTACTTTCACACCCGTGTGTCACACGTGTGTCGAGAGTGGGTTTGATGTACACGAGCAAGCCCATTGTGTTACCGTCACCTTGGCACGAAAAGTTCCGAGGTTTTCTTTCATCCGCGACGCGACACGGGTTCCGGAAAAGATTCCACTCTTGGTGTTTTTTTTTCTTTTCTCGCTGCTGTCAGCTCAGCGCAAATAGACCAACTTGTCGTCAGCAGAAGCTTCTCGGAGCATACAGCACATGTGTCTCTTCGGGACTTTATCCGAAAAGGAAACGTCCGAATGATCTTTTTTTTAAATACGGGAAGAAATGTCACTGTTTCAGTTTGTTACCACTAGGACTCGCTACTATCACTTCTTTTAATGAAATATGAATTCATTTAGTGTAGCTGAACAACTTTGTTGAAGATCGCAAATCAATTGGACATCACACTGAAAAGTTACAGACTCTTTAAAATTTGTTGGGGTCATAACATTTCAGGGTAAAATAGACCGAATGTTTTTTTCCAAAAATTGCTTCATTCTTGAACAAAAATTTTTTCATCAATTTTAGTAATTTTATTACCAATGTCTGTTCTATTACAGACAAAACTTATTCGAAATTCTGCAAAAAATGAGATAAATGCTTATTTAACCCCGAAAAGGATTGTCCCTCAAAGTCTTAAAACGAATGTAACTTTGCAGGTTGAGGTTCAATCGCTTTGCGGTCTTCGACAAAGTTGTTCGGAGGAACTCCAGAAAGCGTCATATAGCGGAAAAAATGTGAAACCGACGGCGGTGCATTCAACGTCGCCCACCAAAAATAAATTGTGACAGATTAACGTCAGACCAGATTAATGTCAACGGCATTGTCGTGTCCTGCCAGCTTGTCCAACAGTGTATCGCCACCGGATTAGTGCGGCAAAGTACTCCGAGGAATAAAGCTTGAACAATGAGACTCGTTTCGGTTAGGAATGAGCATGAATAAGGATTCCCAAAATGTGACATATTCTAGGCTGGACTTGGAGAAACTGCAGAGCACTGAAGACGTGAGCAGATTTTGGGCGAATGTCTTGAAATCTTCTTGACATGTCAAGATGGACGGCTATGCCTGGAAAATATTTTTTTGTTTTGTTTTAATTTTACTTTTGATGCAAGTAAGCAACCAACTGGGAAACACCACAGCTGACGTAACCCCGCCCAACACAACATCGTACCATCTTCATCCTGAGAGGTTATACACACTTCATAATCACCAAGTCGTCTTCCCGGGTCGTCCGGACTCGCCGCCAAACGAGGAATTTAATCATGGCTCTTATAAAGTCCACACCAACGCGGCCGCCACAGCAAACCATCTGGAAGTGTTTTGCTGCTTCGTATCTGGGTCTTCACCAGAGCAGTGTAGTCCAGAAGCTGACCGCACGGTGTGTCTGAATACGCTTTTTAAAGCTGAAATTACAACTTTGGAAACTCCATTTCTGAAGAATTCACCCAAAATGAAGAAGCCACCTTAAAATTCAAGAAAAACCCCATTCTACCCCACCGTGGTGCCCCCTCAACCACCAAAGAGAAGATCCCGCGCGCGCCCTCCAAAACCGCAACATGGTGGCGACTGGGCAACGGGTTTTGTGCGTCACTCTCCCCAAGCATGGACTTTGGAGCTGAGTGAAGCGACTTTACACCATCAGAGCCCCTCCTAGTGATGTTGTTATCTGCTTTCGACTTCTTGGCAGCAAACCACTGACCTGCCATAAGCTGAAGTTAGCTGTGTGTCAGCTGTGGTTGTGTAATTAAAATTTATCGCTTGAAATTTCAATCCCAAACCGACTTCCCAGTTGGTACGCGGAGGGTCACGCCGCGCGCACAAATTGTGCTGAGTTTATAAATTTGCGGGCTAAATTCGTGGGACAAGCGACGTTTTGGTGGGCATTCGCGAGATAACGAAGCGTTCTGGTGGTTCTGGTGGTTTCTTGTTGCTGAATGTTTGGGGTCTTGAAGTGAAGAAGTTGATTTAAATACTCGTTGATAAGGACAGGGTTGCAGAACTCAATTGAAATCCCACTCCATTGAATTGAAACATTTAAATTATTTAAAAACTCGCATGTCAATTTTGTCTTTTTGTCTTTTTGTCTTTTTGTCTTTTTGTCTTTTTGTCTTTTTGTCTTTTTGTCTTTTTGTCTTTTTGTCTTTTTGTCTTTTTGTCTTTTTGTCTTTTTGTCTTTTTGTCTTTTTGTCTTTTTGTCTTTTTGTCTTTTTGTCTTTTGTCTTTTTGTCTTTTTGTCTTTTTGTCTTTTTGTCTTTTTGTCTTTTTGTCTTTTTGTCTTTTTGTCTTTTGTCTTTTTGTCTTTTTGTCTTTTGTCTTTTTGTCTTTTTGTCTTTTTGTCTTTTGTCTTTTTGTCTTTTGTCTTTTTGTCTTTTTGTCTTTTTGTCTTTTTGTCTTTTTGTCTTTTTGTCTTTTTGTCTTTTTGTCTTTTTGTCTTTTTGTCTTTTTGTCTTTTTGTCTTTTTGTCTTTTTGTCTTTTTGTCTTTTTGTCTTTTTGTCTTTTTGTCTTTTTGTCTTTTGTCTTTTTGTCTTTTTGTCTTTTTGTCTTTTTGTCTTTTTGTCTTTTTGTCTTTTTGTCTTTTTGTCTTTTTGTCTTTTTGTCTTTTTGTCTTTTTGTCTTTTTGTCTTTTTGTCTTTTTGTCTTTTGTCTTTTTGTCTTTTTGTCTTTTTGTCTTTTTGTCTTTTGTCTTTTTGTCTTTTGTCTTTTTGTCTTTTTGTCTTTTTGTCTTTTTGTCTTTTTGTCTTTTTGTCTTTTTGTCTTTTTGTCTTTTTGTCTTTTTGTCTTTTTGTCTTTTTGTCTTTTTGTCTTTTTGTCTTTTTGTCTTTTGTCTTTTTGTCTTTTTGTCTTTTTGTCTTTTTGTCTTTTGTCTTTTTGTCTTTTGTCTTTTTGTCTTTTTGTCTTTTTGTCTTTTTGTCTTTTTGTCTTTTTGTCTTTTTGTCTTTTTGTCTTTTTGTCTTTTTGTCTTTTTGTCTTTTTGTCTTTTTGTCTTTTTGTCTTTTTGTCTTTTGTCTTTTTGTCTTTTTGTCTTTTTGTCTTTTTGTCTTTTTGTCTTTTTGTCTTTTTGTCTTTTTGTCTTTTGTCTTTTTGTCTTTTTGTCTTTTTGTCTTTTTGTCTTTTTGTCTTTTTGTCTTTTTGTCTTTTGTCTTTTTGTCTTTTTGTCTTTGTCTTTTTGTCTTTTTGTCTTTTTGTCTTTTTGTCTTTTTGTCTTTTTGTCTTTTTGTCTTTTTGTCTTTTTGTCTTTTTGTCTTTTTGTCTTTTTGTCTTTTTGTCTTTTTGTCTTTTTGTCTTTTTGTCTTTTTGTCTTTTTGTCTTTTTGTCTTTTTGTCTTTTTGTCTTTTTGTCTTTTTGTCTTTTGTCTTTTTGTCTTTTTGTCTTTTTGTCTTTTTGTCTTTTTGTCTTTTTGTCTTTTTGTCTTTTTGTCTTTTTGTCTTTTTGTCTTTTTGTCTTTTTGTCTTTTGTCTTTTTGTCTTTTTGTCTTTTTGTCTTTTTGTCTTTTTGTCTTTTTGTCTTTTTGTCTTTTTGTCTTTTTGTCTTTTTGTCTTTTTGTCTTTTTGTCTTTTTGTCTTTTTGTCTTTTTGTCTTTTTGTCTTTTTGTCTTTTTGTCTTTTTGTCTTTTGTCTTTTGTCTTTTTATCTTTTTGTCTTTTTGTATTTTTGTATTATTATCAGAAAATGAATTGTTCCAACCGATAATTTCGTTTGCTGACACACAGCAATCTCCCCACATCCAATCATGATAAATTCACCATCAAATTTACGTCAATCTCTAGCAGTTCGAGCCATCACACACTGTGGGCCCCAGCTGGTTGCCACACCGCGCCCAGGTTGTCCGCAAAATCACCAACTTTGCTGGAGCCGGCGAGGCACGTACTGTCGGGAGAGAAAAACTTGCCACATCATTCCGAAACGAACCCTGGCCAATTGGATCATGCTGGCGCGACTGCTGCTTGCTGTCCGAAAAAATAACTTATCCAAACTCTTGGAAGCAAAAGTTCCAGCTGAGATCGACCTCCTTCCTCTCACCTCGTTCAGAACTCGGATTTTTCGGTCTGCGTGGGAGTAATCAGTAAGTGAAACGAAGGTTGAAATTGGCCAACTTTTTGGTCTCTCCTGGTTAAGGTTATCGCAGAATTACCTCAAGGGCAGCTGGATACCACCGTAATGATAGGGATATCGGTTCAATCCATCACGTGTCACTATCTTAGGGTACGTTTTCCAGAGTCCCAGATTTTTTTAAATAAATTTATTCAACCACTGACTTGTGTACACTTTTACCCAATATCTGTATTTTCAAAAAGTAGTACATGATGTAGTGGTAACGTCAAGGTGATGACCACATTTTGATGATCACACTCACTCACACAGCAGGTGCCGGCGTCCAAATTCCATTTAAGGATTCACCCTCAGGGCCAGAGATGAACGTGCAGAAAATTGCCCCAGCTGGTCATCTTCTTGGTTCAGCTCAAACTGACAACCACTCTGACGAGAGTTGTGAGCTTCTGAGTTGAGCTTTGGTGAACGGAAAGCGGGTCGGTAGGTATTATTGTGTAATCGAAAATTCTATAAAATCATCTTGTTATGGGGTTTTGGCCAGAGTGATGCAGCTGATGCTGGTCATCTTTCGCGTTGACGAGTTGGACTTTGATTCGTCACTGAGCGGGTTGGTACGTTTGGGAAAGCGGAGATTTCTGAACGGTTGCATCATCTTTTTGGACCGGGAAGGTTATTGATGAAGGTGAACCCCGGCTTGGTGGCTTGACGGTTGCGGCTTCTGACACAGAAGGTTCAGGGATCAAATCCCGGTTGGTCTCCTGAGCAATTCTCTACGTAATCGACCAAAGAAGCTTTTTTGTGTCATTGGTTCACCCAAACAAGTCTCCATACAATTTTGACAGCTGTCCATACAAAAATGGTACGTAAATATTAAAAAACTGACTTAATCCACTTATGTGGATGGTTGGAGCCTTCCTCACAACAATGGCTGTACACAAGTTTCATCTATTTTTTAGATCCGGCTTCCAAAAAGTACATCGATATCACTTAAGTCTCGAGACAGGGTTGCCAGATCTTCAATGATTTTGGGCTCGTTGGAAAGGTTTTTTGATAACCTAACCAACGATGGGTCGGATGATGGATCCGGACAAAGTTTACATACATTTCAGTGAGATCCGGCTTCAGAAAAGTACATAAATGTCACTTAAGTGGCCATATCTCGAGACAGGGTTGCCAGATCTTCAATGTTTTAGACTCGTTGGAAAGATATTTTGATAACCTAACCAACGATGGGTCGGATGATGGATCCGGACATAGTTTACATACATTTAAGTGAGATCCGGCTTCAAAAAAGTACATCAATATCACTTAAGTGGCCATATCTCGAGACAGGGTTGCCAGATCTTCAATGTTTTATACTCGTTGGAAAGGTCTTTTGATAACCTAACCAACAATGGGTCAAATGATGGATCCGGACATAGTTTACATACATTTAAGTGAGATCCTGCTTCAAAAAAGTACATCAATATCACTTAAGTGGCCATATCTCGATACAGGGTTGCCAGATCTTCAATCTTTTGGACTTATTGGAAAGGTATTTTGATAAGTTAACCAACAATAGGTCGGATGGTGGATCAGAACATAGTTTACATACATTTAAGTGAGATCCGGCTTCAAAAAAGTACATCAATATCACTTAAGTGGCCATATCACGAGACAGGGTTGCCAGATCTTCAATGTTTTGCACTCGTTGGAAAGGTCTTTTGATAACCTAACCAACAATGGGTAGGATGGTGGATCCGTACATATTTTACATACATTTAAGTGAGATCCGACTTCAAAAAAGTACTTCAATATCACTTAAGTGGCCATATCTCGAGACAGGGTTGCCAGATCTTCGATGTTTTGCACTCGTTGGAAAGGTCTTTTGATAACCTAACCAATGTTGGGTCGGATGATGGATCCGGACATAATTTACATACATTTAAGTGAGATCCGGCTTCAAAAAAGTACATCAATATCACTTAAGAGGCCATATCTCGAGACAGGGTTGCCAGATCTTTAATGTTTTGGGCTCGTTGGAAAGGTTTTTTGATCACCTAACCAACAATGTGTCGGATGATGGATCCGGACATAATTTACATACTTTTAAGGGAGATCCGGCTTCAAAAAAGTACATCAATATCACTTAAGTGGCCATATCTCGAGACAGGGTTGCCAGATCTTCAATGTTTTAGACTCGTTGGAAAGGTCTTTTGATAACCTAACCAACGATGGGTCGGATGATGGACCCGGACATAGTTTACATACAGTTAGGTGAGATCCAAATATATGTGAAAACTCATTTTTATGCTTAACTTTTGAACTACTTATCGAAACTTTAATCTGTATAAAACTCGATCTATGAGACCCTAAACCAAGTCGAATGCAACAAGTTCGGGTCAAATCGGTTCAGCCAGTGCCGAGAAACATGAGCTAGTTTGTTGGTCACATACATACATACACACACACACATACACATACACATACACACACACATACACACACACACATACACACACACACATACACACAGACATTTGTTCAGTTTTCGATTCTGAGTCGATATGCATACATGAAGCAGTTTCAGCACAAGACAGGAATTTTTCACTGCCGTTTTACGGCGATATGATGTATACGCCATTTTGGACATTTTCAATTATTTTGTACAGTCTGATAAAGAATCTTAAAAGCTACCTCCTGACGAAAGAATTTTTCAAAAAACTGCTCTGGGGCCCATTTTATTAAGCAAACAAACTATGATGTATACGCCAATTTTACTCATCATGATGTATGTATACATTGAGAATTGATAGAAGTCAAATTCAATACTGTTTGAATGTTGATTTGAGGTTTTGGGACCAAATCAAGACTGGGCAATATTTTATTACATTATTTCGATTTAATTCTTAAGGGGACGTCCATTAGGCATCATCCATAAATTACGTAATTTTGGCTTATTTTAATGTGACGTACTTAATGGATGACACCTTATCCACATCCACGTAGACACTTTTTTGAAAATTCTAGACCCACCCACCTCCCTTGCGGACAATTGTTCATGCAAAAAATGTGTTTATAGAGCGTAGACAATTTCTAAGGGAGCGTTCTTTTATTACGTGACGCAAAAAATCGGATTTTAGACCCCCCCCTCGTAAAAAAACTGCGTTACGTAATAAAAGAATGCTCCCTAATACCCTCCCCCCCTTTAAGTATCCACGTCGACAATGCTAAGGGATCCGACCAGCTTTCAAAAAAGCTGGCACAAAAAATAAAGCCAGCTTTGATCGAGCAATGTATACATACATCATTGAGCAGTAAAATTAGTGATTTTTTATTGCTATTTTTTCGGCCAAATGATGTTTGTGGTTTAAAATCGTAGAGAATAGGAAAAAACAAGAAATTTTGTAGGGGCCACATTTTTATTGTACTTTTTAACAGTTTCTACAGAGCAGACCTTAAATTAGTCATTTTAAATTGAAAAAATGAACAAAAACAGAAAATCGTGTCTACAGCAAAATCACCTCAATGGCGTATACATCATATCGCCGTAAAACGGCAGTTCAGGTTTTTTTTTTCTTGACCCTCTCCGATTTCATTGAAACTTTGTAGACATGTTATCCTACGTTTATGTAAGCCATTTTTGTATATATGGAGCCAGTTTCACTCGATAATAACATTTGAGAACGGCGTAAGTAATTTGAATATTTTTGTAATTTGAATATTTTTGTAATTCGGAATATGAATATTGCTATATCTCGAAGCCGTTGCATCGTATCAAAAAGTTGTCAAAGACAAACTTGTAGGAAATTTGATGGGCTTCCGAAAAAATACACTGAAAGAAAAAAACACGACACTTTTGTGAGAATTTTTGATTTTTAAGTTTTATAGTAAAATTTGAGACTGAGACCACGCTTTATTTGTTAAATTTTTTTGTGAAAATAACCTAAGAAGTTACAAAAAACTCACGAAAAAATCAAAATGAAGCAACTCATCTAAAAAAATATTAAAATCATTTACTGAAACTGTTTTCTTGAAAAGTCAAATGTAAAAAAATTCAAAAACTGAAAAAGGGAATTGATTTTCCAGACAATTTTACATAAAAGTCTCCATATTGACCATTGTCCTATGTCCAATCCTTGGGAAGATATAGTGGTTTTAAAAATAAAAATGTCGAAAAAAATGTTTTTTTTTTTTAAGGTTTTTAACAATTTCTACATGACATACATGATTTTTCAGTCTCGTAAATATTTTTACCAGAAAGCTCGTCAAATTTCCCATAAGATTGTCTTTGACCACATTACAATTGGATGTATGGGCTTACAGATATAAGCGAATTACATAGGGGGATGGCGTCGCTATTTTTAGACCACATTTTCCACTTTTTCTGCTTCGAAACCGACTACTTTATCGACTTCATTTTGCTGGGCGAGATAGGACGCCGTCTATTTTTAGACGATGACTCAGCACTTTTCCACTCTTGCACTTAAAAAAACCCAGATGGCAGCACGATGTAACGCCACGTCCCTATTGCTCATAACTGAAAACAGAATATTTTTTTCAGTGTAGTTCATTGGATGGTAGTAACCTGGATAGTAAATTAGCTTAAATCATTAAAAAAAAATCAAACATTCATGAAATTTTCCGAACTTTCGGAAAACAATATTTCAACAATAAATTAATCAAGACTAAAATATTAAAAGTGCGTAATATTGATTCTCTTTCCCTTTACAAATGTTAGTCTTAATTCAAACATTTTCAAAATATTGTTTATAAATTGAGTTTATGTGAAAAAAACTTAATTTAAAAAATCGGCAAAAAAATCCGTGTAACTTTTTTTTTCCTCAAAAGTCCTCAAACAAATTTATAACTTTGCCGAAGACACATTGATCATAAATTTTACTCAAAATTTTCCAGATTTTTGAATATTTACGTACCATTTTGCCTTCCTCACTGAGGTAAGGCTATAATCCTGCTCTAAAAATGAACTTTTTATTAAAAGCTTGAAGACCCACCTTCATATATACATATCGACTCAGAATCGAAAACTGAACAAATGTCTGTGTGTGTGTGTGTGTGTGTGTATGTGTGTGTATGTATGTATGTGTTCAAAAATCTTGCCAAGTTTTCTCAGCACTGGCTGAACCGATTTTGATCGAACCAGTTGCATTCGACTTGGTTTAGGGTCCCATACATCGCTATTGAATTGTTTAAAGTTTCGATAAGTAGTTCAAAAGTTATGTATAAAAATGTGTTTTCACATATATCCGGATCTCAATTATATGCATGTCAAAGATGTCCGGATCCATCATCCAATCCATCGTTGGTTAGGCAATCAAAAGACCTTTCCAACGAGTCCACAACATTGAAGATCTGGCAACCCTGTCTCGAGTTATAACCACTTAAGTGATATTTATGTACTTTTTTGAAGCCGGATCTCACTTAAATGTATGTAAACGATGTTCGGAACCATCATCCGACCCATCGTTGATTAGGTAATCAAGAGACCTTTCCAACGAGTCCACAACATTGAAGATCTGGCAACCCTGTCTCGAGTTATGACCACTTAAGTGATATTTATGTACTTTTTTGAAGCCGGATCTTACTTAAATGCATGTAAACGATGTCCGGATCCATCATCCGACCCATCGTTGGTTAGGTAATCGAGAGACCTTTTCAACGAGTCCACATAATTGAAGATCTGGCAACCCTGTCTCGAGTTATGCCAACTTAAGTTATATCTGTGTACTTATTTTTCTGGACCTAAAAAAATAGCTGAAATATGTGTCCAAACCACTCATATTACCCATTGTTGGTAAAAAGTGAGGAAGGCATCAACCACATAGGTGGATTAAGTTAGTTTTTGTATGGACAGCTGCCAAAACTCTATGGGTGAACCAATGACACAAAAAAGCTTCTTTGGTCATTGGGAAGGTCCCCACGAAGATTGAGCCAAATAAAAAAAAAATACAAATTTAATCCTTTTTCCGGTTTTGGTAGAGAATTTCTATCCTGAATTTTGGAACCGTGATTTTTACTTTACGAATTTTTGAACTATGAAAATTGGCCATGAATTATTTAGATTTTAGATTCCTGGACACCTTCTCCCACCAGTTTAGTCGACTTACCTCCGGCCGACTCGGCGAGCTGTGCCATGACGAGGGCTAGGATGGCCGCCCTCAGTGGGCTCAGTGCTTTCATTGCTGCTAGAGTGTTCGCGGTAGTGATTGCTGGAGGAGCTTCCGCAGATCACGACCACGACCTTGGACGACGACGGTGCTTCCGATCTGCAGCTGTTCGCTGCGCGTTCGCGATGATGATGACGTTGATTTGTTGTTGGTTGCTGTTGTTTTTGTTTTTGTTGTTGTGGTAGTGGTAGTGGTTGCTTTAGTATCTGTGACAGTTGTTCCCGCCGTCGCCGTCGTCGTCGTCTTCTTCGCCGGATGGTGGTACAGTGGCCACTGTTGCCGTGGTGCCATTCGACCCGGAAGGGGGGGGATGTCCCAAGTTTTGGGAGAGAGGAACTCAAAGTTGACGCGCTGGCCAGGACCACGATCCCTGCCACTCACTCACAGCCATCCGAAGACGCGACGCGTTCTGGAGGTATTGAACTACGAACTCGGCGACGACGACAACGATTGCTGTTGGACTCTCGGAGTCTCGACCAGACTCATTGCGGTACAAATTCTAATCCCTTTGTCTTATTTTCTGAACCTCGCACACTGAAACCTTAATTTTCGAGTATAACTAGCGCAGGAAGTACACAAACACAAACGCGCGCGCGTACACAAGCATCTACAGACACTAGACTATCTTACAGAATGTACAAAAGACAGACAGACAGAGCGAGATAGACTGGTGAGAAAGAAATTCATTTCCTATGGCTCACGAAGGGGCTTAGTGTTTGTTTGTTTGCTTCCTTCTCTTAAGGTGCGCGGCACCACTCAGTTAATTGTTATTTTCTCACAACAGTTCCACCTTTTCTTTTGTTGCCGGCTTGTAGTAATCTCACAGTCGTCCATCCTTCTTCCGGCAGTTCTTCCTCGGCGTCATCACCGCTCGGCGTCTTCCACTACCGACTGGTAGATTCCGCTGGGAACACCACACACAATAGGGTTGCCCTCATGCCGTATTTTTTCTTCGCAAGGTTCCAAGATATTTTAATTCCAGACCAACCGCTTACCTGGAAAAAGTGAAAAAGAAAAACACGAAGAAAATTTAGTTTGATATAATTAGAGCGAAGCAATTTCATTGAGTTTTATGATCTGTTTGTTGTTGACAGCAGCATAGAAAAAAATAGGGACAACCATCCGGATTATGGAGGTTTATATTTCTATATTATTCTTCAGGTGCTGGGCACTGATGCTGCGCAGAGTACAACATCCAGCGGTAATCCTCGGTGGGTTTTGTGGAGATTGTGGGGATGTGTCGCGTGCATTCCGGATTGGAGGTTCCTTGGCCGAAATAATTAGACCTGTAATTTTTTGTTTGGCTATAAGGGTGACCTACGCCGTGTTAGGGTGGTCCGAAAATGGTAATTTACATCGTGTTTAGCAAAAACCACATTTTAAAAAAAATCATTACTCCGCGCAATTTCAACAAATTTTAGCTATCTTGAGCGCAAACAAAAGGGCGTACGATAGGCTTTTGAAGAAAAATAGTTAAAAGTTTCAAAAAATTAGCCTAACATTTGAAAAGGTCTAATGAAAACTTAAAATACTCTTTTGAAGATCTCGGGACCAAAGAGCCTAGTTCAAAAATTTTTTTATCAGATTTCTAGGATAATTTTACATAGTATATCAAAAAATGTTGAAGTTATGTTTTCAATATTCCGAGATACAATTTTATGAAAAAAACAAGGTTTTTCGACGCACCACGCAAAATGACAAAAACGGCAAAAATCGTCTTTTTCACTAAATCTGCGATAACTTAAGAATGTCAGCGATGACCTGTACATGTTAGGGTACCAAAAGTTGCGTATTTTAATTATATTTTTTCTTTATATATTTGGCATCATTTATAATAAGAAGTATTCAACATATGGACACTTCAAGACATAACAGACATTGACATTTTTTGGATTGAAACACATTTGGGATTTGATGACTTTCAAAATTTTTAGACTTTCTAGACATCAACCTTCATGATTTAAGGATTATCAGGATTTTTAGATTTTCTAGATTAGGATACTTTCTTGATTTGAACACTTTCAGGGTTTGGAGACTTTTAAGATTTGGATACATTCAAGATTTGAACACTTTCAAGATTTCGAGACTTGCAAGATTTCGAGACTCTCCCCGTTCAAGCCTTTGGACTCCTATGTTCGAGCAGAAACTTGCAATAGAGACCACAAATGACCTGGGGGTCGTTAAAGTGGATGGTTTGATTTTTGAAGGTTTCAAGACTTTCCAGAATTCAAAATTTGGATCTATTTATGATTTGGAGACTTTCAAGAATATTGAGATTTTTAAAATTTCGAGGCATTCAAAATTAGAAGACATTTAAATTTGTAGGCTTACAAGATTTTAGATGTTTGGGCTTTGGAAACTTTCAAGAAGCATTCAAGTTTGTACTCCTTTAAGTATTTTAAGACATTCAAGATTTAAACACATTCAAGATTTGGAGACATACAATACATTGAAGATTTTGAGTATTTGAACAGTTTCAAGATTTGGATACATTCAAGATTTCGAGACTTAGAAAATTTGGAGGCTTTAAAGGTATTGAGACATTTACGATTTGAAGACTTTCAAGATTTTTAGACCTGCATTATAGGTTTAAACACATAAAAAATTTCGAGTCTTTCAAAATTTGGAGACTTTCAAGTTATTGAGACATTTAAGATTTGAAAACATTCAAGTTTTGGAGACATTCAAAATTTTGGAGACATTCAGTATTTGGAGAGTTTGAAGATTCAGGGAATTTCTAGGTAAACAGAGTTTCAAGATATGGGGAAAGCTAGCAAAAATCGTGCTTTCCATTTGATTAGGGCACAAAACTTTTGTAAACAAGAGTGTATCCCTCTCACACCTTATACAAACTGTCATTCGAGTGAAAGGGATACACTATTGTTTACAAAAGTTTTGTGCCCTTTTGAAATGTTAGGCTCCAAATTAGGATTTGTAACAAACTCTCCCAACCTTAAAACAACAAACAATACAATCGTCTCCAGGCAAGTCTCTTCCATTACATCGGAATCTTCAATTCAACCCATTAGCGAAAAGCTGTGTTTACCATCGTATTTGTGTGCGCGCAAACGTGTAAGTGTGCAGTGCTGCCATGTTTGTGTATTCTCGAGTGGACTGATGGCAGCGAAAACAGAAGAAGCAGAAGAAGCAGTTCCCATTTCCTTCTGAGCTGAACTGAGCCGTAGCCGGAGCCGCTGTTTGTTTTGTTTGTCGACAGTAAACAAAGCCAGCGCAAACACAGCAGTGGCACTGACACACACACATACACACAGACTCACTTTGGCGACGATTGTTGAAAGTTTTCGCTGCACGCTGTTCGCCCACAGACACACACACTTTCACAAATACATGTATTTCGCACTTGAGGCAAAGGTACACACACCCACACACAGTCAAACACGCGAGCTAAGCTCGGTCGTCCTTCGTTGGCACGGGAATTTTATTATATTTGCTCGGATACACGTTCGGTGTTTAACTTTCGCTAAGCGAAAGTCACATTTCTGCGGAGCTAAATACCGGGCGCTGAAGTGGCCCAGGGGCTCCACGGTTTCGGATACGGTAATGCGATTTTAGGGGAGAACTGTGTGGTTTGGGTCTTTTCCTCTTTGAATTTTAAATTTTGAGCAAGCTTCCGCTGAGATTGCGATCGGTTTAAACCAAAATTACTTTTATTTTCTCCAGTGACCACTAGATGGCAGTGTTCATGATAGTTGTTCTTGCATGCAAGTTTTGCTCTATTGTAGCGCTCAATTTTTAAAGTTGCTCTCTTGCGATCCAAAGAGAAAATTGTTTTAAGCTTTTCTTGTCAAGCAGTGGTTTCACCTCACTTGTGCCCGCGATAATGGTTTGTTGATGTTGATGGAAAATCAACAGCGTAAAAAGTCGACCAAAACAAAAATAAAGGCAGCAAAGTACAAAGTAAATGTTTGAACAAGGCCAACATTTGCCCCGAGTTTAAGGGTAGCGAAAGGGTAGAATGGTTTGTTGTGTGAAAAGAACAAAATGTTCGAACTTAAGATTTCTTTTTTTTCGATTTTTGTTTTACTTTTAGGATCACAACAAAAAATAAAATCAATTTAACCGGCGAAGCAGTTCTCCATAAACTATATCCAATCGTCAATTACTGTCTTGCTTCCGACTGGGGGGCATCACCGTAACTGCCACTAAAAATCCGTACGTGATGCGACCGTACGGTTATTGGCCGTCCCACGTGACGATTCCTGAGTCTGAACATTCCCCCCGATGAAGTATCAGATTGCCTTGTGATACTTGGAGAAGCCAGAGTTGGCAAGGTTGTTGATATAAATTTTTTTCTATCAAAAAAGCGAAATAATTGGTAAGCGGCTTTCGCAAAAAAATAAATTGTCAACATATAATCAAACAAGCCACAAAAAAACTTAAAAAACGAAAATTGTTAAAAATTGACGTAAATCTTGTATTTAAAAAAAATTGTATGGATAATTTACGTAAATCAAATTTTGATCACAGGAGGCTGAATACGCAAACAAGTTAAAAACGTCAAGAAACGAAAAATAGACTAGGCGAAGTTTGTCGGGTAGCGCTTGTGTGATATAAATTGTGAAAAATTGTCAAAAATTTAACGAAACAACAAAAAAGTATAAAAATAGCGAAAAGTTGCTATGAATTGCCATTTGAGCAATCCTCTACAAAACCGGCCGATTTCGACCATTTTTATTTTTTGTATTTTTTGATTTGGCTCAAACTTTGTGGGGGCCTTCCCTATGACCAAAGAAGCCATTTTGCATCATTAGTTTGTCCATATAAATTTCCATACAAATTTGGCAGTTTCAAAATGGTACGTAAATATTCGAAAATCTGTAATCTTTGAAGGATTATTTGATCAATTTCGGCCGGTAGGTATTAGTTTATGACTATTTAGAAAAAATAGTACACGGAAAAAAATTTCCCGATTTTTTATTAACCTTTTTAAAAACTCAAATTCCAAAATACGTATTTTTGATTTTCGAGATTTTTATATGTTTAAGGACAAAATCCGCAACTTTTGAGCCATAGAGAAAAATGGTCAAAATCTGCCGCCGAGTTATGATTTTTGAAACTGGTGATTTTGGAAAAATCGAAATTACATTTTTTTTACCTCATTTAATGCAAAATCGAAGTGTATTACAGATTTTTTAAAGGTTTTCAAGTTAGCGAAAGTTTGATTTAGCGAAATATTTGCAGTTTTTCAATTTTAAAATAGTGACCATGAGTGACCATTTCTAAAATTTTTTTGAGTTCAGAAAATTTGCTATAAAATTGTAGAGACATTGAAGATTGGACCTCTGGTTGAGATACAGGCTTAAAAAGAAAGAAACAATTTGTTCATTCAAAAATGAGTCTCAGCAATTTGTCCGATTTTCATGTTATAACATGAAACATTCGTGAAATTTTCCGATCTTTTCGAAAAAAATATTTTTAAAATTTTTAAATCAAGACTAACATTTTAAAAGGGCCAAACTTTGAATATTATGCCCATTAAAAATGTTAGTCTTGATTTAAAAAATTTCAAAATATTTTTTTCGAAAAGATCGGAAAATTTCACGAATGTTTCATGTTATAACATTGAAAATCGGACCATTAATTGCTGAGATATCGTCATTAGAAAATGGTGGGCTGTTTGGGTGAGACTTAGAAAACTTCAATTTTCGTGTTTCTTTTTCTTTAAGCCGCTGTATCTCAGCAACCAGAGGTCCAATCTTCAATGTCTCTTAGACAATTTTATAGCAAATTTTCTGAACTTTTCAAAAAAAATATTTTAAAAAATGGTCACTCATGGTCACTATTTTTAAAAATCGAAAAACTGCAAATATTTCGCTGAAATCAAACTTTCGGTGGCTATATCTTGAAAACGGAGCCCTTTATCAAAAAATCTTTAAAGTACTTTTCGATTGCAAATTCAATTTTGCATAAAAAAAATGAGGTCAAAAAAATTTTATGTATGAAATTTCGATTTTTTCCAAAAATCACCAGTTTTTCAAAAACTCATAACTCGGCGGCAGATTTTTTGACCATGTTTCTCTATAGCTCAAAAGTTGCGGATTTTTGTCCCCTAAAACATATCAAAAAATCTCGAAAATCAAAAAATACGTATTTTGGGAATTTGAGTTTTTGTGAAAAAAAAGTTAATAAAAAAATCGGGAATTTTTTTTCCGTGTACCTATTTTTTTCTAAATAGTCCTTAACAATACCTACAACTTTGCCGAAGACACCAAATTGATCAAAAAATTCCTTCAAAAGTTACAGATTTTCGAATATTTACGTACCATTTTTGTATGAACAGCTGCCAAATTTGTACGGAAATTTATATGGACAAACTAATGATGCAAAATGGCTTCTTTGGTCATAGGGAAGGCCCCCACAAAGTTTGAGCCAAATCAAAAAATACAAATAAAATCCATTTCCGGTTTTGGTAGAGAATTGCTCATTTATTTTAAATGTAGAAAATTCACAAAACTGACCAAATTGACATTGTCATTCCAATTAAAATATTGTTTTCAGTAGCCTTCGCGACAAAATTGTTTAAAATTAATTAACGTGTATACTAATTGGCAAAACTGACGACATTTGTTAAAAAATTTAAATAGATTTAAAATATATAACATTTTGAAACACTGCGAAAATTCCCGTTGCCTCTCCAATGGAAAATAATTGTTTGTGATGATCATAAATAAAATTTGCGAAAAATTGTCGAACAAAAAGTTAAATGTAGCAAACATTGCCAAAAATTAACAAAAATTGTCAAAAATTAATATCAAGCAAAAAAAGCAAAAACATGTTTGCAAATGTCAAAAAAAGCAAAAAACATGCCTGTAAATGTAAAAAGTCCAAGTATGACTAAAAATGTCTAAAATTGTCAAAAAATGTCAAAAATTAAAAAAAAATGTAAAAAAATTTCAAAATTTGTCAAAAATGTCAAAAAATAAGTAAAAAAAAATGTCAAAAAATGTAAAAAATTACAAAAATGACTAAAAATTTCTAAAAATGTTTAAACAACGTTAAAAATGTCAAAATTGTCTAAAAATGTCACCAACGTCAAAAATGTCAAAAATTGTCAAAACTGAAATTGTCAAAATTTATCAAAAATTGTCAAATAGTCAAAAATAGTCAAAAATAGTCAAAAATAGTCAAAAATAGTCCAAAATAGTCAAAAATTGTCGAAAATTGTCAAAAATTGTCAAAAAATTGTCAAAAATTGTCAAAAATTGTCAAAAATTGTCAAAAATTGTCAAAAATTGTCAAAATTGTCAAAATTGTCAAAATTGTCAAAATTGTCAAAAATTGTCAAAAATTGTCAAAAATTGTCAAAAATTGTCAAAAATTGTCAAAAATTGTCAAAAATTGTCAAAAATTGTCAAAAATTGTCAAAAATTGTCAAAAATTGTCAAAATTTGTCAAAAATTGTCAAAAATTGTCAAAAATGGTCAAAAATTGTCAAAAATTGTCAAAAATTGTCAAAAATTGTCAAAAATTGTCAAAAATGGTCAAAAATTGTAAAAAAAAATTCAAAAATGTGTAAAAATTGTTAAAATTTATTAAGAAATGTCAAAAATATTCAGAAATTATCAAAAATTGCAAATGGACAAAAAATTCATAAACTGTCAAAAAATTGTTGAAAATTTTAAAAATTAACAAAGACTGTTGAAAATTGTCAACAACTGCCAAAATTGATAAAAATCGTCGAAATTAAAAAAAAAATTCAAAAATTAAAAAAAGGTAAAAACTGTAGACTTTAGAGCGAGTGAGATCTTCAGCAAATTTCAAAAAACCAACAATTTCACTTCTCTGACCACCCTCGGGTGCCCCTTTTTCGCAAGTGTCCCTTGGATAAAACCGTATAAATTGTTGTACCCCCCGAATGACACGCGATATTAATTTACATCGATTTGTTGTTCTTCGCCAGCGTCGTCGTCGTTTGTTGATATCGCCGATATCCCCGAGGGAACCCTTTGGGGGAGACACATACGCGAAAAGGACTTTCTGTCCAGCTCCCGGGAGGGGTGGATCAAATTGATGGCAGAATAATGGAAATGTCCTCCACCGCCCCCATGTTCTCCGCCTGACATAAAGTCACCGTTGAACGGGCTGGATGGGGCGCGTCCGAGAGAAGGGAAACAAATGAAGCTGTAAAACAAAATGAAAAATTAACTGTCAGATGACGTTGTTATTTCTTTTTTCTCTCTCGGCGTGGCAGTTTGTCCTTCTGGCCGTGTCAGGTCCGCGCGGGAGAAATGTGCTGACCCAGGCCAAAGCCACAAACAGTCCGGAGAAAAAGTGACCAGGGACGTGCCAAGGACGAGTTTGTTTAAAATGTTATAAAATTTGAGGTTACCCTAGAATTTAAAGTATTTTTTCTATAAATACGTATCAGAAAAGTCTGTTTCCATCAATTTTCACAATTTTGTGCTCCTTCAAGCTACGTCTCTGGAGAGTCCATACATTTAGTTATTTATTTATTGCTCAGCCGGGGAGCCTGCAGCAACTACGGAAAGTGATTATGGAGACCGGGGTCCAGCCCAGTCAGCACGCCCAACTCGTACAAAACCTTTCGGATTGACCCGAGAGCGAGAAAGGGGTGGGGATAGTCGTGTTTACGACATGGAACCAAATTACGGAGCGATCCAGTTAATCACGTACTGGCTGATGATCTCCTGCGGGGATTCGAACTCAAACTCTGACGGGATTGGACTGCCCGTTGCATCCAAGGACGATGCGAGCAACAACAACAACATCCACTTGGGTGGACCAGGACCACCACCAATGCTAATGATGATGAGGAACATTGTGAAGCTGGAGAGAAAGATGTCCAGGCGTGGGGAGATTTCTTCGAACCGATCTCGTTAGAGCAATATCGTTACTTCAATCAACAGGATTGATGCTGTGGTGTGGTGCTTTAAGAAAACTCAGGATAGCAACCTTTCAGTCAGTCATCTTAGGCTTTGAAAGAGTGACAAAAAACTACTTGAAAACTGACAAATATTAACAAAAATTGTTGAAAAATGTTTAAATTTTCCGACCAAATTTGAAGATAATTACATCAAGAAAACAACAAATACGCCTATAATATCACAAAAAATTAGGGTTTTTTTTTTTAAATTTGTCAATTTATCGTCAACAAAATTTCATTGAATGACAAAATTTTCCAACGAATTTCCAATAAATTGCAAACAAAACAACAACAAATATTCAACAACAACAAAATAACTTGTTGTAAACAAATTGTAGAAAATTGCAAAACAATGTCAATAATTTCAATAATCATTAAAAATAAAGCATTTGTTGAAATTTAAAAAATATAATGAATTGTCAAAACAAGAAAATTGTAAAAACAATCTATTATTGAAATTGAAAAAAAAGTGTAGTTATAATCAAAAAGCAATTATTATTTTTTATCTAAAATTTTAATTGTCAAATTGTCAACAGGTTGTCAAAAACTTGTTAAAAATCATAAAAAAATGACAAAAATTATCAAAAATTGACAAAAATTATTAAAAATTGTTAAAAGTTGTAAAAAATAGTTAAAAATTGTATTTTTTTTTTTAATTTTCAATAAATTATCAAAAACAGTCAAAAAACGATAGGTTTTTTGCGAGCTGTTTTCCTGTTTTCTGTTTTCCTTTACAATCAACTTTGATTGCATCAATTGTGATAAATGCTTTATATACAGCTAAAAGGTTCCTCCAAAACTCTGTGCTGCACTTACAAAACTACTGTTAGTCAATAAATTATAAATTTGAACTGATAAAAAATGTCAAAAAATGTCAAAAAATGTCAAAAAATGTCAAAAAATGTCAAAAAATGTCAAAAAATGTCAAAAAATCTAAAAAAATGTAAAAAAATGTCAAAAAATGTCAAAAATTGTCAAAAATTTTCAAAAATTGTCAAAAATGTCAAAAACTGACAAAAAATGTCAAAAAATGTCAAAAAATGTCAAAAAATGTCAGAAAATGTCAAAAAATGTAAAAAATGTAAAAAATGTCAAAAAATGACAAAAAATGACAAAAAATGTCAAAATATGACAGGTTTTTTGCGGGCTGTTTTCTGTTTTCCTTTACAATCAACATTATTTGCATCAATTGTGATAAATGCTTTATATACAGCTAAAAGGTTCCTCCAAAACTCTGTGCTGCACTTACAAAACTACTGTTGTCAATAAATTTGAAAAAAATGTCAAAAAATGTCAAAAAATGCCAAAAACTGACAAAAAATGTCAAAAAATGTCAAAAAATGTCAAAAAATGTCAAAAAATGTCAAAATATGTCAAAAAATGACAAAAATGTCAAAAAAGTCAAAAAAAAAATAAACAAAAAAAGTCAAAAATTGTCAAAGATTGTCAAAAATAGTCAAAAATTGTCAAAAAATGTAAAAAAAATTCAAAAATTGTCAAAAATTGTCAAAAATTGTCAAAAATTGTCAAAAATTGTCAAAAATTGTCAAAAATTATCAAAAATTGTCAAAAATTGTCAAAAATTGTCAAAAATTGTCAAAAATTGTCAAAAATTGTCAAAAATTGTCAAAAATTGTCAAAAATTGTCAAAAATTGTCAAAAATTGTCAAAAATTGTCAAAAATTGTCAAAAATTGTCAAAAATTGTCAAAAATTGTCAAAAATTGTCAAAAATTGTCAAAAATTGTCAAAAGATGTCAAAAATTGTCAAAAATTGTCAAAAATTGTCAAAAATTGTCAAAAATTGTCAAAAATTGTCAAAAATTGTCAAAAATTGTCAAAAATTGTCAAAAATTGTCAAAATTGTCAAAATTGTCAAAAATTGTCAAAATTGTCAAAAATTGTCAAAATTGTCAAAATTGTCAAAATTGTCAAAATTGTCAAAATTGTCAAAAATTGTCAAAAATTGTCAAAAATTGTCAAAAATTGTCAAAAATTGTCAAAAATTGTCAAAAATTGTCAAAAATGGTCAAAAATTGTCAAAAATTGTCAAAAATTGTGAAAAAGTGTCAAAAATTGTCAAAAATTGTCAAAAATTGTCAAAAATTGTCAAAAATTGTCAAAAATTGTCAAAAATTGTCAAAAATTGTCAAAAATTGTCAAAAATTGTCAAAAATTGTCAAGAATTGTCAAAAATTGTCAAAGTTTTCAAAAAAATTCAAAAAGTTTCACAAAATTTCAAAAAGTTTCAAAAATTGACAAAAATTGTCAAAAATTGTCAAAAATTGTCAAAAATTGTAAAAATTGTCAAAAATTGTCAAAAATTGTCAAAAATTGTCAAAAATTGTCAAAAATTGTCAAAAATTGTCAAAAATTGTCAAAAATTGTCAAAAATTGTCAAAAATTGTCAAAAATTGTCAAAAATTGTCAAAAATTGTCAAAAATTGTCAAAAATTGTCAAAAATTGTCAAAAATTGTCAAAAATTGTCAAAAATGGTCAAAAATTGTCAAAAATTGTCAAAAATTGTGAAAAAGTGACAAAAATTGTCAAAAATTGTCAAAAATTGTCAAAAATTGTCAAAAATTGTCAAAAATTGTCAAAAATTGTCAAAAATTGTCAAGAATTGTCAAAAATTGTCAAAGTTTTCAAAAAAATTCAAAAAGTTTCACAAAATTTCAAAAAGTTTCAAAAATTGACAAAAATTGTCAAAAATTGTCAAAAATTGTCAAAAATTGTCAAAAATTGTAAAAATTGTCAAAAATTGTCAAAAATTGTCAAAAATTGTCAAAAATTGTCAAAAATTGTCATAAATTGTCAAAAATTGTCAAAAATTGTCAAAAATTGTCAAAGATTGTCAAAAAATGTCAATAATTGTCGAGTTTTATAAGACCTTGTCAACAGTTTTCAAGAGCTGGCAAAACTTTCATTAATAGTAAAAATTTTGAAAAGTGTGAAAATTTGAAATTGTTAAAAAAGAGAAACAAAATCAATAAACAGCATCTTTTGACTGCCGATAGCTGTTTAGATTATTTTGGAGAAATAAAAAAAAGTCAAATTACCTTCAAATTAAATTACTTGTAACAAAATAAAAATAGAAATAAACGTAGTCCTACCAACAGCAAAACATAAAATTCATGAATTCTCATTTCATTCAGAACCTCTCAGACCGAGCTACGCCCAGGCAGATTCCCAGAAAAGGCTCAATTCTGCCAGTAGACAGCTGCAGCTGGATCTCCATGGGAACAGCGGCAACTAAAGACTGTCAGTTTTCCAGGAGACATTTGTAGATGCAGTCAGGGCTCGGTCACATAACATTGACTTATTAAAATGGGTGAAGGATTGTATTTAATTACGGAAAAATAATTTTTAGTTTTCAATGCTTTTTTTATATTTTAGACAAATAAATAACTCGCAAATCTTTTTAAAATTTCAAGACAACATTCAACGACCTTACCCTAAAGTTTTCACAGAATGTCAGAAAAAATCCTTTTCAAAAGCTCTTGCTCTGGTCCCCTGCCAGCTTTTTTTCCCCCTGTTTCTGCCAAGAAGTGGTTCAACGTCGTCGTCGAGGTTCCTGGGCTCCAGGTTTGCCAAGGAAAGCCACTCATCACTGTAGTTACGGCTGCTGCTGGGTGGCCTAGTTTCCACTTCTCTTTTTTTTTTTTGCTCTCCCTTAACCAGAGTCTGATATGAATTGCACGGATGAGATTGGTGCAAGTGGTGTGATACATGGAAAAGGCTTCAGTCTAACAAGCTGTTTTATTTTTGCGGGAAACTAGTGAGGGTTTTATTTTGTGTTAAAGTGAATCGTTCTCGGAAAAGTAAGAAAAAGTTTTTCATTTGAATCTGAAATTAGAATTTTAGACCATACAAATTCTTCCTAAGAAACATTCTTTTAATATATTTTAGTTAGAGGGGTACAACTGAAAGCCCGTGCTTCAAACCTGTCATATCAAAACAATTTCTTAACACCCCACTGGATGACGCGACAGCTTTGAGGACCTCTCGCGACTTTGTACTTTAATTAATTTACCTTGTGCAATGGCCACAGCCACCCCTCCTCTTCCCGAAGGTTTACCAACCAGGTCGTCGTCGTCATCTCCCAGAGCTTCCGGTTCGCTGCAACGCCACGTGACGTGCTTTTTCTAATTACCTTGTTTCAATCCCTCCTCCGTCCTTCCCCCAACCCCCTTGTACCAAGGGGACTCCCCCGGAACACGTGTATGTATCTGACGTGAAAGTTAATTGAAAATTTCAGCAAACAAGTCACAATTCCCGGGCAACTTTGGAAGCTGAAGCTCTTGCTGCTTGTGTGTCGAAAGTGTTTTTCCATTTCCCTCCGTGCATCCGTCGGTTGGGTTGGCCGATTTGCCAGGACAGGAAGTTCCTTCGGAAGCTTTTTGAAGAGCTGCCCCTCGTCGCAAACAAATATATCCACGAAACGCAAATGCAACCGACTTTAATCCCCCCCCCCCTTCCAAACCCCTCTTCTCTTTTTGCAAAAGCAAATTCTAGTGAAATTCTGTTTCATCTCTCCCCCCTTTCGACGAGGACGATGACGGCGGGGTCCTATTGAAAATTGTATATTCAATTTCAATAAATTCCGAACTATTTCTTCCGGGGACCCCCTGCTCCCCGGCAATTCAGCGATCGCACCGAGCAAGATTTGCTTTGCTCTCAAGTGGAACGGAACTTTCGTATGAAGATGCTGCTGCTCCAAAGTGCATGGCTGAAAGCTGTGGAATCTTCGCCAGAATCTCCCAATCGAATGCAGCCAAATTTGTGCCCAAATAGTTTCGTCCCAACTTGGGCCCGGGCGCAACAAAATTAGGAATTTGAAGATTGCGTTTTCTTGGCTTTGCTACCGAATCAAGATGAGAAAGGATCTTTCAGTTTGATGGGAGGATGAGCAAGGGTTTTTTTGTTGCAATCCGGCAAAGTTCCTTACTGGGTGAATGCGTTGCCAATTTGATTCTTGGAACATCTAGTTTAGCGTAAGCACAAGTTGGTGCCCCCCTCCTTGGTCTAGTTTACGTGAATAAGCAACTTGTTCAGCTTAATTGAGATTGGACTGCCGAAAATGGGTCAACTTGAATATACATGGTACTCATGAAGCTTAGTTAGTTTTTTTTTCATGTTTTTAATTTTAACATTCAAAGGCTCAACCGCGCCTCTAAACGGGTATTGATTAAAGATTTTCCAAAATATAATTTTGGAACCAATTTAATTTAAAAAAAAACTTAATCCACCTATGTCCTTTGTGCCTTCCTATTTATTTACTAAAAATGGTGATATGATGAGTTTGGACACAATTTTTTTCTATTTTTATATGATAAGATGAACCAAGTCGAATGAGACCGGTTTGATCAAAATCGGAGTTGATAGGTATACATGAAGATGGGTCTCCAAGCTTTCAATAAAGAAGTTCATTTTCAGAGCAGGACTTTAGCCTTACCTCAGTGAGGAAAGCAAAAGCATAGTAAAGGAAACCCCTTAAAAAATTAATCTTGACAAAAATGATTTTTTGACATGGCAATGTTAAGAAAAACATGTTTTTGTCGGGACATAAAACTTATGCAAACATTTTTGTTATTATAATTATATTATAATTATATTATAATTTGACAGACTATGTTGCGATTTAAATGCTAATGGTTTAAGCTATATATCAATATTTGTGAAAAAAATCGAAAAATTTGCTAGAAAATTAATAAGAAGGGATAATAATGAGGTAGTATAACAAAAACTAAACAAAACAAATGCAACTAAAATAGTAAAAATAGTAAAAACATCTAAAAAAAACTTTTTTGCAATTCCGTCGTGAAACTACTTACTTTTCCTGTCATTCTTGAACGACGAAATAGCCTACTTTTCTGTACCAAAAATAACAGAATCGAATAGCAACACTTTTCAAAATAAATGCTGAAAAGTTCTACTTTTCAGCACTGAAATGAGTGCTGAAAAGTTGAACTTTTCAGCACTTGTTTCGAAAAGTAACACTTTTCAACATTTTTTTGATTTAATCGATTTATTGACAAAATATATGAAAATTAGACTTCACATTTCACTCAATGGGTTTTTTTCGGAATTGCAAAAAATGTTGTATGGAACTCGTTGCAAAACTTGATTTTTTCAGCACTCTTCGTATTTATCCAACTCGGTGAACCTCGTTGGATAAATGTACGACTCGTGCTGAAAAAAACATCTTTTTGCAACTTGTTGCATAAACTACTATTTTTGAATTTAATTTCCATCTGTGTGTGGATAATCAGTACTTATTTATCTAGACAAAAGAAACAGTGATCAAACTCAGATTTGCGTAAAAGGTCTTTTTTTAATATTTTGAAAATTTTGTTTTGTGACATAAACTTTGTTAAGTTTTCCCATAACTCAAAATCCTAGTTATATTTTGCCATGTTAGAATAATCGGATCGGTCTATTCCTCTGAAAAGTTGTAAATTTACCTCTATCCAGTAATTTCCCTCTTTTCAGTCCAAATTTAGGTAATGATAAAATTTAAACATTTTTGCCTTCCTCACCTTACTAAGGAAAGGCTATAAAATCACTCGAAAAATGAACTTATTAATTTGACCTCGTAGACCCACATTCACGTATACATATCGACTCAGAATCATGTTCTGAGCAAATGTCTATGTGGATGTGTGTAGGTGGGTGGACAACAAAATGTCGGGTCCACCATGCGACATGTCATTGGTTAGATAATTGAAACACCTTCCAAATGAGCCTAGAACATCGAGGATCTGACAACCCTATCAAAAGTTATTAGCACTTAAGTGTTATTTATACACTTTTTGGAGGCCGGATCTCAGATATTTCAATGAAAATGATGTCCGGGTCCACCATGCGACCATCGTTAGTTAGATAATCGAAAGACCTCTAAAATGAGCCTGAAACATCGAGGATCTGACAACCCTATCAAAAGTTATTAGCACTTAAGTGTTATTTATACACTTTTTGGAGGCCGGATTTCAAATATTGTGATAGAAATATTGTCTGAATCTTCCATGCGAACCATCGTTGGATAGGATTTTTATCAGACCTTGCCGATAGCCAGAAATATGGAAGGACTGCGAACCCTATCAACAGAAATGAGTAATAAAGTTGATTTGTCAAACATGTTAAGGGGGAATGTTGCTATTTTTACTGAATGTATTGACTTTATGAATGTGAGGAAGGCACCAACCACCTAAAGGTGGATTAAGTAACGTTTTTTACTGTGGATTTAAAAACAGGCTGGTGACTGATCCTTGAGACAAATGCATTGAGGGAAATTTTAGGGTTCTAAGTTTTGGGGGTCAAAGCATAGCGCTGGTCAAACTTTCAGCGAAATCAGTGCAGATTTGGCATATTGTAGAACAAAATGACGATTTTTTTTTTATTTTCGACTGATACCACTTTCCCATAGTTTCGTAGACATCCTAAAGATATTAGATAAGATAAACACACGCAGTTTTAACAGGTTACTGAGACTTGAAAATGAATAAAATACATTTTTCCTTAAATTTTAAGTAATCTTCATTATGAATAAAAATTTCTGTTTTTACCAATGTTTTTTGTTGTATTGAAAGCTTCAATGGATTATTTCATTGCAATGTCAGTCATTTCTAAGCTATTACAAATTTTATACAAACTTTTTGCCTTTGGCAGAGGGAGGCGTTGACAATTTTAACCTATTCGGAATCTACGGGAAATTTCACGTAAGGTTGAAGTATTGTTGTTGAACATTTGGTTAGAAAAATGCCTTCAAGAATGGAATAACATATTTTTTTTGCAACTCCGTCGTGAAACTACTAACTATTCCTGTCATTCTTAAATAACGAAACAGGCTACATTTCTGTACCAAAAATAACAGAATTGTATTTTAAAACAAGTGCTGAAAAGTTCTTTTCAAACGGATGCTGAAAAGTTGAACTTTTCAGCACTTGTTAGGAAAAGTTATACATTTTAACGTTTTTTTTTAAATTTAAACGATTAATTGACTCAATTCACGGAAATTTGTCCTATAAATCTGTTCAAATGGTGTTTTCGGAATTGCAAAAAAACGTTGTATGGAACTCGTTGCAAAACTTGATTTTATCATCACTCGTCGTATTCATCCAACTCGTTGAAACTTGTTGGATAAAAGTACGACTCGTGCTGAAACAGTCTTATTTTTGCAACTTGTTGCATAAACTACTATTTTACAATTTCATCACAAAGTAAACAAGATTCAATAAATATTTTTTCAAAAATGTTTATTTAATTGTTTTTACATCAAATTTACAACTCCAAATCTACGTGGAATTTTCCAACAAAAAAAGCACTTCAAAAGGACCTGTAACACACTGGTAAAAAAATGCTCTTAAGTGTTATTAAAACTATAACAAAATTTCGAAAAAAAAAAATAAAAAACAAACTTATTAAAATCGAACTGAAATAAAGTAAAATAAATACTAGACTTGTTATGCCGAAAAAACAAAAATTAAGTAATAAAAAAAAAACAAGCAAAGACGCGTTTTTTGTGCAATCAAACATTTTGATTGAATCAGGCTTTTTAAAAATTTTGAAAAAGTTTCTCCATTTTTTTAATTATCTAGAGATTTTTTTTTCAGAGGTCCAATATTGAAGAAAAAAACACCCAAATCGCACAAAAATGATCTTTTGTTTAATAAACCTTAAAAAATAGATATCCCTTCTTACTTTGCAAACAAATCTTTCATTATGACATCCGTCATTCAAATGTTTCTTTTCGATCTTAACTAACTATTAAAAAAAAAATATTTCAAACATTAGTGACATTAATAACCCAGTATCACTTTCCATTCAGCACATTAAGATCGCAATAAAATTGACCAACTTTTCCCATTAAAGCAAAACGTTCTTCACCCGGAAAAATTCTCGATTTTCCCAAGAGCAAATACATTATCATTTTTTCACACCCCCAAATGTTTTTCCTTTTTTCTTTCGTTCGCCTTTTCCCCATTCATTGTTGCTGTTTTTTCCCGCCATTAGAGACTCTCTTCCCACTACCGGAAAATGGCAACAACAAAAATTAAGAATTCCTCTAGAAGCTCTGGATGCCAACGCATTGTCTTACCCGAAATAAGAAAAAAATAAAATAAGACAAACATTCCTCACCCACCATGAGACCAGCCCCAAGCTCCACCACCAAGCTGTGCCATTTTTCCGGAAGCGACGTGTCACTCTGGCAGACATAAATAAGGCGAATGCTTTTTCTTGGCTTTGTGTGCCGGGAGAGTTTTCCGTCCCCTGGAGGGCAGGGAGGGTGGTAAAGCAAGAAGCATGCCAGCTCACAGGAAAGTGCATCTTCATCGTTTCCGGTGTTGCCACTGTTTACTTGCTTGCTCTGCCCTACATTTGGATGGCGGGAGCGAGGAGGAGGAGGTGGCGGGGAAAACTGGTGGAAAAGTGTCCAGGAAAGTGATAAACAATAAACTTAATATATTTGCAATTTTAACATATAAATTGTAGTTTATCTTGGGGGAGAACGTTTCTGCTTCTTGCTAGCCTGTCACACGAGAGGGCGGAGCCCATCGTGCTACGTGAAGGAATGCAACTTAAGAGAGGGGGAGGGGGATCTGATAAAGACTCACAACATCAGGAAGGGATTGTCGTCGAGGAGCGATTAAATGTAAACAATGTTTGCTTTATTACCGTGGCAGGATGCTACCGACACAGTGATAAGGAGTGCCTCGAGAAGATGAAGCTTCTTTGTTGGACGAGACGAGCTAGTAATGAGGAATTTGTTCTGTTGAATGCGCATAAAAAAAACTAAAAGCTTAAGTATTTCTTAAACTCTACACAATTCTACAAGTCTTCCTGCAGGCATACATTGGTCTCCATCAGTCTCCACATATATTCAATGGTGACTTGTGATGTTTCTATGAAGATTCCACAAGTCTACACAAGTCTCCACAACTCTACACAAGTCTCCAAAAGGTTAAAAAATATCAGAAAAGTATCATCATTCAATTTCCTAATAATCAGTAATCGATTTGAATCCAACAAAGCTCGAAAATATTCCAATAATTTCAGCAACGAACAACAAACACTCAATGCTGTCGATGCAGGGCCCGCTAATACCGTCCGATTTACGGCTCACTAAAATTTATGGGACATTCATCACATTGCACTCCTCGCAAATCCAACCTGACACATTGTGATAAACCCTCATCCAGGTCAATCCCCACCCCACTTCTTCGACATCAACTACCAATTGACATCACCGCCAACAACTATCGACACGCCGATTAGCTAACCTGCGCTGCTGCTCACCAACAAGCACGATATCTCGCGGCACGATGCAGCTAATTATGCCTCGGACTAGGCCTATCACTCACAGCAGCAGCCCCAGTGCTACTCATTATGGCAGGAGGCCGTCCTGGAACTTATTTTCTAACCGTTGATGCAGAAATATCTCTGCACCAACAGAGTGACGGAACATCCCCTCGGCCCGCGGGACTCATTTCGCGCGTCACGCCAAAGTGTCACCCGATTATGAATGCTTAATAAATCAAGCGGGAGCTGGTGGCCGCTCTGGCTCTTCTGGTGCGCTAATGCTGAAATTATGACAAAATCGAAACAAAACATTGTCCGTCCTGCCTGGTGATGACCGTGGCGCCAGACCCGCAGAACCGGGGATCAGAATGCAAAATTTTCACATTTGCATTGGAAAACTATTTCACACCGCACCGTGACGCGTGTGTGTGTGTGCGCTGGCGAGAATAGCTTAGCGCCTGACTCTTGAGTTCACGGCGCCGTAAGTAGGTATTTGCGGGGCAGGGTACCGACCGAGCCTTGGAAGTAGGTGCGCATGATTAAAATTATAACTATCAGTTAAATTTTGACAAATTTCCGAAAGTCTACACAACTCTACACAACTCTACAAGACTTCCTACTAGTCTACATTGACTTCCACGAGTCTCCACGTATATTTTATGGTTTCCTGTTTTGTTCATAGTAGTTTTCACAAGTCTACACAAGCCTACAAGTAATGACGAAGTCATATAAGATTTTCAGCAAGTCTCTAAAAGTCTTCACAAGGTTTCCTTCCAAATCCAAGTGGTCTGCTTTGATCTCATCTAGTTTCCAAAAGTCTCCATAGTATTTCAACGCACTCTGCATAACATTAGAGAAGACTTTGTGAATCTCCACACTTCTCCAAAAGGGTATTTAAAATTTCCTAATCTATTTATCTCAACAACTTTCTACATTTCTTAACAGAGATCTACCATCCTTTGCTTTTATCTGTAATGATCCCTGGGAAATTATCTTCCGTATGTCTCCTAAACTCGCCATCAACTCTCCACAAAAAAAAAAAACAAGTGTTACCACATTTTTTTACCATTATTTAAAAAAGTTTTCCCTGGAACTAATAAATTTCCCAAATATTATATAACCTAATGAAGCCAGTTAAATTCCGGAGTTTTTTTTTTTTCATTCAATTGAAATAATTTACACAAATTTGCACAGCACTCTAAAAGTCTCCACAAATCTGCACAGCGATAAAAAGTCTCTACAAATGGATTCTAACATTACTCCAATGACTTTAAAATAAGCCCAACATTATTTTTACTAGTTTTTCAAAGCCTGTCTAGGAATGTCCAAAAGTCTCCACAAGTCTCCAAATCGAAAAAAAACCTGTTTTCCTACTCGTTCAGTCACCCTGTCTCGGCGAACAAAGTGACAATCCGGCTCCTCTTCACCAGAGGCTGCGTAGCTCATCAAGCCGGCCATCCCGAAGAGCGGTTCCACTATTGCCGCAAAGCCATTGTTATTTTGCAACTTGTCAGCTCCGAGGCGCGCACATATTTATGCTAATTTTCCGCGTTTTCTATGCTCAAATCACACCCCTGGTGCACGTGTCTTCCCCCTGCCCCACCCTTCACTAGCAGTGGGGCCTAACAACTGCCAGTCATAGCGAACCACCGAACTTGTATAATGCTGACTTGCCGGGGACTCATCGGATGGATGCTCTGCCATGTCAGAAGGATTCGGTACGGTGAAGGTGAATGAAAACATGTCCCGCAGATTAGCGATTTTTTTTCTGTCGAGTATTCCTGCTTCTTCCCCACTTTCAGAGTTATTCCGCACAGTATTGTGTGACACGTGACGTTCAACGGCAGATATCTTCCACAATAACTCCTGCGCTATGTGTGGAGATGTTTCGAGTGACATGAATGCATTGTTGTGACGTTTATTAGTGATAGATGCTGAGAGGGAAGAATGGCTGAGTATTGTTCTTGCTTTTGTAGAGTTGAAGGCTTGCGGAATGTCATATGCACTGAGTTTCATTACTAGTCTTTAGATTTCACAAGATATTCATTTTAGAGGGAAAATAAAACTCTCCACAAGTCTCCACAGGGCTAGAGAAGATTCTACAACTTTTAAAATGCATCCCACAACTCTACAATGGTCTTCTTACTAGTCACACCAAGTATATGAAAGTCTCCACAAGTCTACACAAGTCTCCACATGTCTCCAACGGTGCTTATAAGCTCCGTTAAACTTGGCTTGCTTTCGAAAACCAAGAATCTACGAAAAACATAAATTTTATTTCGCCAAATTCATTGTTTCTCTACATTTCTATATCACAGTGTCACATGCTTAAATGACATCCTCCAAATAAATGCAAAACTGCACTAAACAAGACAAAACAAGCAGCTCTCAAAACCGGCAGCAGCCCCGTTGCCCCTGAAGGTAGACACCGACACCGAAATGAGCACGACAAACGAATGTGTCAGCGGCAGCAGCAGCAACAGCAGGTGCCCCCGGGCTCGAGAGAGGATTTTTGCGAAAAAATGCTCAACGACAGCGACGTCTCTCCTCTAAATGAAATGCAAACAATTGTCATTAGGGAGTGACAATAGAGAATGCAGCTGGTGGTGTGTCTTTTTCGGAATTTCGAGATTTGGTGGTTTGTGTTTTTGGGAAGAGGTATTGCAATTTGAAAATGTGTCGAAAACAAACCTACACAATGTGACCAGCAAGGCATTTCTCTTCTAGATGATTTAAGTCGAAATTTCTGAAACTATGAGAATTCAGCGAAGGTTGTATAAGAAAGGGGATTTTCAAAATGACTGCAAATAACTGGAAAAAACAATCTTACCGTGGTGACACGTGCCAACTTCTGACCTTGAAATTTAAAAACATTTGAAATCTTTCAAAGGATTAGTAGCGTACATCAACTGAAACTTGCAATTTATTGATTTGAACTTAAACATTGAAAGATACTGCCCTAAGCAGTTCAAATTAATTAAACCCGTTTAAAAAACTCTACACAAACTCCCCTTAAAAATTTACAAGCTCTCCAAACTTGAAAATAAACACGCTCTACTCGAGATGGCCTAGTTTCCGCTCATCGTTATTACGACCCAGGCCAAGGCAGACCACTAGACACCATCCAGCCGGTCCCATACGACCCAGGGACAGGACAGGATGTACCGTAGTGCTATCTCATCTAAAAATTAATTCATTTCTCAGCCTCTCAACGAGGCGGCCCCTCTTAGAAGCAGGGGAGCAACATTTCCGTACCATTGCCAATAAAAAGGAAGATGGAAGGGGGGAGCTGGCGAAAGATCACCGGAAATTGCTCCCGAGACCCCTCCGGACACGGGGCACGTGTAATTGAAGGTAGCGTAGCGAAAAAGTGTAGAAACAGGCTTGTGGAGAAACATTTTTTAAGGATTTGGAGAGTTTGTAGACTTTTAAGGATTGAAATGTTTGAAGGTTTTGAATTGAGCAGAAGGAAATCAATGCGTTTGGAGACTTTTTAAAGTTTTAATAAGGGTTTTGTAAACTTAAAATGTTGGAGACTTTATGAAATTTACAGAGCCTTGAAGTTGGGAGACTTTCCAATCCAAGACAAATAAAAAAAAATTAAGTGGATTAAGAGTAAATGATGATTGAAAACTTCGTTGATTTTGGAGTATTCTAATCTTTCAAGATAAAGAAGTGATGGAAATACCAGAAAAGTTATTTGGAGACATATTAAATTTGTAGAAATTAAAGAGTGGAAAAATCTGAAATTGCCAAACTTTGTAGACTTTAAGTTCAAAACTATTTTATGCTTTTAGATTGAAAAGATTTTAAATATGATGGTTGGAGACATTATCAGGAAAAAAATATTGTGTAGACTTTAGCAAGCTTTAGTTTTTGTTACCCATCAAAATAAAAAAAAATAAATTGCTGAATTTTTTCCTTCCTTGCTCATGCAACAGTGTAAAAATACTTGAAGGTCAGCACAGCAAAAAACCTGCATCCTGAACACGGCGCTCTCCCGACCGATGAAAGATAATTGAAATTTACAACTTCCTGTGTCATTGAGGGTGCCGGTGCCTCATGGGCATATAACACACTTTGTCGTGTCGTTGCTGGATTTTGCACGTAAGGTCAAACGGAGCTCAGGTTTGGAATTGGAAATAGAAAGGGACAAATTGAAGGGAAGTTTTTTTAAAGATGTTATCAAATTTTTCTACTCTTTCAAATTTCCCAATTTTCCGACAACTCTTAATGAGTCTTCATAAAATAAAATCTTCAAATAATAGAAATCTACAACAATGCTTTCATTAAAATTAAAAATTCATGTTCAGATTTCAAATTGTCTTAGTCTACATTTTTCAAAGTCTCCAAATGTTCTTGAATGTCAAAGTTTGCGATCCAGATTGTCCATAACAATCTCATTTCATTTCATTTTATTTCATTTTATTTCATTTTATTTCATTTTATTACATTGGTGCAGTTGTTATCCTGAGCTGAGATATGGACTACCTTTCAACAGCTGATTTGTTCAAAATGGGGAGAGAGTTTACTGCTACTTAGGAGAACAAATTAGACAGAGAAGGAAAAAAAATTGCAAAGATAACCTTCGAAACAATCTCATTAAAATTAATAAAAAACAAAAGTCTCCAAATTTATAGAAGTCTCCAAATAGAATACTGTTTCCGAAATTGTATCAAAGACTCCAAATTAAAAACAACACATTCTTTAGCAAGTCTTTAAATGGCATAATTTAAACTCTCTGGGAGCATTCAACTCGTTTAGTCTAGAAAATATTTATATTAATTGAAAGTCACCAAACAACTGTCCAATCGTATGTCAGTCTTTCTCAAATTTATCCAAATATGATTCTCTTTCAATTGTAAAAAGATAATTGACACCAATTCTTGAAAGTCTACAAATCTTGAAAAGTCTATAAGTTTTGGATGGTCTACAAATCTTACAAAGTCTACAAATCTAAAAATCTACAAATCTGAAAAAGTCTACAAATCATCAAAAGTCTACTAATGATGCATAGTTCAAAAATATGGAAAAGTCTACAAATGTTAGTGAAAAGTCTGCAAGTTTTGAAAATTCTACAAATCTTTGAAAAATCTTTAAATTTTAATAAGTTTACAAATGATGAATAGTCCAAATTGTTGAAAAGACTACAAAGTTGCCCCGACCCCTCTTCGATTTGCGTGAAACTTTGTCCTAAGGGGTAACTTTTGTCCCTGATCACGAATCCGAGGTCCGTTTTTTTGATATCTCGTGACGGAGGGGCGGTACGACCCCTTCCATTTTTGAACATGCGAAAAAAGAGGTGTTTTTCAATAATTTGCAGCCTGAAACGGTGAAGAGATAGAAATTTGGTGTCAAAGGGACTTCTATGTAAAATTAGACGGCCAATATGATGGCGTACTCAGAATTCCGAAAAAAAACGTATTTTTCATCAAAAAAAACACTAAAAAAGTTTTAAAAATTCTCCCATTTTCCGACTTGATCACACACACATACTTCCTCAAATGGCCCTTCGCTGACTTAGTTTCCGTCCTTTATATCTTCTTCTATGACTCCTAGGCGACCTATCCACCTAAAATTTCATTATCTTTCTTCTAAAATTTGCGTCAGATTTCACCGATAAAGACCGATTAGATTAAATTAACATCAATTCTCGGGGACCAAAACAATATGGGAATTTTTAAATATTTACTAAACAGTATAAATTTTAATAGGGTCTTATGGGACCCCAAAACGAATCGAATGAGGCTGACCCGGCCAAAATCGGTTCAGCTAGTTCTGAGAAAATCGCGTGGAAAAAAAATTATGTCTACACACATCCTCACAGACATTTGTTCAGAATTTGATTCTGAGTCGATATGTATACGTGAAGGTATATCTAGAAGATATATTTAAGAAGTTCAATTTTCGAGTGATTTTATAGCCTTACCTCAGTGAGGTGAGGAAGGCAAAAACTTTTGACCAATAAGACGTTTGACTAACAAGACGTTTGACCAGCAAGACATTTGATCAACATGACTTTTGACCAGCAAAACTATTGACCAACAAGCTGGTTGATCAAGAAGACGTTTGGGCAAAAAGACATTTTAACGAAAATGTAACATTTGTTTTTGGTTTTAACAAACAATCGACTTGTCGGTCCAACATCTTTTCGACTAAACATACCAACCTTCTTTGAAAAGAAGTTTACCGCAGTCATCCCAAGCTTCACCTCGACCTGTCCCGATTAGTTTGAGTGGAGTTCTTGGCGCGTTTCAATATGCATGCTGATTGACAGTCTTTTTTTTTTCTCGCTCGCAAAACTTGCCCGAGTTCTGCCATCGTTGAGAAGAAGCGCTTCTGCGTTCATTGGCGAATTTGTTGCGCAGTTTTGCCGTGTCAGAAGCTACTCGCGGGGGAAGTTTCATGTCAATGTTGGCATGATGGGTTGGTTGCTTCCTGGTAGAGCATGATCAAAGTGGAAAACTTGTACCTGTGCGTGTGTGTGCAGTTGGATGCTGCGAATGACGGTTTATGTTGAGGTCTTTTTTGTATTGGTTTGACGAGTTTAGAACGAGGTTCTTCAAATATTGACAGTTTGAAGGGAAGAGGTTGTTGGGTGGATCAAATGGATTGCAATATTTTTCATAAAACGTTCAGCTGTAAATTGTGGAATATTTCGAGAAAAAAGCTTATATCAAACTAAAAAGATTCGAAAAAATACAAACAGCAACATTGTCAACGGATTTCACCGAGCAATTTCCAACGGACCAATGAATAAAACCATTTATTAAAATCCACCGGCAGAAGTCGTTTCACCGTTCACACACAATCACCATTGTTGGCGTCATGGTAGTGGTGCCAATATGGACAACGTTTCAACGCGGGTTTTTTTCTGCTCCCGCTCCGTTTCGGAAGTTCCAAAATCCCGGAAGTCCCGGTCCCATAAAGCGAGCCACATAAAAATGGTTTATTAACGACCTTGTTTAATTTATACACACAGTTTCAGCGGGACACTCTTTTTGAGGTTTTTGGCAGTGTGTGTGAAATGGAGTCAGGTGAGCACCAATACTATTAAAAAATAACAGTAAAAAATATTTAAGCTCAAATTTTGAAGAAAATCCTGAAATGAAACTTCAAATTGACCGATAAATGCTGATTTTTGGGTTTTAAAACTGATTCACGTCTTTTTGTCTGTGGTCAAGGTGTGATTTCCCAAAAATGGAAACGACCTTAAATCGACAATAACAACAACAAAAACCCGAACGAGGTGTTGATTTATAATGCAAGTTCTGCACAATAATATCCGACAATAACAATCACCACCACAAAAGCGTACAGTAACGGGTGGGTGTGTGTGTGTGGTTGTATTGGGACAGCATCGAGGAAGCATCAGGGCATAAAAATCAAACCCGTGAATCCCGCGCCAGACGCCGTTACGGAAACGTGTGAAGCAACCAAAAGCTTGCTGCACATATTGGTTTATTGTGGCAATTTATGGTGATCTTGATGGGGTTGGGATGCAACACAGACAATGGGGGCAAGGTTCTGAAGAGTTAAGGTTGGCACTAAATTGTTAACTTACTTTAAAGAAACGGTCATAAATTATGCAAGAAATCGGATACTTTTATTAAGGGATCTGTATTTTGATAATGTTGGATAAAACTGTGTTTGTTTATCTGTAAAAAAGTGTGATTTTTGGTTGCGATAGTAGAACAAAAGAACCGGTCAGAAATCGAAAATTCCACATCCTGCGTGAAATCGACGGAAGTGACCCGGTTTTCAAATCTTTTTTTGCAGTGGGTAATTCTCTACCAACTCACACGAAATCGGGAAAAGTTGCCCCGACCCCTCTTCGATTTGCGTGAAACTTTGTCCTAAGGGGTAACTTTTGTCCCTGATCACGAATCCGAGGTCCGTTTTTTGATATCTCGTGACGGAGGGGCGGTACGACCCTTCCATTTTGAACATGCGAAAAAGAGGTGTTTTCAATAATTTGCAGCCTGAAACGGTGATGAGATAGAAATTTGGTATCAAAGGGACTTTTATGTAAAATTAGATGCCCGATTTGATGACGTACTCAGAATTCCGAAAAACGTATTTTCATCGAAAAAATAAAAAAGTTTTAAAAATTCTCCCATTTTCCGTTACTCGACTGTAAAAATTTTGGAACATGTCATTTTATGGGAAATTTAATGTACTTTTCGAATCTACATTGTCCCAGAAGGGTCATTTTTCATTTAGAACAAAATTTTTCATTTTAAAATTTCGTGTTTTTCTAACTTTGCAGGGTTATTTTTAGAGTGTAACAATGTTCTACAAAGTTGTAGACCAGACAATTACAAAAATTTTGATATATAGACATTAGGGGTTTGCTTATAAACATCACAAGTTATCGCGATTTTACGAAAAAAAGTTTTGAAAAAGTTACTTTTTGCGTTTCTCTTTGTTTCGTCGTCCGTGTCTGTCGCGGGTGACCATGAACGGCCATGATCGATGACGACCAACTTTTTTAAAACTTTTTTTCGTAAAATCGTGATAACTTGTGATGTTTATAAGCAAACCCCTTATGTATATATATCAAAATTTTTGTAATTGTCTGCTCTACAACTTTGTAGAACATTGTTACACTCTAAAAATAACCCTGCAAAGTTAGAAAAACACGAAATTTTAAAATGAAAAATTTTGTTCTAAATGAAAAATGACCCTTCTGGGACAATGTAGATTCGAAAAGTACATTAAATTTCCCATAAAATGACATGTTCCAAAATTTTACAGTCGAGTAACGGAAAATGGGAGAATTTTAAAACTTTTTTAGTGTTTTTCGATGAAAAATACGTTTTTCGAATTCTGATTACGCCATCAAATCGGGCGTATAATTTACATAAAAGTCCCTTTGACACCAAATTTCTATCTCATCACCGTTTCAGGCTGCAAATTATTGAAAAACACCTCTTTTTCGCATGTGCAAAAATGGAAGGGGTCGTACCGCCCTCCGTCACGAGATATCAAAAAACGGACCTCGGATTCGTGATCAGGGACAAAAGTTACCCCTTAGGACAAAGTTTCACGCAAATCGAAGAGGGGTCGGGGCAACTGCTGTGTGAGTTGGCGGAGAATTACCCCAGTAATTTCCAATTTAAAATCTTTTACTGAGTAAAATTTACAAAATAATTCCACACTCAAACAGTAGCTCCACTTTAACGATGGTTCACCAAAAACCTTCCCCCCAGCTTTGACGGTAATCACTTCTGACGGTGGCGTGTACGCGTTGTTGCAGCACGCTTGACAGAACAAACAACGATGGGCCTTTCGGGGGTTGTTATTCCAAGTGCAAATGATGCGATTACATCGTATCTGGCAGTCCTGCGTGTGCGAGTGTGTTTCCCCGGAGCAAGATGACGAGGGGGACACCAGCATCTCAACAGTTCTGCTTCACCGAAAGTGATAATTTACGGCGAGTTATCGAGAAATTGTATCATTATTAAGAGAATTTTGGTAATGAAATCCTCCTTCTCCGGAATTAGTTTAAAAAATCAGGGGCCAAGAAATTGGTTTGCACGAAAAACTATAAAATTTCAAAACAAGTCTGATAAATTGTAAATAATATGAAATGCATTTCCTACATTTATTTTTTTGTATTGTTTGAGCTATTTTTATTTTTTTTTTTTGTGAAATTCCTATGTACAGCACCGCAAAAAATTTCATAACGAAAAATGAGCCAATTGAGTCAAAATTTTAAGCTATCAAATTGACAGTTTATGACGTTTTTGAACGTCACTGATTTCTAATGTTTTAAATTTGTTGTGTTGAATGTTGAAAATCTGTATTTGAAAAGTATATCTTTGTTTTTATGCAATGAATGTATACATTTCAGGAATTGTTTGATATTTCATTTTATCAAAAATTTAAATAAAAGCCACCTAGTTGCGTATTTCAATAACGAAAATTTTGGTACCCTAATAAGTATAGGTCATCGCTGAATTTTTTGATTTATCGCCGTTTTAGTGAAAAAAAGTCGATTTTTTCCGTTTTCGATATTTTCTCATTTTTGCGCATAGCGCGTCGAAAAACCCAGTTTTTATCTTCAAAAATCGTATCTCAGAGTATCGAAAACATAACTTTACCACTTTATGATATGTTATGTGAAATTTTCCGAGGAATCCGATAAAAATATTTTCATACATAGGCTCTTTGGTCCCGAGACGTTCAAAACAGCATATTAAGTTTTCATACGACCTTTTCAAATGTTAAGCATGATTTTTGAAACTTCTTTCTTATTTTTCCTAAATATTCAAACTAATCACCATTCTTTTGCATCTAAGATAGCTAAAATCGGATGAAATGACGCGGAGATATGATTTTTGAAGAGTGGTTTTTGCGAAAATCGACAAAAATTGCCATTTTTCAGACCACCCTAACACGGCGTAGGTCACACTAATGGCCAAACAAAAAAATACGGGTCTAATTATTTCAGCCAAGGAACCCCCAGCAAAATTTTGAGCCCGATCGGAGAACTTTTTTTTCGAACCATGCTGTTTTCGTGGGGAATTGCTGTATATTTATATCTATTTCAAAATCAAATTTAAACGGCAATATATATTTTTAATTTTTTACTCTACAGTACACAGTAAAAAATATTGTATATTTGGAAGCTGTAATTTTAGAAGACTGAATATTACCTATTTCTTGATGAAATTTTACATCAATTTAAAGTGAAAAAATGACATTACAGCAAAAAAGTGGTAAAATTACACATTTTATGTGACATAAAAGATTTACTCCTCCTCTGATGTAATATTACCATGATTTACTGTGTACTGTCAGCTTCTACTGTGTAGCATTTCAGAATTAATAATATCTTGAATGCCTACAAAAATATATGGGACATGATTTCTCATTTACTTTTTTAAAAGGTTTTGGTTGTTTTTTAATAGTAGATTATGCAACAAGTTGCAAAAAGAGGTTTTTTCAGCACGAGTCGTACATTTATCCAACGAGGTTCACCGCTAAAATCATGTCTCAAAGCGAATGCTTTCATTCAAAACCAGAAATTTCAAACTTGATTTTAAACATTTTTGATATAGCCCCTACAGAAATGACTCGAAATTGTGGAAAATTTTCTAAGTCAGGATGGCACATTTTGGTATTATTTGAATATTTAAAGGTTTCATCAATTTTCTCTGAAACTATGGGAAATTTGTTAAAAAAATTTTACGAGTTAATTAATTTTGCGCTAAAATGACTTGAAACCCAAAAATGTTAAAGATGATTTTAAAAATTAGTGTGATATACCCTCTAATATTTTTTTCAAAAACGTTGAAATATCTCTAAGTCGGGATAACCAAATACTTTGAAAAACGAGTCAATCGACAGATAAATGAATTTTGGTGAATTTCAATTCAGTTTCATTTTAATAATACTTATTTTTCAATCTTGTTATTTTTCAGAAGCTTCAAGAACTTCAAGCACAGGCCGTTCATCAATGACAAATGCATTCGGTGTTGTGAAGAATATCACTAATAACAACATGGAATCATCAGGTGAGTAGATTTGGCTGTTGCATATGAATAATCTCCGTTTTTTCATTAACTGCAACTGCTGCACTAAAAATGGTATGAAAATACCAAATTTAGGTATTTCTTGTTCAAATACCAGCGACCATAATGTGCTCTTGGTTGCCCAGTAATAGATGGTAAAATACCATGTATCATACCAAAATCCTGCATGTGAAAGACCACAGAAATACCAAAATATGATTTTCCAAGGGCGCGGGAATACCTAAAAATAAAACCATGGCAATACCAAGTTTTGGTATTCAAGCAATGTTCAAAAATCCAGAATACCTCAACTTGGTATTGAAATGGTTCTATTTTGAGGTATTATTTTACCCTTGGAATAACATGGTTTGGTATTGTTGTGCCCTTACACATACAAGATTTTGGTATGATTTCATGGTATTTTACCATCTATTACTGGGCAATCAAGGGCACATTTTGGTCGCTGTTATTTGCCCAAGTAATACCAAAATTTGGTATTCCCGTGTTATTTACCCCTGCTCGGGTTATTTTGAAAAGTGTTGCTATTCGATTCTGTTATTTTTGGTTCAGAAAAGTAGGCTATTTCAACGTTCAAGAATGACAGGAAAAGTAAGTAGTTTCACGACGAAATTGCAAAATAATAGTTTTTGCAATTCCGTCGTGAAACTACTTACTTTTCCTGTCATTCTTGAACGACGAAATAGCCTACTTTTCTGAACAAAAAATAAAAGAATCGAATAGCAACACTTTTCAAAATAAATGCTGAAAAGTTCTACTTTTCAGCACTAAAATGGGTGCTGAAAAGTTGAACTTTTCAGCACTTGTTTCGAAAGGTAACACTTTTCAACATTTTTTTTGATTTAAACGATTTATTGACAAAATACATGAAAATTTGACTTAAAATTTCACTCAATGGGTGTTTTTCGGAATTGCAAAAAATGTTGTATGGAACTCTTTGCAAAACTTGATTTTTTCAGCACTCTTCGTATTTATCCAACTCGGTGAACCTCGTTAGATAAATGTACGACTTGTGCTGAAAAAATCATCTTTTTGCAACTTGTTGCATACATATACAGCATTTTTTGCAATTCCAAAAAACACACACTGAGTGAAATTTTATGTCAAATTTTCATGTATTTTGTCAATAAATCGTTTAAATCAAAAAAATGTTGAAAAGTGTTACTTTTCGAAACAAGTGCTGAAAAGTTTAACTTTTCAGCACCCATTTGAGTGCTGAAAAGTAGAACTTTACAGCATTTATTTTGAAAAGTGTTGCTATTCGATTCTGTTATTTTTGGTTTAGAAAAGTAGGCTATTTCGTCGTTCAAGAATGACAGGAAAAGTAAGTAGTTTCACGACGGAATTGCAAAAAAAGTAATTTTTGGCCCCTTTCTCACAGACCTTTAGAATCTCGCCAGAAACAAACCGACTTTTCTTCGCTTAACTCACTACTTTAAAGCAGCAAGATTAATCGACCGGGCCTCCCAGATCGTGAATCTTGTGATTTTTCACGCCAAAGCAAATCCCGGCTCAAAACGCCCTTTCCCGATTCCTGGTCCTGGCGTTGGCTTGCCAAAACTTGCCTCGCGGATATTGAAATCTTGGCTGAATATATATAAATTTCCATAAGTAGATAAACGATCTGCATATAAATTTTTCCAGTGACTTCCCAGTTTGCGCTGCGAAATGCTGGATTTGGAAATTTTCGCTAGTGTGTGTGTGTGTGTGTGCGTTCGCGAAGAATACAGACATAAATCGATTTTTTTCTTCTGCTCTGCTCTCTGTGTGAGTTCTTACTGCTGGGATGTCACCAAGAGTATTATGGGTTCGCCAAAAAGCAGGAAGAAACATATTTGGACTCTGGCTGAATTTGAAAGGACCTCAATTTAGGATTTTCTTTTCAGCGAAATGGAGAGCGTCGTCTTTCTGGGAAGGGAGAGGGAAACCGATCGGATCTTGTGTTGGAGCTTTGTGCTGGATTGTGTGTGTGTAGAGAGAAATTGTGAAGAACGGGTTTTGCTATTGAATTGATATGCTGAATGGAATGTTTGAAGCTTTGGAAGAATGCATTTTTTTGTGGAAAAAAATTCTACTATTAGATATCGATTTGACAATGATGTTGCATTGTTCGAATGATATGTGAAAGAATTTGAAAGATTTTTTGTGTTATGTTGGTGTTACTTTGTCCAATTGTTTTGAATTTGTCTCAATTTGACAAGATTTGTGTCATATTGTTGTGACTTGTTTCACTGGGACTTACATTAGTATTGTACTTCACCGTAGTTTAAACTGGTATCACTCAGAACAAACTTGTCTCGCCATATGTGTCATATCTTGTCTCACTCTGTTTGAAACATGTGCTACTTTGGCTGGACTTGTCCCAACTATTTGACAGTTGTCGCACACTTTGTGAGATTTTTCGCACATAATTCAATACATGTGTCACACTATTTTAGCCCTATCTTATACTGATTGAAACACATATTACTTAGAATTGGCTTGTCTCACTTTGTTTGGACTTGTCCCGCTTTGATCGGACTTGTCTCATTCTAATTGACATTTGCATCACTCTGTTGGGACTCGTTTCATAATGTTTATTACTTTAACTGTATGTTTGAAAACAGTGACACTATATTTAGTACTGATCTAACGCTTTCGAGAGCTGTCTCACTCTTGTCTCATTATGTTTGTGACTATATTTGATACTTGTCTCACCAAATTTGATGCTCCACGTATCGCAAACTTTCAAACTTTTCCCACTAATGGACATATCAATTATTTCAATGGTCAGCCGAATCACCCAAAAAAAATCACACCCCGAAGGCCGTTCCACCCCCGTTCCATTAGGGATCCGGATGCCCTTTGCCCCTCAATTTGCCGACGCTGTCATCGTCGCCCAATATCAAACTATTATCAACGTTTTGCTGTTGCTTTGCAGCGCAGAGAGTTTTTATCAAAGGTTCCATTTTTTCCCCCACTGGCTGTCCCACCCCCAGAGACCCGATGTCCCGACCCCCGGGTTCACCGATTCCATTAGTCGACTCGTCTCGTTGCGCTGCTCTCCTCGCTAGTAGTGGCGGCGGAGTGGCCTCGTGGAACGTGCCCAAGCAGCTTATTATTTAATTTATTTGTATGACGTCGTTTAGCAGAGTGGAAACGGCTAAATGTGGAGCCCCCCGGAGCAGTGTTGCCAGCTGTGTGGCAGCATGCTAAAAGGATTTTCACCCGGAATATCTGGGGTGCAGCTGGCGAGCTCACTCTCCTGGGAAGATCCTCCCCGATAAGGGACGATCCCCGGCGTGTGTGAGGAGTCCCAAGTGGTGTGCAAATGTGTGAAAAATGCCCCACTTTTCCCCATTTTCCACCACTTGGGGCGACAAAATCATCGGAAAATTGATCCTTGACTGAGAGGAGGAGCACGGTGCGAGCTCTCGTCTGAATCAGACGCCAGAGGAGTTTTTTTTTCTCCTCTTCCGGAAAGGAAATCAATCACCGTGGTAATCCCGGCACGGCTGCTGCACTTGAGCAACTCCTTCACTTCTTCGGAGATGCTTCGCGACTGGGTCATTACTAGCTCTCGTACGAGGTGATGATTCCGTCGATACCAGCGCTCTCCTTCCGTGGTGGGGTTTCTTCACGATAAATCATTATCGTTAATCAATCATTGTCACCGCGCTGGGAGACTTAAGGAGCGACTTGAGGGAAGAGATTTGCGAACCATATGGCGAGCCATGTGTGCGGCCAAGTCAGAACCACCTGGTGATCCTGCGGAGGAAAGTTGATCTCTTCATTAAGCTGAGGGTTCTTTTTGCGTGAGGGATTATGGTGCAGATTCAGTCATGAGGAAGATTTATTGGAAGTATGAAACACTTCTTCGAATCTGGAAGAAAAGGGGATTTTTCATCATTTCTCGTGAAAAATAAGCCTAATAAGTCTCAGTGCGAGTCTAGTGAGACAAGCTTGTCAAGTCACCACTACCTAAAATAACCTTGTCTCATTAATTTAAGACTGTCTCACAGAAACAAGCTTGTCTCACCAAAACTAGTTTGTCTCATTGAAATAAGCTTGTCTAAGAAAAAACAAGCATGCCTTACTGGAAAGCTTGTTGCAAACGATAAATTTGTCTCATAGAAACATGATTGTCTCAAAAGACCCATTTTGTCTCATAGAAACAAGTTTGTCTCATTGAAACAAGATTGTCTCGTTGAAACAATTTTGTCTCATAGAAACAAGATTGTCTCGTTTAAACAAGTTTGTCTCGCTGAAACAGGTTTGTCCCATTGAAACAAGTTTGTCTCGTTAAAACAAGCTTGTTTAATTGGAACAAATTTGTCTCATTAAAACAAGCTTTTCGCATGGAAACAAGTTTGGCTCATTGGGACAAGCTTGTCTCATGGAAACAAGTATGTCCGTTGAAACAAGTTTGTGTCATTGAAACAAGCTCGTCTCATTTAAATAAGTTTGTCTCATTGAAACAAGTTTGTCTCATTGAAACAAGCTTGTCTCATTAAGACAAAATTGGCTCATTGAAACAAGCTTGTCTCATGGAAACAAATATGTCTAGTTGAAACAAGTTTGTCTCATTGAATCAAGTTTGTCTCATTGAAACAAGTTTATCCCATGAAACAAAATTGTCTCATTAAAACAAGTTTGTCTAATTAAAACAAGCTTGTCTCATTGAAACAAGTTTGTCTTATAGAAACAAGTTTATCTCGTTGGAACAAGCTTGTTCTAAAGAAAGAAGTGTGTCTCATTGAAACAAGTTTGTCTCATTAAAACAAGCTTGTCCCATTGAAACAAGTATGTCTAATTAAAACAAGCTTTTCGCATGGAAGCATGTTGGCTCATTGGAACAAGCTTGTCTCATGGAAACAAGTTTGTCTCGTTGAAACAAGTTTGTCTCATTGAAACAAGTTTGTCCCAATGAAACAAAATTGTCTCATTAAAACAAGTTTGTCTCATTGAAACAAGCTTGTCTCACAGAAACAAGTTTGTCTCAAAGAAACAATTTTATCCCATGAAACAAAATTGTCCCATTGAAACAAGTATGTCTCTTTAAAACAAGCTTTTCGCATGGAAACAAGTTTGCCTCATTGGAACAAGCTTGTCTCATGGAAACAAAATTGTCTCATTGAAACAAGTTTGTCTCATTAAAACAAGCTTGTCCCATTGAAACAAGTATGTCTCATTAAAACAAGCTTTTCGCATGGAAGCATGTTGGCTCATTGGAACAAGCTTGTCTCATGGAAACAAGTTTGTCTCGTTGAAACAAGTTTGTCTCATTGAAACAAGTTTGTCCCAATGAAACAAAATTGTCTCATTAAAACAAGTTTGTCTCATTGAAACAAGCTTGTCTCATAGAAACAGGTTTGTCTCATTAAAAAAAGTATGACTGATTGAAACAAGTTTGTCTCGTTGAAACAAGTTTGTCTCAAAGAAACAATTTTATCCCATGAAACAAAATTGTCCCATTGAAACAAGTATGTCTCTTTAAAACAAGCTTTTCGCATGGAAACAAGTTTGCCTCATTGGGACAAGCTTGTCCCATGGAAACAAAATTGTCTCGTTGAAATCAGTTTGTCTCATTGAAACAAATTTGTCTAATTTAAACAAGATTGTCACGTTGAAACAAGTTTGTCTTATTTAAACAAGTTTATCTCATTGAAACAAGCTTGTCTCATAGAAACAGGTTTGTCTCATTAAAACAAGTATGACTGATTGAAACAAGTTTGTCTCGTTGAAACAAGCTTGTTCCAAAGAAAGAAGTTTGTCCCATTAAAACAAGTTTGTCTCATTGAAACAAGTTTGTCTCATTAAAACAAGCTAGTCTCAAAGAAACAAATTTGTCATAAGCTTGTCTCAAAGAAACAAGCTTGCCTGAATGAGACAAGTATGTACTAGTGAAAAAGCTTGTCTCAAAAACATGCTTGCTTCAGCGAAACGCGTTTGTCTCATTGAAACAATCTTGTCTCAAAGGAACAAGCTTGTCTCAAAGAAACAAAAAGATTTGTTTTCCAAGTCTCAATGAAACAAATAAAAGTTTGTCACTGAGACATGTGTTGTTACCCTGAGACAAAATCATAAAAGTGAAATAGTTGGGACAAACATCTCTCACACCATCTACACCTTAACGAAAGCAACATTCTTTCATTAGGCCAGACTTGTCTCACAATTGTAAAACTCCAAAGAAAAATAGACCTATCTTGTCTCATTCCTCACTAATTTCAAGTGCTCTCCATCACCCCTTGTGAAGTCCCTTTGCAGTAGCATCACCTGCAGCTAAAATTCTGTACCGTCATCAGGGGTGACATTGGGTCTGGGGGGTGAGATTGGGTCATACAAAAATGCGGAAATTTGTATGACCCAATCTCACCCCCCAGACCCAATGTCACCCCTGATGACGGTATATCGATTTCCAGGAAACCGTGTCACCTTTGATGTGTCCAACCCCCCACTTTTGTAACCCAGAGCTGCTCTTTGTAGCAGCATCTCTTACACTCTCACTCTTCACTTTCCATGGAATCGCACAAGTCCATGAATGTCGTTTCGTCGTCGTCGTCGTTTCGGATGGCCTCATTCTTTAGTGTTGTCCTAGACAGCGCGCGAACACACTCGCACACACAAATTCTTGACACAAAAGCATCCTTCTCGGGCCGCCCAAAGGAACTGGTTCAAGTCCCACAGCCAGCGGCAAGTACACTTACCTAGTTGGGAGAGAAAGTAAAGAAAAAAACGAGAGACGAATTAGATTGATTATTCGAGTAATGAAGCAGACTCTTCTGCGCGATGAGAAAGACACTGCTGAATGGAACACACATTTCATGAACTGGAACGAAGGACGACAGCTTGAAACGTACCGGTACGTATGCATATGATGCCAATTAAACACGTGTTCCAGATTTGCACCGGGTTTCGCTCCCCGCTCGGTAAGCTTCTTTCACACCTTACTGGTCGTTAGTTGGAGAAATGTTTTTTTATTCTGCGTTGGGGTGTCCCAGCTGAGACACGGTGGGATAGTTTGGACAAAATTGTTTTATTGTGACAGACTTGTCTCTTATTGATATACTTGTCGCTTTGAAAAACACTTGTCCCACTGTGATGGACTTGTCTCACTTTGATAAACTTGTCCCACTTCAACATTCTTGCTTTGGAAAGAAGAATTACATCGCAAATTTTTATTTCACTGTAACAGATTTGTCTCACTGTAACAATTTTCTCTCACACTACAACAATTTTGTCCCACTGTGACATACTTGTCTCAGTGTATTTTTTATCAATTTCTAATACCAACAGGTTACTTTTTTCATAAATTTGAAACAATCTTTCTCAGTGTTCCTTCGACTATCTGTCCCACCTGCATCAGGAAAGATTTTACTTCTTTTCAAAAACAACACAGCAATCTGGATTTCCCCGGCCTTATAAAGACACAGACTGGGACAAGAAAACCAAAAAAAATCCAGCTCCATTCGTAATCTCATCCATGGGCCCACACTAGTCTCCCCCTCCTCACCCTAACTCCTCATCACCACATTTGCAATCCTCAATGCACGTTAGTTTCATCATTTTACAGCTGGCAGCACAAGTTTTGAAGGGTGTTGCTGCTGCTGCGGCTGATGGAAAAGCTGCGAACAGATGAGACAGACTGAGACAGAGTGGTTTGTATCACGAGCATGTAAGGGCAAAAAAAGTGTATATTCTTCTGAAGGGGCTTGCCTGATATGATAACTCGAAGTATCGTGCACTTTTTTTTCTACGTGAATGTTGAGTTGGATTTGAAAAGGATGCGAGGATTGGTGGCATTGGCGTACATTTCTTAACGATATCTGTACCCACTATAGAGCAATTCTCTGAGATTTCGGTCATTCGATTTTTTGGTGCCCTCGGTATGCCCAAAGAAGTCATTTTGCATCATTAGTTTGTCCATATAATTTTCTATACAAATTTGACAGCTGTTCAAACAAAAATGATGCGTGTGTGTGTGTGTGTGTGTGCAACCAACCAAACGGGACCACGCGGTCGCTTCTTACAAATTGAGTTGTTTCCATGTATTTTTAGCTCTCATTCTATACATGCAAATAACTCGCATAGGCATTTGGAAGGTGTTAGCTCTGCCGAGCTTCGGTGACCCATTTCTACGCTGGCTAGCCGAGCGCGAGGTACTTCAGCTTTGTCGACAAGCCCCGCCCTGAAGAACGTTTGGACCAATCGGATTCAAACGTTATTTAGAACTTCCGAACCCTTGTCAAATGGACAAGGACCCAGCGCGTATATAGTTGATGGTGGTAACAGTATTCCTAATTCCAGTCATAGCTCACCAAGTCGCGATGGCCTAGTGGTTAGCATTTTTGCTTACCAATCCAAAGGACGGGGGATCGAACCCCGACTCGAGCGACTTTGATTTTTCGTACATGTTCAGAGTTTCAAGATTTATATTTCCTATACTTTCTCGTTGGGAGCAGATGGGAATCGAACCCAGGACCATTCGCTTACAAAGCGAACACCGTAACCAGTCAGCCACGGCCGCTCCTAGCTGTTGAAACAAAAATGATGTATGAAAATTTAAAAAACTGAATCTTTTGAAGGAATTTTTTTATTTTAAATTTTTTTTATTTTAAATTTTCAAATCAATATTAACATTTCAAAAGGGCCAAACATTAAATACTACGCCCTTTTGAAATATTAGTCCTGATTTTACATTTTTGAAAATTTTGAACACAATGTTCAGTGTTTTATTGTGTCAGCGATCAAATTTCGTTTTAGGAAATGATCGCTGACAGAAAGTTTTATCAAATATCGAGCAGTCCCATTAAGTGATGGATCCCTTTTCAAGCATTGCCTACAACTTTGCCGAAGACACCACACCAATAAAAAAAACTTGAAAAGTTACAGACTTTCGAATATTTACTTAACATTTTTGTATGTCAAAATTGTATGGAGGTTTGTATGGGTGGACGTTTTTCAACATTTTTCTAACATTTTTTTTTTATACGAATATCGGCAACAATGCAAAACAAATTTTGACCATCTTGTTTCGTTGTTTGCCATCAAAAATATAGCTAAAGTTTTTTTTCAAAGGATTTATAAGCTGTTGTCTTCAATTTGTTCATAGGTCCTTTTCGAAACAAAACTCGTGATATCCAAAAATGAGAATTTTCATAAAATTAAAAAAAAAATGCTCTTTTGCGAGGATCTTCAGGAATATTTTTTTATGAAATTGTAAAATGAAAAATATTGTACCAAATACCTATCCGGGATATTTTGCAGATTCAACAAAAAATATAAAATTTTCGAATTGTTGAGGTTTTTGATAAGCGAGTCTGGACTGTAGTTTAAAATACAATACATGTTGAAATCAAATTTTAAATAATTTGTGTCAGGAGGTTTTATTTTCTACTGCTAACTAACTGCTACTACTGACTACTGCATTAGAAAGGGCATAAATTTCCGATCTTTTGATACCCATATATCCATTTAAATACCTAAGCAAAAACGTTGTTATGGTTTCGTTTGAGCAACCTCCCAAAAATGTACGGAATTTTTGTTATCGTGGATAAAACTTACTTTTTGCCCAGGTATTTAAAAACGTAGGTTTTAAAGAAAACCATCAAAAGATCGGAAATTTTATGCCCTTTCCGATGCCACATAGGTTGACTTGTGAATCGTGGACCGGTTCAGATGCCGACGGATTTTCCTACGACGTAATTCCGGGTTGGTACGAAATTCCAACGAAAAATCTCTTCTATCGATACAAATACCCCCAAAACGGTGTGTTATACCCACTCCAAAATGTTTATTTGGCAATTCTATGGTAATATATTGACATTTAGTTGAATTGAAAGTTCGCAAAATTAAGTTAAGATAAGTTTTATATAGAATTTTCAGAGTTATATAAACTTTTATACTATGTAGTTAGTAAACTTTATATTCAATCCAAATTATTTTTTTTAATCAGTCAAGGATGCCTATTTGGAGTTGGGAGACTGGATTTATGGTGATTTGTCAACAAATAACATTATTTATGTTAATTTTTCGAAAGGTGTACAAACTTTTTCTGCACCTTTTTTATTTTCGTAATAGTATTTGTTATATAACTTTTTATAGAAATCATCTTTTCATGAGCTTTTTGTAGCAAAATGTTTGGCATGAGTTTTTGAACAAAACGTAGTACTAGGTTCCTGTCAAACTATAAAATTTTAGCATGTTTCATCACAAAATGTGCATAGTGCCCAAGGGGTGTAAATACTTTTTTTACATACTGTATTTATCAGGAACCAACATTACTTTTTAGGACAAAAAATCTCCATAATCAAAGAGAAATATAATAACTAATATAATATGAGCCGTTATGTCAAATCAACAGATAGTGTCAATGCTATATGCTAGAAAAAAATAAATAAAAATAACTGTCAAAATCACACTCCGGTACCTTCCTAATTAACATTCATTATTTGGCAACCCTGTCAGGAATTGTTTAGCCTTTAGTCGGCCAGTAACAATTTTATTTTTAGTTCTACATCTTTGGATTGAAAGTTTGCACATCTTTGAATAGGTATTTAGTTTGAACTCCACAGTGTTGGTATTTTAAAGTTTTTTTTTCATGTTTTATGATTTGGCAACACTGCCATGAGAAATAGATTAATTAAAATACCGTCCGTGGGGGTGACATTGGGTCTGGGGGTCAAAGTGATTATTTACGGATTTTACCATTTCTCAGGTTCTCCTCAATGAAAATGAATTCTTTTGAAAGGGTTGTGTAGAGGACATCTTAAGATGACTTCGCTGAAAAAATCTCGTTCCTAGAACAAATCCTGTTATTTTGGCAGCTGTCTAAAGTTGGGGTACGTTTTTGGCCAAAAATGACCTCTCAAAAAATCATTTTTGTAATATTTTTGTTCGAATTTTTCGAAAACTACCCAAATGTATGAAAATCTCCAATTCAAACATTGTAGCGTGTCAATACGATTCCCTCGAACAAGAAACACTGTTGGATGACTTGTTTTTACAATATCGTTGTATTTGAGCATCATTTTAGTTTCATTTGACCCAATGTTACCCCCTCTAAGGGGTGAGATCGGGTAAATTTTCAAACAATTGGCATTTAAGGTAGTTTTAATAAAAATCCACCATATTTTGGGAAAATGTTAGTAAACTATCTAAGAATAAATCTACGTTGAAAGATTTTCGATTTTTTTCAAAATTGTTTTTGTTATTAAGAAAATACGAGAGGCATATCGTTTTTTGAACCATAGTCACCCCCACTGACGTATCATTATAATGTCTTACGGTGAAACTAGACGTCTGCCATTAAAAAACGTGTATGCGACCTAATTCAATTTTAAACTCGACCGATTGTTTGCTTACGGCTTGTTTTCCATCTGCCAAACAGAGAACTTTTTTAAGATTCTTAAAACTATTTAAAAAAAAACGCGAGTCGGGGTATTCGAATTTTCGCAATAACAAGCTCCTGATCAACTTATTTGATTACTTATTTTAGAACCGTGAAATTTCGGTGTTTTGTAATTGGCATGCCGCAAAATTTCGTTTTTTTTTGCCGTGAAAAATCACTAGCCTTAGTTATCAGGAACCAACATATGGCCCATAAAAAATGCGACTTGTGCATATTTTCACAGAAAATTGGTTCCATTCTAATACTGATTTCATGGTATCATGGTGTTAGTTTAGTATGTTTTGAAGATATTTTCATGACAGTTTTATGCAGTTCGCCAAAACTGGGTATTGGTGGGTTACAATAATGGATGTATTTTTGGTACAAAATTTACCTTTATTTAATACCTTATATCTTAAAAACGGAACAGTTTAAAATATCCAACCCTGTGCAAAAAGCATCGTAGAAGTCCCTCTTAAATACGCCCAATCGAAAAAGTTTATAAATTTTGATAAAATTAGGCATTTTAGAGAAACATGCCATTTGGGTTATCATCTTGAGTGATTCAGTCAAAATAAATTAATAACTTAAAACCTATTTCAATGGCTCTAAAGGGTGCCCAACGGATCTATACTGCTAAAAGTTGTATCAGGGGCATCTGTTAGAGTTAATTACCATCATTTGATGCATTATTTTTTTCCTTAAATCATTGCAGGCTCCAAAAACTAAAAAAAAATTAAACATTTTCAGAATCGGGATATTTCCAAAAAGTTCACTGTTTTAATATAACTGGTTAATAGAATGCGTAAAATTCAGTGTAATTAATTGTTACAGCTCTCAAAAACAGTAACCGTGAAGGCTGTTTACTTTTTAATCCATACAAAAATCCACAGGATGCTCTTCAGAACGATCAACATAGAACATTCATTTTTCCTTCATATGGCCTGGGCTGGAAGCAAATTTGAGAATTTTAAGTTTAAATGTACTGTGATATTTTATATAGCTTAAGAAAAGATTTTCAATGTATTATTTATTTGTTTGGAACCTATTTAACATGTACACATGCTACATACAACATGCCCGATTTCCACCTAATAACAATGTCGCAATTTTTTATGGGCCATACTGTAGGACAATATATCTCCAAAATCAAAGAATAATTTAATAACTCTGTCAACGCAATCAAATGCTAGCTATTTTCGTATTATGGTGCTCTTAAAAATCTTAAAATTTAAAAATTTACATATGATGTTTCTATGATTTTTATTACATTTTGATCATTTGTTAAATTTGTTTTCAATAAAAACATTGTTCAATTAAAAGGCGCTACTGCCGCCTACTTCCTCCTCTGCTACTATTCACCACCACCAAACTCCCCTGTTGATGATTGAATGGAATGCCATGCACACACGCTTTCCCTCTCTCCACAACATGTGTAGTGTGGCTCAGCCGGATGTAGCAGTGCCACGTGCTCGTGTGTGTGTGTGTATTTGTTTCCAAAGCGAGACGAAACACGAAGGAAGTATCATGATGGAAAGGAGCCGCTCACGAGCAAGACGGTGTGATAGTGTAGTGACGGTGATCCAGGAGAGCAACATCACACCGTATCACACCGAAAACTGACACACTCGCACACAACCAGAACCAAAACTGGGCTCTTGAGAAAGATAAATAACTCCCTCGATTTTCGTTCGCGTGTGTTCCCCACCTTCCTCTCTCCCGGAAGTGTGGGATGGATGGTTTTGCTTTGCATGTTTTGCCATCATCTTTTTTGTCTTGCTGTGCGAATTTCAGTCTCTTTTTTTTTCGTGTTTATTTGCTGCATCTGGTTTTGTCAGCGAATCTGGAACGCGCCCCCCGTCGACGTCCAAGCGTGTTTGAGTCTGCTGGTTTTGTGCATGTTTGCTTATATACGTCGATCTACGTGGATGTGGGAAATTTATTATCAATACATAAATGTCACGCGGGTTTGGGATATGTTGTACCCATTTAGTGCATTGATATCTTTTTTTGTATGGCTTGATAGTAATTAGTTGTTCTACTTGTACATTTATATTTCAGTTTTCTCTTTGAAGTTTAAAATTTAATGTTTTGAATTTGAAATATGAAATTTAAAATTTGAAGTCTGAAGTTTGAAGATTGAAGATTGATGTTTAAGCCCACAGTAATTTGGAACCCCGCCTGTACGATCGGGGTTCCAAATGGATATGGTCTTAAAGATTGAAGTTTGAAATTTAATGGTTGAAGTCTGTAAACCACATTACATATAACAATCATTCTGTTCCAATCCCCTTCTGCACTTTATTAGTTTCCCAACGTTTCATGAAGTTCCAGGTAAATTAACCCGAATTCACAGGTATACATTTCACTTCCAGCTTCAATTCATTACGTTGCTCCATCACACAGTTCCGTACTTTCGAGGAGTCCGTTCGACTTCAAGGAAGCTTCCCCCAAAACCAAAATGTTCACATTTCTCAAATTCCAACCCAGCAGCGAGGAGGGGGCACATAGTTTTCAAGCATTCAACCCTAGTGCGGCAAAACAGTTAGGGGTGTAAATTTACAACTCCCCCTCCAACCTCTTACCCTTTTGCACGGACAGTCTGATTGTTGAGAAATTCACAACCCAATCCTCCTCAGCCTCCCAGCCAACCAGGTCCAGGTTGAGTATCTGTTTCCTGTAAAATGCAAAAGTCAAAAAGAATGGCGGCTGCTGTTGTTGTTGTTTTGAGAGATGCACTTAAACCACAGTGCCCTCGTCGTGACCTCCCCCCAACCCGTCTCTTGTTGGGGGAACTCAGGTTCCAAAAAATGCTGAAATTTTTTTGCAGTTACTTTTTTAAAATGTTGATACTTAAAAATGGTAATGCTTTGTAAAAAACAATCACACTTTTTTATCAGAACTCAAGCTTCTACATAACGTTCAACAAAACTTAAATTGTCTTTGAGTAAGCAACTGAGTGTAAGTATGCTGCTAGAAAGGTTGAAAGTTGAACCAAGGGCCAAGATCCTGGATGCAGGATGCACTGTACGTACATCCTGAAAATGCCATACTGGAAGAAGGACATACTTTGCCGACAACAATCTTACATCGTTCGAGAGTGTGTGTGTGCAGCTGAGTGTGTGTGTGTGTGTGTTTAGTATGTCAGTTTTTGTGTGTATAGAAAGCTCACAAAACATAGAAATAAAGGTAGTCCTTTTATGTATCATGCAAAAAAAAACATTTTAATACAAGAGGAACCAAATCTGTTTAAATAATCGCTCAAACAGTCACTCACTCACTCTCTCAAATACTCACTCCATCTCTATCACTAACTCATGCACTCTCTAACTCACTCACTCACTAACTAACATCGCTCACTCACTCATTCACTCACTCCAACTCACTCACTTTCTCACTCTTTTACTTTTTTTCTCACACAATCACTCCTTACTCACTCACAAACTCACATACTCACTAACTCAATAACTCACTCACTAACTCATAAGTAAGGCTACCAACTCTTGCTGAGCAAAAATCCGTACACTTAGCCGATATGCCACCATGGTATAACAAAAACTGTCATCGAATTATTTAGATAAATTAAATTTAATAAATCTTAGAATTAAAAATATACAACTGTGTCGTTTTTACAGCTAACAAATTTTACAAAATGCTATCAGAGTGCTTATAACTTGCACGTTTAAAAGTATTCATAAAATAAACCATGATTTGAATTAAATAATTATGTTCTTCAATTTTGTTTTGTTAAACGTTCAAAAGTTTACGAAATGTCAAGATTGTTTTTACGAATAATATCGCTCTTAGTGTTTTCACGAACACTTTTCCAGAGTTTTTTTTATTGAAAAGGTCCTATAGTATGTGAAACACAACAGTTTATAGGACTTTTAAAAAAACTCTAGAATTGTTAAATGTTCAAATGTTTTCACAAGTTTTAGAAAGCTTTTAGAAATGGAATATATTTAGTAAGAAATTTCTAAAAGAACAATTCTAGAGTTTTTTTTAAAGGTCTTATCAACATAAGCAAGACAATAGTTTAAAAACTCTAGAATAATTGATAATCAAGTTTGAATTGAAGAAAACCCCGGAAAACCCTCCCTTTTTAAATCAAACTCACAGAAACCAAAAATTTCTAGTAACAAAACCTTCGACCAAATCCAAAAAGCAATTCAATGATTAAAAAGTTGTTAAAATTCCGTACAAATCCGTATTATGCGTAAAATTCCCTACAAAAATTCCGGCCTGTTAAAAATCCGCGAAGAGGTTCGAAAATCCGTATGATAAGGAAAAAATCCGTACAGTTGGTAGCCTTACTCATAAGTTTATGGTATCGATGGGAATACCTTCTGTTTCTTCCATTTGATGAGGTTCTACAACTTCAAAAAAAATTGAAACTAGGTAAAATCGATTCGAACTTTGTTTTGAAGTCTCATTTGGGCTCCTAAACGAACTTAGGAGCGATTACATCGATGTAGCTTTCCTTATTAAATTTGTAAGAGAAAATCTACCTCTCTGTGCTACATTTCTAACAAAATTCATGATTTTTAAGAACTCTGCATTGTCATGTTCCAGCATCTGTCTTACAAACAGAAGGTTCGGGGATCAGATCCTGGTGGATTCCCTTAAAATTTGGACTAAGGAATCAACCTTGTACGGAAACGAGATACGCTGTTTAACCATGATCCAAGTTTGAAACAAATTATTCTTTTCAATAATTTCACTGCCGGCTGTCGGGTTAAAGGTCAAAAACGCCTCACACTACGCAACCCGAAACGCACTTCGTTACATGGTGAACCCAATAACTCCTGAAGAAAGGCATCCCCGAGTTGATTTCACAGAACCTCCCCATCTTCATCCCGCAAAAACTCTAAAAATAACCAGCACTCCCCACACTTGAGCTCAGATGCGACAAAGTGCCTGCCTGGTGCTCAGGTGGTTTTGATCGAGCACAGTCTGTGCAGTCACAGAGCTTGGTGAAGTGTTTTCCGGTTGGTGCCTTTTGTAAGCGGCAAAAGGAAGTCCTGTGCTTGAACGCAAAAAAAAAAACACACACACGAAGAAATGTTACGATAAAAGGATGAAGTGCTCAGTGCACAGGTACTTGCAGGTGACATCTGACGGAGCAGCTCGGAAGCAAATAAATATGAGATTGGATGGTTGAGAGCGTTTGCCAGGGCAAGAGATTGGCTGGAATGCTGCACTGGAGCAGGGAAACGAAAATGCACTCACGGTTAAGTTGTGAGACATGTTCCTTTTCAGGAAGTTGAGAAGTTGGAGATGTTTTCCTTTCAAATTTATGAGCACTTGGTCGGGTGCTTCAGCGGTTGAATGAGTTGGAGGTTGATTTTTCATATCAGATAACATAGATTGATTTTATCAAGAGGTTGAACAGGAAGTCTTGAAATTGATAACTGAAACTTATAATTACCAACTGCTAACTGCCAATTGCCAATTGCCAACTGCCAACTGCCAACTGCCAATTGCCAACTGCCAACTGCCAACTGCCAATTGCCAACTGCCAATTGCTAACTGTCAATTGCTAACTGTCAATTGCCAATTGCCAACTGCCAATTGTCAACTGTCAACTGTCAACTGTCAACTGTCAACTGTCAACTGTCAACTGTCAACTGTCAACTGTCAACTGCAATTTGCAGACAGTAAACAAACATTTGTAAACAAAAAAAGAAAACTGAAAATTGATTCAAAACGCAACTGAATTCGAAAGATGGAAGTTGACCTCGAAAAATACCCCACTTGCTTTTATCCGTCAAAAATAAAGACGAATATTACCTTTCCCAAACCATAACCTCCAAAACCCATCAATGTCCTGTCACCCACACGAACCTGTCCGTCCACGTCGCGCACACTTCATCCCCGGCAACCACAACAACAACAAGTGATGACCCATTTCCGGTGCTGACAAGCACAAGAGCCATCGCAGCAGGCCTGCTCACCGTGATTTACCTTTTGCGAAGTGAAGGCAACCATCCTTGAAAGATGGTTGCCTCGACGACGAGGACGAAAAAAAGTCCTGTCACCGGAACTCTGTCCCGCTCACTCTTCCCCCCACAGAGCTGCTGCTGTCAAGCAAGGCATATTGTAAACAAAAGCAACAACAATGGCGCGCGCTCGAAAAAAAAGAAACACAGAGAGGAGCGTTGCGCTGCAGTGATTGTCGGGAAGAGAGAGAGAGAGAGAGAAATGTTGAAAAAAAAGATAACAACTCCGGCTGGATTCCATTAAACTAGAGTGATAACAAAACAACAAAACAAGAGCAACAGAGCGAGGGAGAGGGAAATCGGTGCACAAGAGGAGAAGGGAGGAAGGCAGTAGTTGCAGCCATGCGTTTGTGACAGTGTGTGTGTGTGTGTGTTTGGCAAGACAACAGTCAACAACAGCAGCAATAACGAGAGCTACATCCAAGGACGAACGGACAACGCCAACTTGGGTACACTTTCTCTGTGGCGTGTGAGGTAAAGTGGTAATTTTTGGTTGCTTTTTGTGGTTGTTAGTTGAATTGTTAGTTGTTAGTTGATAGTTATTAGTAATAAAATGTTTGTAGTAAAATGTCAGTAATCAATTTCCTTTGAAAGTCTATTCCACTAGTCTGTTTTGGTTTCATATATAAGAGCTTTCGATTACGGACTTAATGATTTAGGTACGTTTTTCAGTACTGGTTCAAAAATTGAAGAAAGGTAAGTCCAAATATTTCTTAAAGTGACAGTGGTTAAAGAAGGTGTATAAAACCGGGTTACTTTCAGGTAAGTACTACTGTCAATCGACTGTCATTGTCAATAGTTTCAGTTCAGTTTCAGTTCAGTTTCAGTTCAGTTTCAGTTCAGTTTCAGTTCAGTTTCAGTTCAGTTTCAGTTCAGTTTCAGTTCAGTTTCAGTTCAGTTTCAGTTCAGTTTCAGTTCAGTTTCAGTTCAGTTTCAGTTCAGTTTCAGTTCAGTTTCAGTTCAGTTTCAGTTCAGTTTCAGTTCAGTTTCAGTTCAGTTTCAGTTCAGTTTCAGTTCAGTTTCAGTTCAGTTTCAGTTCAGTTTCAGTTCAGTTTCAGATGCAATTTCACTGTCCAACGTACCCCAACCGTCCCCGAAAGCTGTTAGGATCTATCTTTAGCCGGTCATCCTTGCTGGAAGGATGAACCTCGCCGGATGAAGGCCGAAGCCGTTGTCCAGTGAAAGGCAGCGAGGAAAAATAAATATAAACAGTGTAAATATGCGACAAACATAGACCTCTTTCAGCAGCAGCATGACGCAGGACGCAGCAGCCCAAACCGGAAGTTGGGGAAGAAGGACGTGCCACCGCGGACAGGGCCGGATGTTGACCAGCCTCGGCCTTTTGTTCTGCCCTGAAAGCAAACCCCACTCCGGCGCTTTCTCGCGGGAATGGTTCATAAAAGAGGCTAGTGTCGTAAAAAGAGAAGAGGCGGCAAAAAAGCGCTCCTTTTATATTGACTATTTCTGGACGTGGCGCTCTAGCGATGTTTACGCGCGCACCCTTCATGAAGTGCGAAATTCGAGCACTTGTGCTCGAACGATGATCTCGGCGAAGTGCGTGTTTCTGGCAGGGATGACTCAATTACCTCCGGCAAAACTTGAGTGAGTTGTCGCAGAAGGTCACGCCCGGGCTCTCCTGGTGGAAAGTGACGACAAAGTTGCTTTCTTCTTCGTCGAAGTCAATCAATCATATCTGTATTGGCGGTGGCATTTCTCCGAAGGATGAAAATTACATCCTTTCTTTGATGGCAGCAGCACTACAAGACAGGACACATTCTGAAGGAAGAAAGTGCCAGGGAAGCAAATTGAATTTCAATTACGAGTACACGACAGAAGAACAAGTTGAGCTTGAGCTTCCTTTCGAAACTGTACCGAACTGATGACGACGATGACGATGACGGTTGGTGTTATCTGTTGTTCTGCTCTGAAGGATGCCTGCATCCGGGGGAGATTCCCCGGAATAGCAGCATCCTGCTGCTGCTGCACCAGAAGAAGAAGAAGAAGCAGAACCCCGTTTCAGCACGATGAGTATCAGGTATTATCACGTTTCATGGTACAAAACACAAACAATTGCAGCTGCTGCTGATTCTGCAAGGGTGGTGCGCAGTGAAGGATGCTGGATGCAACGGCATTATCATATCTTAAAATTGTGGCGTTGTCAACTGTGCTTTCCAGGTCAACTGTGGCACACTGGCACTGCATTATCGGGTTTTGATCCCTCCCAGGAATACAGTTCTGGGCCAAGAAGTGGAAGAGATGCATCTTAGGGCGATGTAACGACTGGATGAATTGATTGGAAGATAAAGTGAGGGCTCAAAAGGTGACGTTTAACGATTCAGTTGTTGTCTCTTGATTTACTGCATGTTTGCATTTAAATTCTGTGTGTTTGTTGCATTTAATATTCACTTTGCATTGAATCAAAATCATATTGCCATTTATCTGTGATTGCAGTGAATGAAATCTGAGAATCTGCAATTATCATAAAATAAATCGTAATGAGCGATATCCCCTGGCTCGATTATTTAGGTAAAAATAAGAAACTGAGCCAATTTTGAGACAAATTGCAAAAAAAACTTTGCATGCAAAAACGTCATCTTTAAATCAATAATAACTCGTCAGGGTTAACTCAGATCGTTTTGCAAACTTCAACAAAGTTGTTGGTCATAAAATTTTACAAATGAATCTCACACTTGACACATTTAACGCCACCTTTTGGTGGAATTTTGATTTTTTTTTTTGCTTTTGCCCATACATTAATTCAAATTTTCCCATACAAACTCCAATGATAAAAGCGATCCTTAACGTTTAACCGATATTGTTCAAAATTGGCAAAGTTACTTGTTTTTAGCTTAATAATCGAACCAGAGGAGATTAATTTAAGAAAAAAAAAAAGATTTTTCCATTTTTTTTCACGGCACCTTATTGCTCACATTAAGTTGAGCGTTTTATAACTTTGAAATAGTAATAAACACTTTTTGAATGCTGGATTTCATGATCAAAGTTCTGATAAGCAAATAATATAAATGGACCGTGAAAGGGTACATTTACAATTAAGTTGAAATTTTTTTAATGATTAACCCTTAAAGGCGTTTATGAAATATTGAATATATTCAATTAAATAAAAAAGAGCAAGAGAATAAGAAAACACGTTTTCAAACAAAAATCTGATGAGCACAAAAATATAATTAATTTATTATTATTAGTTATCAAATGTTATTTAATTAAATGTTTTTCGAATTTTGGTGTTGTCTCTTCAAAACCATGGATAGTTTTGTTAAAAAAATATTTTAATCTAATCTAATCTAATCTAATCTAATCTAATCTAATCTAATCTAATCTAATCTAATCTAATCTAATCTAATCTAATCTAATCTAATCTAATCTAATCTAATCTAATCTAATCTAATCTAATCTAATCTAATCTAATCTAATCTAATCTAATCTAATCTAATCTAATCTAATCTAATCTAATCTAATCTAATCTAATCTAATCTAATCTAATCTAATCTAATCTAATCTAATCTAATCCCTAATCTAATCTAATCTAATCTAATCTAATCTAATCTAATCTAATCTAATCTAATCTAATCTAATCTAATCTAATCTAATCTAATCTAATCTAATCTAATCTAATCTAATCTAATCTAATCTAATCTAATCTAATCTAATATAATCTAATCTAATCTAATCTAATCTAATCTAATCTAATCTAATCTAATCTAATCTAATCTAATCTAATCTAATCTAATCTAATCTAATCTAATCTAATCTAATCTAATCTAATCTAATCTAATCTAATCTAATCTAATCTAATCTAATCTAATCTAATCTAATCTAATCTAATCTAATCTAATCTAATCTAATCTAATCTGATCTAATCTAATCTAATCTAATCTAATCTAATCTAATATAATTTAACACAAACAAGGGTAAAATTTGGCTTCGTTTTACAAACATTTTCTTGATTATATAAAGAAGAGAAGAATGCAGTAATTTTTGTAATAACCCAGACTCTCTGTATTTTATTTCACAATTTTAATGATATCATTCTCTAGCAGAATATGAGAAAAAAGGGTAAAATATTCCAACTTTATAATTTTAAAAGTCAAGATCTTTGCAAATATTTAACATAAACTTCAAAAATATCAAAAAATGTTTAGGGCAATTAAATGAAACCTGAAAACCTTTTACATTAGAATTTTTAAATATTTAAAATAATTTGCCGGAAACCGTGTTGTAGGGGTGGTGCCTCGTGGTTGCCTCTCACCCAGTCGGCTTGGGTTCATTCCCAGACGGTCTCGGTGGCATTTTTCGAGACGAGATTTGTCTGACTACGCCTTCCGTCGGATGGGGAAGTAAATGTTGGCCCCGGTCTAACCTAGAGGGTTAGGTCGTTAGCTCAATCCAGGTGTAGGAGTCGTCTCCCTGGGTCCTGCTTCGGTGGAGTCGCTGGTAGGCAGTTGGACTAACAATCCAAAGGTCGTCAGTTCGAATCCCGGGGTGGATGGAAGCTAAGGTGTCAAAAGAGGTTTGCAGTTGCCTCAACAACCAATCCTTCGGACACCTAGTTTCGAGTAGGAATCTCGCAATCGAGAACGCCAAGGCAATGCTGTAGAGCGAATAATTTGTTTTTTTTTGAAAATAATTTAAAAATAAAGAAAACAGGATGCAATTCATAAAGCGGCTTCCTTAAAAATTAATATTCTAGTCAATGATATTTCTCTTTTTGTTCCCCTCTTCAAAATTTTCGCCGAAAATGGGACTTTAAAAATATATTTTGATATTTTGAATAAAAATTAAAAAAAAACATTTTCAATCGATAATAACAATATTAAGTATGCAATGTATTTCGTTTATTTATTCTTTCGAATTAATTTTTTTATCACTATACAAACTATTAATTTTAAGACTACTGTTTAGAAAAAGTAGTAAAACTCAAAATAAGTATTTCCTGAAAAAATAAAAAAAGTTAAAAAACTGAGTGACGAGCCATGATTTTAACATTTGAATGAAAAATGTGTTGTAAAATGCATTATACACCTGTTCAGTTGTTTGCAATCATTAGTTTCCAAAATATCTTAGTATTAACGAAAATTTTATTTTTTGCGAAAAAAAGTTATGCGGTGCTGTGCATTGAAATTTCACAAAAATTGAAATTATTGTTATTCCAGCCCAAACATGCTTAATATGATAATCAATTAAGTACTTTCTTTAAAAGTTTTTGACAACTTACATAAAAAATGGTTTCAAGCAAAATGACTATGGTGGTAGTTCCCACCTAAATTAATCTCAGAAGTTGTTATCACAATGCGTCCCGTTCAAGTTGTCACAAAGTTGTAACCACGAGATCGGACTCAAATAGGAGCAACCAAATAGAAAAGAAGTATTTGCATTATTCTACCTCCAAAATCCTCCTATAATGTCGTTAAAAGCTCAAACTGCATGGAATCTACACAAAAAATACTTTTACAAAGTTTTATTGTTTGCAACTTTTCTGCCAGTGATGGAAACTCTTTAATATTGCAGTGCTTACAATTTTTGAAACCATTATTTTTTTTTGTTCTTCTAAATTGTCATCTTAGTTTAAAATTGTGGCAAAATGAGAGACATTTTTCAAATTTAGTAATATTTTTGTCAAAAATGTACTAGCTCAAATGCACTCGAGAAAAATCTCAGTTGCAAGAAAGTACAGCTAGCATCCTCCTACCTTCTTTTCACCGTCAACGACGCCAAAGTAATGTAAACAATGACAATTTTTATACAATTTGTGCGCGCAAAACTTTTGAACATTTCGGTTGCAAAGGAAAGAAGTTGCCAAAAAAGTTTTACCTTGGGAAAAGCAAGACACAAACCAAAAGTCTCGTTCCCTCAGTCGTTCGAGTCTTCTTTCGAGCAAAAAAAAGAAAATCTTCCTTTCACGAACGGAAAGAAAACAAAAATGGCGACACTCCGAGGAGGGCAAGTGGCGGAAGCAGCGCAGTGTGATGAACATTATTGCTTCCTTATTTCCGGTGACACACACACACACAGTGTTGCCAGCAGGAGTGGGTTGGGGTTGAGGAGGGTGGTAAACTTCAAAAAGAAGGCGAAATAAAACTGTAATGCCGGTCGCAAACAAGATGACTTTCATAAATTTTACAATGCTTCTTTTGGTTTGAGCTTTTTTCTCTTCGTTTTCTTCTCGTTTTCGGGCTTGTTGCTACCATGAGAGATGAAGAGGAAATCTCGGGAAATGGAAAACGACGAACGCTTTTCGAGGGGCCAACTTTTCCGTCTTTTTGTTGTTTATTGTACGGCGGGAAGGAAAGTCTTGTCGTTTATTTTTTGCTGAATGTGTAAATAAGCCAGAAGCGATATTTTTCAAAGAATTTAATCGAAAAATAACATTTGATAACTGGGAGGAAATTTTGTGCATGTTGTTAATTTGAATTTCGAAATTTTTTAACATTCTTCTCTTATAAGTTATTTTCATACAAGATAATGTTTCATTCAACTATGCAACATTTCACCTGGAATTTTCCGGGACGGACGCATTCCAAGTGAGCAAAACTTCACTCTTAATCAAACGCAATCGCGTTCTGCTTCAGTTGCTGATTGTTACCGGAATGGGATGCCATCATCGGTGTTCATCGCACAAATACTCTGACAATCAACCTTGCACTCTGCTGGTCGTCATGGTGCATCTTAGCCCACTTTTCAAAATAGGCTGATTCAAGATTTGGTTTGAAAAATCGCTAGAGTTGCCATCTTTGAGATATAACACAAATGGTGATACATCTTTTGGCAGTGTTGCCATTTTTATAAAATCGTGTTTTTTTTTAAACGTAAAAAAAAATCACAAAATTATGATTGTTTTTCCAAAGTATGCACCTTTGCAAACAGTGCAAATTTAAAAGACATTTTCTGATCTTTTCGGAACACATTTTTGTCTGAGATATTCAAGCTTGGTCATGACTTCAACCGGTACAACAAAGGATTCTAATAAAAAAAAACAAGTTGAATCGTTTAATTCTTAAAAACGATGCATAAAAACATTTTTTTTTGTAAAATTGCTATGATTTAACATATTAAAGTGAACTCAATTATTCAAAAAAGCCTTTTCTTCCGACGTTTCGAAACATTTTATTCAAATAAAATTTCAACACTCCGAATTAAATTCGACCCACTTGCCTGCAACTTAAAGCAAAACTTTGAATCGATCACAAATCCGTTCTTAAGAAACAAATTTTACAAAAAAAAATCATTGCCTTTTGTATGGAAAGATGCCAAAATTGAACTTTTTTTGCATGTATGAAATAATGATCAAGAATGCATTTTTCAATTAATGATGAATAGTGTGTCCAAAAGTCGATGTTGCGATAACCTTCGGACTCACCCGGATTTCGATAGGTTTTTGCCTCAGGAATAATGTTTTCTCACACAACAAAAAAAAAAATCTGAATAATTTTGCTTTTTTATCAATCAGATTTTGTCACTTCATTACCAAGGTACAGCCAGTTTAGTAAAATAAAAATGGCGAATTTTCAAAATTCCCTATGTAAAACTCAATTTTATCACTTACACTACTGTTTCAGCTTCACAGTAAAAAATGATGTAAGTTTTGAAGCTGTCATTTCGAATGGTTGAAAATTTACTTCTTTTATGATGTAATTTTACCTCAATTAAGACTGAAATAGTGCCATTACAACAGAAAAGTGGTAATATTACACATTTTAAGCCGCACAATTAAACTTTTTTCTGATATGAAAGAATTTGGGTGATTTTTTCAAGGATTTACATCATATTTCTGATATGAAAGAATTTGGGTGATTTTTTCAAGGATTTACATCAAAATATAATATTTTTATTGAAATCAGTTTTTCTTGTAACTCGCAAATCGCGAGTTCTAAACGAGTTTTTGGAATGTTTGGTTGTATGATAACATTGTTCCTGAGGCAAAAACTTATCGAAATCCGGAATTCCACCACATCGTCTTTTTTGGGACACAGTATTGTTGTAATACCTACAAGGTTTTAGTTCTTAAAACAAACATTATGCCTTTGAAAAAAAGGAAAAATCTTGCTCATAACATTTGAGTGATTCTCATAAAATTTAGGCTTTTTCAAATTTTATTTTTTTATCATATCAATTCTATACAAACTTGACAGCTGTTCAAACAAAAAAAAAATGCAATTTCAAATCGAAAAATCGGTATTTATTCATTTAAATTTTTGATTGATTTCGTGTCATGGGCAAAGTTGTATTTCTGGATGAGGACTACAGCGAAAAAAATCTTTTTTTTTTCCATACAAATGTATTTCCAAAAACACTATTTTTATTTTATTTTGGCTATGTTTCAGGGGATATGAAATGCCCTCTTCCCAAAAATTTTCAGAAGGGGAATAATCTTTAAGGAGTTACATACATGTAAATCGGTAAAAATTTCAGAGGTTGGTATGAGCATACATTTATTTTTTTTAATCTGTTTTCAGGGCATTAAAATATACATTTACATATATTAACAAAACAAATTTGAAGACATTTGGTTGTATCATTGCCGAGGTATAGCTATTTGAAGTAAGCTGTTTCTAAAAACGGGTGCCACGATATTTAAACACTGCTTTGACCAAATCGGTTCAAAAAGACTCGTTAAACCGGTCTTGTGTGTATAACGAAGGCCAATTTTTAATAAGTTTTTTTTTTTAAAGATAAAAATATTTTTAATGTTTTTCATATAAAAAATCGACAGTTTTAGATTTTTGTATTTTTTTAAAAGCAAAATATAAAAATCGGGCTTCGTCATGCACACGGGATATATCTTGAGCGTCTTCACCCCAAATTTCAGCCAATTTGGTCCACCCCATCTTGAGATATCGTGGCACCCGTAAATCAAATCTGAAAAAGAAAAACGCTCACAAAGTTTGACAGTTCGCTTTGTGCATGGCAAAATTTTGAATTTAAATCGTCTCTTACTCAGTTCAGTTACGAAATATCTTCATGAAACTTTCAGAAGTGATTGAAATAGTAGTTTATGCAACAAGTTGCAAAAATAGGATTCTTTCAGCACGAGTCGTACATTTATCCAACGAGGTTCACCGAGTTGGATAAATACGAAGAGTGTTGAAAAAATCAAGTTTTGCAACGAGTTCCATACAACATTTTTTGCAATTCCGAAAAACACCCATTGAGTGAAATTTTAGTAAAATTTTTATGTATTTTGTCAATAAATCGTTTAAATCTAAAAAATGTTGAAAAATGTTCCTTTTCGAAACAAGTGCTGAAAAGTTGAAAAGTAGAACTTTTCAGCATTTATTTTGAAAAGTGTTGCTATTCGATTTTGTTATTTTTGGTACAGAAAAGTAGGCTTTTTTGTCGTTCAAGATTGCAGGAAAAGTAAGTAGTTTCACGACGGCTCTGCAAAAATCATATTTTTTTGTGGATTACTTGAATTTTCTGTATTAAAATTTTTTGTGATTTTCTACATGTCGATGCTTGTGTGCTCTCTTATACTAACTGACATTTTGGTGGTTACGAGAAAATCGATTTTTTAACTTTGAATAACTGTTTCTGGGAAACTATTCGACAAACAATTGTCCTAATAATTTTAAAGTGTGCTCCTGCCATAACTTAAAGATATGGTAAAATATGAAAACTTTTGAAATGCAAAAAAAATTTGGCAGAGAAATTACGAAAAAAAATCATGCTTGCAATTAGCACAAGTGTGTCTTGAACAGTGATTTGTATGAGTTAGCACAAACGTGCACAGGGCGAATTTTGCAGTTGAGCTAAAATGCTTCTTCGATGGCTGAGTTGTGTATACTTCCAACGTGGCACTTGGTACAAAAGTGCGCAGAGTCATTTTATTGTAAAAATAGTAGTTATTTGTTGTTTCAATGTTTTTTGCGTATTAACTTTGAATTGTTGTTAGTTAAGGATTATTTTTCTCAACAATACTTTTTTAATAGACTTGTTTATCATTGAATTTATTGTGAAAATTGTAGTTTTTGAGAGCAACTACCGTTAAAACTAGAATTTTATGAAGAAAAACTCAGTGATGTGTGAGGTTTCATGAATATAAGTATGATAATCCATGAAATAGCTTCAATAAGATCAACTATGACGAAAACCGAATAGTTCTACTCTTACAAACAGAAGAAAATGATTTTGTAAAAACTTTGAGCCAGTTTATATTATTTCCATCATGTCATACGACCTTTTCAGAAATGCAAGATATCCAGGACACAAACCATATAATTGTTATAGTAGATTGCAGTTAGAACAAGTGTGTCTTTTGCAATGAATTCTTAGTTTGTATCGAATAGAACAAAAGTGCTCCAAAAATCAAAACTTAGTCATTGAACATGGACGACCCTACAGTTGTGCTAAGTGTGCACAACTACGTGAATGATGTTGTTACGTGTTTTTTTGGTTTGGACAATCCCTGCAGTTGTGCTAAATGTGCACAACTTCTTGAAGGGTGTTTGAGTTGGATATTTGGGTTAGGTTAAGTGTGCAATTAATTGGTGGATGTTGTTGTTACGTAGTTTTTTTGGATTGGACGATCCCTGCAGTTGTGCTAAATGTGCAGAACTTCTTGAAGAGTGTTTGAGTTGGATATTTGGGTTAGGTTAAGTGTGCCATTGCACAGTGGGCGGAAACCCACCTCTAATCCCATTAAATTGAAGCCGCTGTTTTTTTCTTCTGAAAAATAGTTTTTCTTATGTAAAAAAATCTCAGGAATCGATTGCCGCATAGCAAACCCACCGGAAATGACGGGAAAGGGTCCATTTTGCCCCATTTGTCCTAAAAATTGGAATTTTCTTGATTTTCACTCTACAAGTTAACCATATTAACATTTATAGGATATCTATATACATTTTTGACGTAAAATTAGCAGGAGAATCGAATGGTGACATTGTTGAACCATTTGGAGTAACCCATTTTGCCCTATGGGCCCTTTTTGTGAATTAAGTAGTTTACTCCTTTTTATAGCATTTATCGTAGGAATTTCGTAAAATTATTTCTACTATGCGTGCAAAATCGGCAGAAGAATCAAATAATGCTTATTTAGGATTATTCATAATAACCCGTTTTACCCAATTAGCAATTTTTTCCAATTTTCCCTAATTAAATTTGTTTATAAGTGTTTTGCGTATTATTTTCATAAACTAATCACTGTTATTTGTACAAAATGATCATGAGAACTGAAAGACACTGTTTTGGAATTATTTGAAACTTCCTATTTTACCCCATGCCCCTTTTCAAAATATCTCATATAATTTGAATTGTTTTTCGAACAATTTGCAAAATATGGTGAAAGATTAATTACTTTGTAACGCGTAAGATGACCAAGTGAATTAAATATTTATATTGGAATGTTTGAAATAGCCCATTTTACCCTAATAGTCCTCTCATCATGCATAGGCAATTTAGTTCTCTTTAGAAGCTATTTGCGTACAATACTTATTGAATAATGACAATTATCTGTGTTTTATGGACAGAAGAATTGAACAAAGGAATTTTGAGATTACTTTGAACTGTAAATGATCAGTGCATCCTGCTCGTTCCCAATGTAAACATCAACAGCCTGACCAGCCTGCTGAAAAATTAATAAGGCCTTCGCAATTTTTTTTAATTGTATGTCCCTCGACATTTGAATGAAAAAAGTGTTTAAAATGCATTTTATACCTGCCCTGTTGTTTTGCAATCATAGTTTTCAAAATATCTATGTATTGACGATTTTTGTTGGTCCGAGAAAAAAATTGCGATACTGGTCTTCTAAATGTTAAAAAAAATTTTTTTATCGATACCAAACATGCTGAATATGATGTAAACTGCAGGAAAGTCGAATAGACTTCTATTTTCAGTAAAATTTTGAAGTTTTTCGAAATAAATAATTCATGGATTTTATAATGATAACGATAATGTCAATGTTAAATATAAAATATGTTTAGAAATGAAAACATTTTTTTAAATTCTCTTTCATCTCCATATAAGTCATCACCACCACCTGAATCAAATCAGGACTACAGTCTGATTAGGGAGAATAGATTTTACAGCATATAATTTGAAATTAGAGAACTTATTTTGATGTTAAGTTTCTGTCTTATCCGAAAGCAATAGTGAAATACTCACCTTTTAATGTATTTAAAATTACAAAGAAAATATTTTAAAGAAGGCAATTCAGATCAGAACACTAAAATTTTAAGAATTTTCTTCAATAAGCCAAATTAATATGCCCAATTAAAAATTATTTGCAAAAAAAGGTGCAGTGGTAATGCTACAGGCATAACCATCATGACGAAGAACTTCGGACACAAAAGTCATTGATTTTTTTTATAATTTTATTATTTGCGTTTCTTGGCCACAAAATCAATCATGAAACGGTTATTTCTTAAGATCTATTTATTTCTGCTCTAAGATCTTATGGTATTTCTGCTCTAAGATCTTATGGTATTTTGACGTTGGATAACGTCTAAAGTTTTGAAACGCTTCACAGCTAATCGTAATGTCAAGATTTTCGTGCCAGTTGATTTGAAATCATTTCATCAATTAAACTTTTGGCATTGAACAATTTTTCAGAAATATTTTGAAATAATTGAAAGCCATTATCAGGACTCAATTCATTACAAAGAGCCAGTCTGAACCATGTGTTAAAGATTTTCTTTGCGTCACAACAAATTTGAATCACATTAAACGATTTATTCCACACATTACAAGACTTTTTCTCGTTTTGACGTTTCTACGGCGATCTCTCTGCCTTCCTACGGCATTCGCCACCTAGATTTCTTCGTTCCACGAAATCCCAAAACGAAAATCTATTTCATTTGCGTACTCAAATCACTCTCGACAGTCTACGAGGAAGGGACGACACAGCGGCAACAAAGATAGCTGAAGGCGGAGAAGCATCGTGGCGAAGGGGCAGACCGAACCTGGAAGGGTTCAATGTTGTTCGCGATGGGGAAATGTTTTGGCAAGGCTCTTGCCAGCCATCGGCGACAGCCAAGTAAATTTCAACAGCAAGCATTAAAAAGCCCTTTTAGGGCTCAAATTGATTACGAAAGAGTTATTCTCAATTTCAATAATTTCGCAATTATCGATTTATTACCCCCAGCGATTTATTACTCATATTGCCAAAAAGTTCAAGATGGTATGTCAGAGACATAACCGAAAGACATAGGACCAAACATTTTGAATGAGTTTTTGGATTGCTAGTGAAATCTGGGATAAGATTATTGTATCTTGTTTCATAGATTTGTCGGCAAAATTGTCCTAAATGTTCCCCCAATGTGAACTTTCCATGAGGGCACCGGCAACTCCAGGTTGTGGCCACTACTGTCGAAATGGCCATTTGCAGGTTCAATATCAAAACAATGAATTTTGATACCCACACCCAACCGGCGGTCGCATGATTGTGATACATGGCGGCATGAAAGTATATCAGAATCTGCATGAAATCTGTCCTCATGCATTTTTTGCGATATAGGGGTATGACATTTTTGCCCGTTACCGACAATTATCGACATTACCGAAGGCTTTTTGGTTGTATTTTACAAAAAAAACCCTTAACAGATCGAGGATTGAACCACCAACTTCTTGGTTTTTGATCCGACACGCTACCACCGCGCCATGGACGCTTGACGAAAAGTGAGTGAAAGAGCACCAAGATATGCTTCTCTTTGGAGTGTTGCTCGGGGACGGGCCAGCTTTATATGTGTTGGTGAGAACTGCAGATCGCTGAAATTTTTACACGCGGGCAAAAATGATCTACGGGCTTGCTGCAAAAAATGTTATAAAATGTGACATTTTCTGCAGCAAATCCACTGTTGCAGATTTTGAGATATATTTTTCCTTTGGGTGCATATTGCAACAACCCGTATGTTTCGGTTAATGTTACCCTGGGCCCAAGAGGAACCTGCTTTGAGGACACCGGCCACTCCAGGTTTTAGCCACCACTGCCGAAATGGCCATTATCATGTTCAGTATCAAAAACCATGAATTTTGATACCCATATTGCCAAAACTCATATGGTTCTGTAAAAGGCCCTCCGGGCCCCGGGGGAACCTTCTTTGAGGGCACCGGCCACTCCAGGTTTTAGCCACCACTGCCGAAATGGCCATTTTCATGTTCAGTATCAAAAACCATGAATTTTGATACCCATATTGCCACAACTCGTATGGTTCTGTAAAAGGCCCTCCGGGCCCCGCGGGAACCTTCTTTGAGGGCACCGGCCACTCTAGGTTTTGGCCACCACTGTCGAAATGGCCATTTTCATGTTCAGTATCAAAAACCATGAATTTTGATACCCATATTGCCACAACTCATATGGTTCTGTAAATGTCCCCTCAGGCCCCGGGGGAACCTGCTTTGAGATCACCGGCCACTCCAGGTTTTGGCCACCACTGTCGAAATGGCCATTTTCATGTTCAGTATCAAAAACCATAAATTTTGATACCCATATTGCCAAAACTCGTATGGTTCTGTAAATGTCCCCCCAGGCCCCGGGGGAACCTGCTTTGAGATCACCGGCCACTTCAGGTTTTGGCCACCACTGTCGAAATGGCCATTTTCATGTTCAGTATCAAAAACCATAAATTTTGATACCCATATTGCCACAACTCGTATGGTTCTATAAATGTCCCCCCAGGCCCCGGGGGAACCTTCTTTGAGGGCACCGGCCACTCCAGGTTTTGGCCACCACTGGCGTAAACAAAATCTTTGAACGAATTGGGGAAGCTTCTGACTGACCCGGCTGTGCATCCCGGGGCCGTGACCAATTACACGAGCTCGTAGTAGATTCGTTGTACTAACCCATACAACAGGGCTACAACAATTTTCACACAGTCTACTAGGTTAAACGATTTTACTCCACTGCCTAAAAGTTGCCTCCGCTGGCGGTTTTGCTCGTCCCCGGGTGTATCTGTAGTTAGTCGCAGTCTTTGATGGCCTTTTCAGGTGACGAATTTAGATACATCAATCGAACATCCGTGGAAGGGAAACTCGACGCATCGAACCCAATCAGCGTGTACCATGAAACGGGAGTGTGTATGTATGGTGTGTCATTCTACGGCATTCGCACACAATTTGCCCTCTTCGGTGCTGCTCTCCGATTCTCTCTCTCTCTCTCTAGAAAATAAAGGTAATTTTTCAGAAGAAATCCTTCTCCGGAAGAGAGAATTTGGGGCTCTCTCTCCCTGCTGCTGCTGCTTCAAGCGTCTGCGGCTCAGATAATTATTATGAGCCGACCCGACTTGTTCAGCATCTCGGTGGCAACTAAGTGGAGTGGAAAGGGTAGAACGCATTTTTATACTTCTACTTCGCTATTACTTCCCCTCTTTTCACAAGCACGCAAGATTTTTTCCTCATTTTGCCGTTCCTACTGCATTATCTCTGCCTTCCTACTGCATTCGCCACCAAGATTTTATCGTTCCGCGATATGCCAAAACTAAAATCTATAAATATAGGTCGATTTGTCATTTTCGCAATCATTTCACTCTCGACTTTCAAAGAGGAAGGGACGACGCGTCTGCAAATGAGGAAAGGTGAAGGCGAGAAACAGACACGGTAGTCTCGAGCTGGGCCGCAGTTCCCGGTCGGACGAGTCAACCAAACCGGGAATACTTGACGGCGGAGATGCTTGAGCTGAGGATAAAGTTGAAGCGTTCAACGTCGTTTCGATGGGGCTTTTTCTGAGCCAGTGTTTTTTGAAGGCTGTTGCCAGCAATCGGCGACGGCTCCAAATTTTCGAAAAAGTTATTCACACACACACACACACACACACACACACACACACACACAAGCGCGTATGACATTCTACCACACAGAAACAGTGGTTTCATGCTAACTCTGTGGTGAAATGATTTTTATTCGATCTTTTTTAAATTTTTAGGGAACATTCTTAGAGGGAAATTTTGAAGGAACAACTCTTTCGTGAGATATTTGGTGGCCCTGAAAAGGGCCGTTTGTTTATCAAATCTTCCGCGAGGTGTAGTGCTTCATTCGGGCCGCTTCTCCGGTCAACGTTGAGGAAGATGTCCATGGCTTTGGTCTGGGTCAACCTGCATCAGCACCACGTTCCTAAGTGCTACTTGCGGCGGGGCTTTTGCTTCTTGTCCGTTACACTTGCGATGGTGGAGGAGCTGCTCTTCTTCTTTCCCGATGGTCTGCAGTGGCGATTCGTTCCGAAGTTCCGATCCTTCGGGGTGATGGCGGCCAGATTCGTTTCGTCAACCAGCGGACGGGCCGCGGGCTTGGCCGGTTTCCTCTCCTTCGGAACCTTGGCCTGTGGTTTGCTTCTCCTGCGGTGCAGCGGTTGTTCTTCGTTGTTTGTCCGTTAGGCTGCCTAGGAAATTTTCGCCTTCTGCGCCCTCTTCTGCTGCAGCTGATGTGGCCTCGACGACGATCCAAAAATTATGAGCTGAAGTGGGGCGCAGCAGGCTGAGATTTTGGACTGCACGCGCTTACACTCACACACACACATATGTAATCGCTCGTAAATTTCGAGGTGATTCTGATAGAGTTATCTAAGCCCGCTCTCACGCACACTAGCACGCCATTTGTTTTGCTGGACTGTACAAAATTTAACCTCAATCTTTTTCGTGTATGTACACGCAATACATACGCACGTAGATAACTCTATTCCGAGGCTGGATTTAATTTCATTTCCGTTTTGCGTAACCGTGCAGCAACATCACAGAGGAGCAGCTACATTTTGATACCTTTATTGCCCCAACTTTTATGGTTCCGCCAATTTCAAATTTCATGTCCAGTATCAAAAACCCTGAAGTTTGATACCCATATTGCCCCAACTCTTATGGTTCCGCAAATGTCCCTTCATCGGAACACCCCCGAGGGCTCCGGTCACTCCGGATTGCGGCCACTACAAATTTCATGTCCAGTATCAAAAACCCTGAAGTTTGATACTTATATTGCCCCAACTCTTATGGTTCCGCAAATGTCCCCTTATCGGAACATCCCCGGGGCCTACGGCCACTCCAGGTGGTGGCCACTACTGCAAAAATGTCAAATTTCATGTCCAGTATCAAAAACCCTGAAGTTTGATACTTATATTGCCCCAACTTTTATGGTTCCGCAAATGTCCCCTTATCGGAACATCCCCGGGGCCTCCGGCCACTCTAGGTTGCGGCCATTACTGCCAAAATGTCAAATTTCATGTCCAGTATCAAAATCCCTTAAGTTTGATACCCATATTGCCCCAACTCTTATGGTTCCGCAAATGTTCCCTTATCGGAACATCCCCGGGGCCTACGGCCACTCCAGGTGGTGGCCACTACTGCAAAAATGTCAAATTTCATGTCCAGTATCAAAAACCCTGAAGTTTGATACTTATATTGCCCCAACTTTTATGGTTCCGCAAATGTCCCCTTATCGGAACATCCCCGGGGCCTCCGGCCACTCTAGGTTGCGGCCATTACTGCCAAAATGTCAAATTTCATGTCCAGTATCAAAATCCCTTAAGTTTGATACCCATATTGCCCCAACTCTTATGGTTCCGCAAATGTTCCCTTATCGGAACATCCCCGGGGCCTCAGGTGGTGGCCACTACTGCCAAGCGCTTGGTGGCGCTTGCGAGAGGAGCTGAGCTCCTCTCGCTTCGGTAATAGACCACCGACTGAAGCCAGCCTCCGATTTCCCATGGTTTTGTAGGAAGCGGGAAGGCTAGTTCCTGAAGACGCCACCTAGTGGCGCTTGCGAGAGGAGCTGAGCTCCTCTCGCTTCGGTGGTAGACCACCGACTGAAGTCAGCATTCAAATTTCCCGTGGTTTGTAGGAAGAGAGAAGGCTGGCGCTCGCGAAGAGCTGAGCTCCTCTCGCTTCGGTGGTAGACCACCGACTAAACTAATGCTGTGGAGGGGGTGGCGTTTATATTTATATCAAAACCGTAGGCCGCGCTGCTTCTGTGATTTTCCCCTCTGCTTGGGGAAGGCGTTTCATTTTTCGGTTTCATTTGGAAATTTTGGATTGCTACCCTGTATAGAGCCCTAAGACGAAGTTCTTCGTCAAAAAGTTTATGAGAGATTTGCTTTGTCATGTTTGACCTCTCCTCACTTTCGCAAATAAGAAAAGTCCACCAGCAAAAATTATTCCATATCTGGTATAAATTTTCAGCCCAAAATTTCCTAACTTAATTAATTTTAAATATATTATTATTTTTTAATATTGGTTTCTCAAGCAGTCATATCCGTATACCGGATTATTAAAGGCATTATTTTCTTGTGCTTCAAAAAAAAATAATTCATAAATATTTCCTTCTAAGACAACTGAAATAATTAAATGCAAAATAATAAGAAACAATTGGGTACTAAAGCCCTTTGTCAATTTTTATGTACAACGGTAAAAAACACGATTAAAAACCATTTCTGATCTCTTTTTTTCATTTTAATGCAAAAAAAAAAATATTGACAAGACAACATTTTTCAATGGATCAACTATGGTCCCCTTGAAACGAGCTGTCAAGTAGGAGCTTTTCTGTCAAGAAGAACCGCGAGGATAATTTTTCAAAATTGATTTAAAAATCCATTTCAAACTCTTTGTGGTCGTACAAAGGGTCGTTGTACTTAGAAAAATAAGCTTTATCGCTGTAAACAATAATATCAGAAATCTTAGCTTTATTTTAGGACCCAATTACTGACAAGTTTCTGGAAATCAGTATTTGATTAATTCTTGTATTTCTGCATTATTATTTAAAAGCAGATGAGCAGATAATATGTTTATCAGCATTTTATTTATTCACTTAATATTAAACGAAATTATTTTCAAATATAATTAAACAATTTCCGGCTTGTTGTTACATGTTAACTTTGCCAATGATTCTCGTTCATCTCAGAGAGCCATTTTGCATCATAAATTTGTCCATATAAATCTTCATAGCTGTTTGAAGTAACATTTACAAAAAAAAATTCTTGATACTTCGGCAAAGTTGCAGGTAAAGATGAGAAGACATTAGGAAACAATAGTTTTGTTATGACAAAATAATAGTAACCAACAGTGGCAACACTTTCAAATAATTTGTATGGAAATGAACTAATAAATAAAGATTAACGTATAAAAATGATAGAAACCTGAAAAATAATACAACAAAATTATCTATTGGAATTTGTCAACAAGAAGAAAGAATGGAAATGATAATCAGAAAAGAAAGCAAAAACAATTGTTTTAAATACATAAAATCTTATTGGTTGTTTAAAAAAAAAAGAATATGCTTTTAAAGTTATTTACTCCAAATGTGTTATTTTTTAAGCGTTTATTGTAAAAATTTCTTTATAAATTTATTTTTAAAAATTTAAGTGAAAAAAATAAAATAATTATTTAGCCTGATATTTGATCCTTTTTATGAAGCAATTTTATCAGAATCAAAACTCTGTTCCGCAAGGTACCATAGTAGAAATGTTAAACATAATATAATTCTTCCAAAATATAAAAAGAAGAACAAATCATATTAAAAATTGAATCTTGCTAACAATTTTGAATATATATATGTATATATTCAAAAAACGAGGAAAAAATATAAATAAAAAGAAATTTATGTTTAAAAATAAACATAAAATATTTTATTTTGAAAAATAGTGTGAAATCTTTTGCGAACAATTTTAAGTATATTTCATCAATTCAAATAGATATTTCACTATAACATTTAAGTTAACTTTAATTTAAATTAAAGTAAAAATCTAATTATTTCTTTATTTCGATTGATTGTTTTGTAAATTCAAACAGCTTGATTATTTGATTCTAAAACCTCATACATATTTCCCTTCGATATTGACACATAGAGTATACCTGTACAAGGATTTGCAAATTCTTGGAAAATCCATCAATTAGTTACATGATTTATGTTGAAAAGAAAGTCCTATAATTTATCAATCATTTCTTCGAAAAAAATAGAAGAATTAAATAAAAACTTTAAAAATGACATTGCATTATCTATTTATATGGTTAAATTATGTTTTTCTCAGTTTGAAATAATTAAATTTCACTGAAAATCTTTTGTATTTACACCTTAGTTTTTCGATGGAATTACGGTTCTATTAATTCAAAAAAAAAAAAACCAAATATATTTTTTATTTACTTAAAATTTTATCGATTGAAATGCAGTGATCGCTATAATACATATATTTTTAAAGATTGATATATAGATCGCTTGAGTTGATCCACTAAGGTTATGAAGATCAATTAATCAAGTTTTCATTCCATCACATCTTAATATTATGTTTAAAAGAAGTTAATGAATTAAGATTTTTGTATTTATTATTTTTCAACAAGATCAATCAGTTACAAACTGTTTATTCTGGACAGGCTGTAGATGTTTACATTGGGAACGAGCAGGATGCACTGATCATTTACAGTTCAAAGTAATCTCAAAATTCCTTTGTTCAATTCTTCTGTCCATAAAACACAGATAATTGTCATTATTCAATAAGTATTGTACGCAAATAGCTTCTAAAGAGAACTAAATTGCCTATGCATGATGAGAGGACTATTAGGGTAAAATGGGCTATTTCAAACAATTCCAAAATATAAATATTTAATTCACTTTGTCATCTTACGCGTTACAAAGTAATTAATCTTTCACCATATTTTGCAAATTGTTCGAAAAACAATTCAAATTATATGAGATATTTTGAAAAAGGAGCATGGGGTAAAATAGGAAGTTTCAAATAATTCCAAAACAGTGTCTTTCAGTTCTCATGATCATTTTGTACAAATAACAGTGATTAGTTTATGAAAATAATACGCAAAACACTTATAAACAAATTTAATTAGGGAAAATTGGAAAAAATGGCTAATTGGGTAAAACGGGTTATTATGAACAATCCTAAATAAGCATTATTTGATTCTTCTGCCGATTTTGCACGCATAGTAGAAATAATTTTACGAAATTCCTACGATAAATGCTATAAAAAGGAGTAAAACTACTTAATTCGCCAAAAAGGGCCCATAGGGCAAAATGGGTTACTCCAAATGGTTCAACAATGTCACCATTCGATTCTCCTGCTAATTTTACGTCAAAAAATGTATATAGATATCCTATAAATGTTAATATGGTTAACTTGTAGAGTGAAAATCAAGAAAATTCCAATTTTTAGGACAAATGGGGCAAAATGGACCCTTTCCCGTCATTTCCGGTGGGTTTGCTATGCGGCAATCGATTCCTGAGATTTTTTTACATAAGAAAAACTATTTTTCAGAAGAAAAAAACAGCGGCTTCAATTTAATGGGATTAGAGGTGGGTTTCCGCCCACTGTGCATTGGTTAGTGTATGTTGTTGTTATGTAGTTTTTTTGTTTGGACGACCCCTGCAATTGTGCTAAGTGTGCACAACAAGAGTTCTCAAATGAACCGGTTAGGCTAGGTTCACCTATTGGTTCGGCTTAAACCTCCCTTTGTGGTTCAATCCTGGTTCAGTGAACCGTAACATTCGTTACACCGTAACATTCGTTACACCGTAACATTCGTTACACCGTAACATTCGTTACACCGTAACATTCATTACACCGTAACATTCGTTACATCGTAACATTCCTTACACCGCATCATTAGTTACTCCGTAGTATGATTACACCATAACATTCGTTACACCGCATCATTCGTTACATCGTAAAATTCGTTACACCGTAACATTCGTTACACCGCAACATACAATTCACTGTAAAATTCGTTACACCGTAACATTCGTTACACCATAACATTCGTTACACCGTAACATTCGTTACACCGTAACATTCATTACACCGTAACATTCGTTACATCGTAACATTCCTTACACCGCATCATTAGTTACTCCGTAGTATGATTACACCATAACATTCGTTACACCGCATCTTTCGTTACATCGTAATGTTCGTTACACCGTAACATTCGTTACACCGCAACATACAATTCACTGTAAAATTCGTTACACCGTAACATTCGTTACACCATAACATTCGTTACACCGTAACATTCGTTACACCGTAACATTCTTTACACCGTAACATTCGTTACACCGTAACATTCGTTACACCGTAACTTTCGATACACCGTAACATTCGTTACACCGTAACATTCTTTACACCGCATCATTAGTTACTCCGTAGTATGATTACACCATAACAATCGTTACACCGCATCTTTCGTTGCATCGTAAAGTTCGTTACACCGTAACATTCATTACACCGCAACATACAATTCACTGTAAAATTCGTTACACCGTAACATTCGTTACACCATAACATTCGTTACACCGTAACATTCGTTACACCGTAACATTCATTACACCGTAACATTCGTTACATCGTAACATTCCTTACACCGCATCATTAGTTACTCCGTAGTATGATTACACCATAACATTCGTTACACCGCATCTTTCGTTACATCGTAATGTTCGTTACACCGTAACATTCGTTACACCGCAACATACAATTCACTGTAAAATTCGTTACACCGTAACATTCGTTACACCATAACATTCGTTACACCGTAACATTCTTTACACCATAACATTCGTTACACCGTAACATTCGTTACACCGTAACATTCGATACACCGTAACATTCGTTACACCGTAACATTCTTTACACCGCATCATTAGTTACTCCGTAGTATGATTACACCATAACATTCGTTACACCGCATCATTCGTTACATCGTAAAATTCGTTACACCGTCACATTCATTTCACCGCTACATTAGTTACACCGTAGTATGATAACACCATAACAATCGTTACACCGCATCTTTCGTTACATCGTAAAGTTCGTTACACCGTAACATTCGTTACACCGCAACATACAACTCACTGTAAAATTCGTTACACCGTAACATTCGTTACACCATAACATTCGTTACACCGTAACATTCGTTATACCGTAACATTCGTTACACCGTAACATTCTTTACACCGTAACATTCGTTACACCGTAACATTCGTTACACCGTAACATTCGATACACCGTAACATTCGATACACCATAACATTCGTTACACCGCAGTATAGTTACATCGTAGTATGGTTACACCGTAACATTGTTATACCGCAACATTCGTTGCATTGTAGCATTCTTGACACCGTGACATTCGTTACACCGTAAAACATCGCAATTAAAACATTTTTTAAGTCGTTGTGCACAGTTAGCACAACTGCAGAGGTCGTCCAATCTAAAAAACTACGTAACAACATCATCCACTAACCAGTCTCACACTCAGCCTAACCCACTTAGCACTACTTCAGGGGTCGTTCATTGAAAAAATCTACGTAACAATAACAACCACTTAATCTCACACTTATCCTAACCCAAATATCCCATTTAAAACATTTTTAAGTCGTTGTGCACACTTAGCGCAATTGCAGGGGTCATCCAATCCAAAAAACTACGTAACAACATCACCCACTAACTGATCTTACACTTAGCCTATCCGAAATATCCAATTTAAAACATTTTTTGAATCGTTGTGCACACTTAGCACAACTGCACGGGTCGTCCAATAAAAAAAAAACTACGTAACAACATCATCCATTCACCAATATCACACTTAGCCTAACCCAAATATCCAATTTAAAACATTTTTAAGTCGTTGTGCACACTTAGAACAACTGCAGGGGTCGTCCAATCCAAAAACTACGTAACAATAACATTCACTTACCAATGTCACACTTAACTTAACTCAGGGGTCATCCAATTAAAATAAAACTCTGCCACTAAATAATTATTTGACACACTTCGTCTAACTTACAACTTCTTCACGTATCCAAATGTGCACACTTGTGCTAATTGCCTTCCAAAATAGTGCTCCATAATATTGCTCAAACTAGTAAGGACACCTGGCAATTTACCATAATATTATAGTATAATCGTATTTTTATGGATTTGCGTGTTTTCAAAAGGTCAAGCCATGATGAAAAAATAAGAGCACATCCATGATGCGTTCGAAAATGTCAGTTAGTACAAATGGTTGCAGGGCGATATCTCCGCGTAGGAAACGAATTTTTCAGATCTCTTAGAAGCGTTTTGTAGGGAATTTAATTAGCTAGAAGATGTCATCATTAACTCATTTTGGCCCAAAAGTCAGTTAGTACATCAGAGCACAGAGGCATCGATGTATGTAACCCCTTTACCAAGTTCATTTTTTTTTGAAAAAAAAAAATAGTGAAAAAGTCGACTTTCTGATTGTCGAGCAATAATTTCACAATAAACATGTCTCGACACATTTCTTTTTGACACGGCCTTTGGTTGCTGAGATATGGAAATGAAAATATATTTTTTGCAATTCCGTCGTGAAACTACTTACTTTTCCTGTCATTCTTGAAGGACGAAATAGCCTACTTTTCTGTACCAAAAATAACAGAATCGAATAGCAACACTTTTGAAAAAAAATGCTGGAAAGTTCTACGAAAAATAGATTATCAGGAATAAAAGTACAAAATCAAATTTTATGACCAGAATAACAGAACATTTCTTCGATACAAATCTAAGAAATATGTTTGACTGTCCAACTTAATCTATTTATATATTTCTTTGTCTAAAAGTAGATATAAGTGCCATTCTGTTTTTGATAACAAAATCGATTTATATTTAGATATTTCTTATTGGTTTCTTTTTAGATTTTTCTATTGGGTTTTCTCCCTGTTTAGACTAAAGAAATCTGGCAATTTGATAAAATTCTTGAACCAGCCTTCGTTGAAGCGCTGCAAGCAAGTCAGAATTGATAACCTATAGTCGATTCTGGCTCTCCGAAGAAGGGCTTGAAGTCGAAGTCGAAGACATTCTCGGTGGAGCAAAAAGATGTTGACATATCACTCGAGTTGGCATTTCTTCGAATGAATTTAATCAACAGCCAGAGTCGAAGAATTTCTGGCGCAAACTTTACCCGTTTTGCCCAGAACACACTCTTCTGCGTTACGTAACACACTAATGACGACCTCCTGGAAGTATGTGCAGCGGCGTGTCCATTAGAGGAATTTAATTGATCTCCACCATCTCCCCGGGAAAGGCCAAGTCGTCATCATAGTGATGACGAACCCCGACGAGCTGAAACTTGAAACATCAACTGCGCTGCCCTTGTAGTGCTATAATGATGCCAAAATAGTGCACTTTGCGAAAGGAGATGAACATCATCATCTCTCCGGCTGAAACTGAGCTCTGGAAAGGCTGCAGGCTGCAGCTTCGTTCGTGACTTTTTCCGCACTCTTGCCATTAATGGAGCCTACCGGGTTCATTAGAGCATGATCCAGCTGCCGGGCCGGGCTGGTTGACGTGTAAGAGTGCAACCATGCGAGTACTCTTTTGGTGCTAGACGACGACGACCGAGATGACGAAGCCAAGTGCGTGGGATTGTCATTAGAGGCAGAAAAAAGTGTGAGAGAGCTGGGAAATTGGTAGAAGAGGAGGAGGCTGGCAGAGTCAGTTTTTCAAAGAGTTTGGAGTTTGGGGTTGGACCAAAAAAAAACAGCAGGTCGTTACTGGAAGATGGCAGGCTCTGACTGGACAGATGGAACTTTTTTTTGCGAGGCAGATGGGACAGAATTAGAGGACGTAGTTTTGAGGCGAAAATCGAATTAATGACGAGATCTAGCGGAGGAATTGATACGCTGCGCTAGGACCGGTTGGTTGCAACTTATGAAAAACGTGCTATTTGGTTCAGGATTCTTTTCAACTTTTTTTTTGCAGGATTCTTGAGGATTCGACAACCTTGCATTCAATTTGCTCACCTTTTCAGATGTTGGATAAATTTGCTTACTTCATTCACTTGCTTAATTTTGTTAATTTTGTTAATCATGTTAATTTTGTTAATTATTATAAAATTTTAGGAATTAAAATTTTTAAAATTCTTTTGTCTGCTATAATTTGGAGTGTTGAATTACTGATTAGTGCGGTGCCTGTGGGGACGCGCAGTCCTGTTTTTTCGTGTTATTTTCCGTCTCTTTTGTGTCGCTGTTTGAGTGCATGAGGTGGTTGGTTTTCTTCTTCCGATGAGTTTTTTTGTACTCTTTATATAGTTTTCGATAGAAACGATCCGAATTCTTTTTTTTTTAGACGAGCAAGTCGTATTGCTGGATTAAGTCCTTTCCATATCATCGAGGATCAGAAGGCACGTCGACGAATATGTTTTAAGGCTTATGATATAAAATCATTTTAATGAATGAAGCCCTTCCTACATCACCGTTGATCGGAAGGCATGCCGACTAAGAATTTTTGGAGAATCGCGGTCGAATTAATACTATATTTAAATCTCTAGATAGCAATCCTTCCGCAGCCGGATGCCTAAGATTTTTAAAATTTCAACCAATAAACCAATACCCAATAACCAATAAAATTGCTCATGGTCACATCACCTACCACAGTGAATCCTGACCTCATACCCATCTTACTAACTCCTCAAAACTCAAATTATGTCCACGCACTGGACACAAGTTTCGGCCGTCCCGGATCACCGACGGCCTGTGTCCCCAAACTTCACTTTCCCCAGAACCTTCCTTTTCCTGCATGAACTTCCTTTACTCCTTTTCCTTTATTCCGCTCCTTGCATGCCTCCTTCCTTTACACTAACTCCTCCGCATGTTCTCTCCCACTAATCACACCCACGACTTAGTATTTCGGACTTGGTTTAAGTAAAATTGCCGCTTTTACTGTGACGCGAACTGAACTCCGCGATGGTTGCTTTCAGACTTACTTTTTATTGCTCGTTATGCTTTTGTTTACATCGATTATGCTGCGCCGAGATGACAGATCTCGCGTAGCAGTGGTGCTGGTTTTGGGGTTTGTGTATGTCTGTACAATTTGTGTCGTTTTGTCTGTAGGTATCTACATGTTTGGTGTAGGGCTTACAAGTTGGTATGTTGTGTGTTTGCATGTAATTTGTGTGTGTTTTACTGGTGGGTTAGGTAACTAGGGTAAGCACACTTATTATTGTCTATGGTTAGTTGTCAGGGTTGCAAAACATCAAATTTCATTACAAAACTAGACACATAGTATTTAACAGATACTTTGTCGGAGACGCAGCCGATTTAGCGATCCCATCACTCAAGTATCGGACTAACATTCTCATCCACTTCCCCGTGTCTTACCACTGGTCGTGGCCGGCGTCGGTATTGATCAGCACGATAGGGACCTTTGAAAATTGCGAAGGGGTGATGATTGGTTCCTACTTTTCATCTGTGGTCCACGGAGCAATGTTTGGGGGTCCTGGTCAATAACGAAGTAGCAGCTACGGGTAGACACCAATGCTATGCTTTGCTATGCTGCTATAATTTGGAGTGTTGAATTACTTATTCGTCATTATTTGCAACAGTTATAATTGATATTTATATAAAAACCACCAATATGCCTTTAAATCAACAATTGCTCTCCCACAATACTGCCAAAATCCAGCAGAAGCAGCAGCAGCAGCTTCTTGCAATCAACACACCAATTATGGCCAAACTGTGTGGTCCTCCGACAGACAGAAAATGGGCACTGACCCAAAAATTTCCAATCCAATAGATCATTGACAGATGCTTCCAATCGCAAATTCATTGCTCTTGGGTGCATTTCGTTTTCGGAGAAATCCAACCAAAAAAAAACGATGCTCATTTCATCCCTGCAAAGCATCATCATCTTCCAAGTTGGTTGCTGACGGTAGACAAAATTGATTGACACTCTACAACAGAATCAGAACCAGAGACAGATGGATGAACTTTGGAGTGCACTGACAGAAGGGAAGATTATGACAAAAAAGAAGAAATTTTCGACCATTTTCGACCTGTTGTCCTTGATTTCGACCCAATTGGCATTTTTAAGCTTACCTTTTAATAACTTCTGATAGGTCGAAAAAAGGTACCTTCCCCTTACTTTCTACGAGCAGAGAGGCATGAAATGGTCACAAAAAGTGCCAGAACCTTTTTGGCTCTGGTTTGAATTGGACAGTATGGACACGAACAAGTGTCTGTCAGGCTCATATCCATAACAATTGCATCGTCGTCGTTGTCTCGTCCTCCTAGGCTTGAAGTCAAAGTCGAAGGACCGATATGTCAAACGGTTGATAGTTTGGGCTGGCTTTTCCGATGAAACACCTGAGGAAGGCTTGTTAGGTTGAAGGGGGGAGGAGACCCTCTGGAGGCTACAAAATCAGAAAGAATTGGGGATAAGCTGAGAAAATTCGATATAACATTGTGGGTGGGTGTCGATTTTTGATGGATAGACTTTTATGGAAAACTTCCATGCAAACTTACAATCAGAAATGGATGTAAAATAAATTGAGTAAAGTAAGTTAAAAAGATCTGGTTATTATAGAGTAAAGCTTTGTGAATTAGTCATGATATTGATGAGGTTTAAAAGCGCACGGTTGATACAATTTGATTCAAATAATTGGCAAATATAGAAATGATTGCTCACCAAGCTTGATGAGAAAGCATTCTTCCCAATAATAAAACACTATTTATTTGCAGCAGAATACCTTCGCCGCCTACTCTGGAACTCATGTGCAGATTGCATGCAAGCACGCGTTGCCCACATCAATATAGCAGACACACACACACACACTAATATTCTAGCCAAGATAGTAGAACGATATGATATGCTACGGCATTTGTGTGGGCGTGTGCACATGTGAGTTTGTTCCAAACAGAACAAAGAATCGTACACATTTAATATTCATTTCATTGAGGGGTTGTGCCACCACCACCACCAACGACAGTCACTTCTGCCACTGCCACTGTTGGCTGACATGTGCGGAAACAGTGGTGAAAGCTTCGGGAAAGGCATCCACCCAGTGCCTACTGCAGTGAAAAGGAACGTCTCCTTTATAGTTTGGAAGCTTTTCATGTCGTATACAATTTGTATGGAAATTCTCATATGTCTGTAATAATGCAAAAACATTCATGACAATTTCTCGGCGCTGCAACCGAAGACGAACCCGTAAAGGGAACCGGGTGATGGGGAAGGGGCAGTTGAGGGGAAGTTTCTCAAGGAATATCATATTTATGGGTAAAAAATGTGAAAAACTCACATTAATTGACATTAGGACTAAATTTTGAAAAAAATCCTAAAGCAATTTTTATGAAAATCTGAATTGTAGAAAACGAAATGCCAATAAATCTGCACTAAATTATGATTCTTCAATTAAGTGATATTTTAGATTTGTTGTGTAGCTATTTTCTACGTTGTATTAACTACACTGAAAATAAAGAATTTAATAGATTCGATATTTGACAAACCTATCAAAATTATTAAGGACATAGGCGCCCTGAATTACACAGCAAAAACAATGATGATAATATTCATCAAGAAATGATGAAAGATGTTGTATCAAAAAAAAATATGTAATATTACATATGAAATTGGTAGTTTCTGATGAATTTACATCAGGTTCCCATTTTTGCGATTTTTTTTATAGAAACATAACTCAAAAAAGACGTAGTATTCAACCAACCAAATTTTCAACATTCCAAAATTCAACTTTTTTTTGCTGTGTATGAAGATTTGAATAAACATTCAGGGCTGCGGAGTCGGGTCATATTTCAAGCGACTCCAACTCCGACTCCGACTCCAACTTTCTGGGATTAGCCGACTCCGACTCCGACTCCGACTCCAGCTTTCAAAAAATGGTTGGCTCCGACTACGACTCCGACTCCACATATTTTTAAATATTTCAAAAGTTAGTTTACTATTATTTCGAAAACATTGATAAATGGGTAATTCTCAGCCAACTCACACAGCAGTTGCCCCGACCCCTCTTCTATTTGCGTGAAACTTTGTCCTATGGGGTAACTTTTGTCCCTAATCATGAATCCGAGGTCCGTTTTTTGATATCTCGTGACGGAGGGGCGGTACGACCCCTTCCATTTTTGAACATGCGAAAAAGAGGTGTTTTTCAATAATTTGCAGCCTGAAACGGTGATGAAATAGAATTTTGGTGTCAAAGGGACTTTTATGTAAAATTAGACGCCCGATTCGATGGCGTACTTTCAAAACTTTTATTTCGTAAAATCGCGATAACTCGTGATGTTTATAAGCAAACCCCTTATGTCTATATATCATTTTTTTTTTAATTGTCTGCTCTACAACTTTGTAGAACATTGTTACACTCTTAAAAATAACCCTGCAAAGTTAAAAAAACACGAAACTTTAAAATGAAAAATTTTGTTCTAAATGAAAAAATGACCCTTCTGGGTCAATGTAGATTCTAAAAGTACATTAAATTTTCCATAAAATGACATGTTCCAAAATGTGTTACAGTCAAGTAACGGAAAATGGGAGATTTTTTGAAACTTTTTTAGTGTTTCTTTCGATGTAAAATACGTTTTTTCGGAATTCTGAGTACGCCATCAAATCGAGCGTCTAATTTTACATAAAAGTCCCTTGGACACCAAATTTCTATTTCATCACCGTTTCAGGCTGCAAATTGTTGAAAAACACCTCTTTTTTCGCATGTTCAAAAATGGGAGGGGTCGTACTGCCCCTCCGTCACGAGATATCAAAAAGCGGACCTCGGATTCGTGATCAGGGACAAAAGTTACCCCTTAGGACAAAGTTTCACGCAAATCGAAGAGGGATCGGGGCAACTTTTCCCGATTTCGTGTGAGTTGGTAGAGAATTACCCAAATAGGATTATTTTAAAACTCTTTAAGTGGAAAAACCGGAAAAAAGTTTTAGTTTTACAAGTTTTAGACGTTATTGAAACAGAAATAAAAAAAGCCAGTTTTGAAGGCATTTTTAGAAGAACAGTTTGGTAAGTAAATTTGGATTTATTTACTTAACCTCAAATTTTACATTAAATTGATAAAAAGCTTAAATATTAAATTGTTATTTTTGACAAAGAACTTTGTCCTAAGGTTTCTATACGTGGTGTCAATCCAAAATTTTCGCGAAGCGAAAACGTTACGTGACGAATTCCCCTCTCGGCAAATTTCCCCTCTTTTTGGTGCACGCTGGTTGGATGAGCGAACGTTTCCCAATCAGTCGATCGAGAGACGTGAGATTGATGTATCTAAAATCTCCCCCACTCCACCTCATAATTTTCGGATCGTCGACGAGCCAACAAAACTCGGCTCGGTCGGTCCCGAAAATTCATTCTATTGCCGGACGACGACGAGGACACATCAGAAGCAGATGGCCTGGTGGCCCGGTAGCAGACGGCCTGGAGGTCCGGGAGCAGATGGCTTGGAGGCAAGGACCAGCTAAGACATGCCGGTCGCGTGAGTCGATCATTGGAACTGGCCACCACCTGGAGTGGCCGGAGGCCCCGCGGATGTTCCGATGGGGGGACATTTTCCGGACCGTAAGAGTTGTGGCAATATGGGTATCAAACTTTATGGTTTTCGATACCGGACATGAAATTTGACATTTTGGCAGTAGTGGCCACAATCCGGAGTGGCCGGAGGCCCCGCGGATGTTCCGATGGGGGGACATTTGCCGGACCGTAAGAGTTGGGGCAATATGGGTATCAAACTTTATGGTTTTTGATACTGGACATGAAATTTGACATTTTGGCAGTAGTGGCCACCACCTGGAGTGGCCGGAGGCCGGGGATGTTCCGATAAGGGGACATTTGCGGAACCATAAGAGTTGGGGCAATATGGGTATCAAACTTTAGGGATTTTGATACTGGACATGAAATTTGATGTTTCGGCAGTAGTGACCACAATCCGGAGTGGCCGGAGGCCCCGGGGATGTTCCGATGGGGGGACATTTGCCGAACCGTAAGAGTTGGGGCAATATGGGTATCAAACTTTAGGGATTTTGATACTGGACATGAAATTTGACATTTTGGCAGTAGTGGCCACAATCCGAAGTGTCCGGAGGCCCCGGGGATGTTCCGATGGGGGGACATTTGCCGGACCGTAAGAGTTGGGGCAATATGGGTATCAAACTTTATGGTTTTTGATACCAGACATGAAATTTGACATTTTGGGAGTAGTGGCCACCACCTGGAGTGGCCGGAGGCCCCGGGGATGTTCCGATAAGGGGACATTTGCGGAACCATAAGAGTTGGGGCAATATGGGTATCAAACTTTAGGGATTTTGATACTGGACATGAAATTTGATGTTTCGGCAGTAGTGACCACAATCCGAAGTGGCCGGAAGCCCCGCGGATGTTCCGATGGGGGGACATTTGCCGGACCGTAAGAGTTGGGGCAATATGGGTATCAAACTTTAGGGATTTTGATACTGGACATGAAATTTGACATTTTGGGAGTAGTGGCCACCACCTGGAGTGGCCGGAGGCCCCGGGGATGTTCCGATAAGGGGACATTTGCGGAACCAGAAGAGTTGGGGCAATATGGGTATCAAACTTCAGGGATTTAGATACTGGACATGAAATTTGATGTTTCGGCAGTAGTGACCACAATCCGGAGTGGCCGGAGGCCCCGCGGATGTTCCGATGGGGGGACATTTGCCGGACCGTAAGAGTTGGGGCAATATGGGTATCAAACTTTATGGTTTTTAATACTGGACATGAAATTTGACATTTTGGGAGTAGTGGCCACCACCTGGAGTGGCCGGAGGCCCCGGGGATGTTCCGATAAGGGGACATTTGCGGAACCATAAGAGTTGGGGCAATATGGGTATCAAACTTTAGGGATTTTGATACTGGACATGAAATTTGACATTTCGGCAGTAGTGACCACAATCCGGAGTGGCCGGAGGCCCCGGGGATGTTCCGATGGGGGGACATTTGCCGAACCGTAAGAGTTGGGGCAATATGGGTATCAAACTTTAGGGATTTTGATACTGGACATGAAATTTGACATTTTGGCAGTAGTGGCCACCACCTGGAGTGTCCGGAGGCCCGGGGATGTTCCGATGGGGGACATTTGCCGGACCGTAAGAGTTGGGGCAATATGGGTATCAAACTTTATGGTTTTGATACTGAACATGAAATTTGACATTTTGGGAGTAGTGGCCACCACCTGGAGTGGCCGGAGGCCCCGGGGATGTTCCGATAAGGGGACATTTGCGGAACCATAAGAGTTGGGGCAATATGGGTATCAAACTTTAGGGATTTTGATACTGGACATGAAATTTGATGTTTCGGCAGTAGTGACCACAATCCGAAGTGGCCGGAAGCCCCGCGGATGTTCCGATGGGGGGACATTTGCCGGTCCGTAAGAGTTGGGGCAATATGGGTATCAAACTTTATGGTTTTTGATACTGGGCATAAAATTTGACATTTCGGCAATAGTGGCCACAATCCGGAGTGGCCGGAGGCCCCGCGGATGTTCCGATGGGGGGACATTTGCCGGACCGTAAGAGTTGGGGCAATATGGGTATCAAACATAATTGTTTTTGATACCGGACATGAAATTTGACATTTCGGCAGTAGTGACCAGAATCCGGAGTGGCCGGAGGCCCCGGGGATGTTCCGATAAGGGGACATTTGCGGAACCATAAGAGTTGGGGCAATATGGGTATCAAACTTTAGGGATTTTGATACTGGACATGAAATTTGATGTTTCGGCAGTAGTGACCACAATCCGGAGTGGCCGGAGGCCCCGGGGATGTTCCGATGGGGGGACATTTGCCGAACCGTAAGAGTTGGGGCAATATGGGTATCAAACTTTAGGGATTTTGATACTGGACATGAAATTTGACATTTTGGCAGTAGTGGCCACCACCTGGAGTGTCCGGAGGCCCCGGGGATGTTCCGATGGGGGGACATTTGCCGGACCGTAAGAGTTGGGGCAATATGGGTATCAAACTTTATGGTTTTTGATACTGAACATGAAATTTGACATTTTGGGAGTAGTGGCCACCACCTGGAGTGGCCGGAGGCCCCGGGGATGTTCCGATAAGGGGACATTTGCGGAACCATAAGAGTTGGGGCAATATGGGTATCAAACTTTAGGGATTTTGATACTGGACATGAAATTTGATGTTACGGCAGTAGTGACCACAATCCGGAGTGGCCGGAGGCCCCGGGGATGTTCCGATGGGGGGACATTTGCCGGACCGTAAGAGTTGGGGCAATATGGGTATCAAACTTTATGGTTTTTGATACTGGACATGAAATTTGACATTTTGGCAGTAGTGGCCACCACCTGGAGTGTCCGGAGGCCCCGGGGATGTTCCGATGGGGGGACATTTGCCGGACCGTAAGAGTTGGGGCAATATGGGTATCAAACTTTATGGTTTTTGATACCAGACATGAAATTTGACATTTCGGCAGTAGTGGCCACAATCCGAAGTGGCCGGAGGCCCCGCGGATGTTCCGATGGGGGGACATTTGCCGAACCGTAAGAGTTGGGGCAATATGGGTATCAAACTTTATGGTTTTTGATACTGGGCATAAAATTTGACATTTCGGCAATAGTGGCCACAATCCGGAGTGGCCGGAGGCCCCGCGGATGTTCCGATGGGGGGACATTTGCCGGACCGTAAGAGTTGGGGCAATATGGGTGTCAAACTTAATGGTTTTTGATACTGGACATAAAAAGTTGCATTTGGCCATTATCTGAAATTAAGCAGTTAAAATATGCTAATGCTAAGCAGTTAAAATATATTGCTTATAAGGCAGGAAGTAATAAATAGACTACTGCAATGCACATTTTTTTGTGCCACTGTGAAAATCTGTTTCTGGAAATTTAGAATAACTATCTCGTAATCATTAAGAGCCCTGTAAAGGGTAGTTTTTAATGTCTGCTGTTCAAATTTCCTTTACTGCCGCCGATTGCTTGCAACAGCCTTGCAAAAACATTCCCGCATATTGGTAACTTTCGAGTTGTGAAGGAAAGTAAATTGATTTCATTTCGATTTCTATTTCAGCTCCACTTGCAATTTCCGTCCCCTTAGTTCAATAGGACGGTTATTATAAGGGGGGAATTTGGACCGGACATTCTAATCGAAAATTTCAACAATCATCTTGCAAAGTTCTTTGTCATACTGGTCATGTGTAACATAACCACCTGCACCTTTTTAATGATCATTAAAAGAAAGCTGGGCTTAATGATTGATTTAACACATAAAATCAATTTGCTCACTTTTAAGTTGACATTTATAAGAAGCACAGTGACTATCATAGTCACCTTGTATTTTTAAATAACAATTTAAAACGAAACTATGTTTTAAAGCTCCATTGAAATTTTAAGACGTATATGGACATCACGCCAAGGCTGAAGAAGTTTATTATTACAAATCAATGTATCTAAAAAAATCTTCGTGGTAAGGACACTTGAGGGATCCTTTTCAAATATCCGTGACCTAGAAAAATTTTTAACCTCGTATTTTTGGGTTTTTTTGAATTTTTATTTTTTTTATATTTAAAAGGAGGCACGCGATAATTCTTGCATCTTCACCTAAAACGAAGCTTCATGAATGGTCGTGCGCCTATATGAAAATATATGAAAAAAATTAGGATTGGATAAAAACAAAAATTCACAGGATTAATATTTTACGGATAGTTTTTAATCTTCTAATTCTGTCCTATCCTGAAATCTTGAGATTTGTTCAACGATAATTTGCAACAATATCATAATAGTTTGACTGAGGATCAACATTCTCAGATTTTAGTAGAGAAATAGTAAACATTAAGATAATCGATATATTTAATATATTTAACATGTTCAATGATGATTTCAAAATTAGTTGCATTTTTTTATATTTGATGGTAGTTTGAAATATTTTATAAACAAAATGCGCAACAAAATGCAATGTTGAGTTCCAAGTAATAGATTGTTATAATCATAGGAAGAGTTATCCTGTCAGTGATTTTTTTGTTTTCGATTTCCATAAATAGTGATTATTATTTATATTTTTTCATGTACCTCGTTACTTTTTTCTTGAACATTGATTTTCTTAAAACCACCAAGACATTAGCTATTGCGGTATAAGATGACTGTGTGTGTACTTTTTACAGAAAGAACTAGATTAAATTTGGTCAAATTTGAGTTTAAAGGGTAGGGTAGAGTAGTCATCAATGAGACACGGGGAACAATGATAAAATGGCTCTCACAAGTCGTAGTTTCAACCAATCAGGCTCATATTTGGGGGAAAGGTGTGTCTACTGGATACACGTCTGCCATTATAGTGGCTTTGGTTATGGACGCTCCCTTGAAAAGTTATTCATAAATGTTTGATTCTGGGATGTAAAAGTAAATTTTGGACAAAAAATACTTTTTCGCTCGTAGGCTGCCATTAACACCAAAACTAATATTTCTTCAAATTTCTTTAGACGTTCCATAGGGATTGAGTTGGGCTACAATGTCCTTTCATTAGGTTTGGCCAAAATTTAGAATATACCCAGTATCCAGGACTGTCTCATTGTTCCCCACTCATTTCAGCTCATGGGTAACAATGAGACACTTTGATTTTTCTTCATTAAACTTTTCAAAATCTATGGAAATCTTTCAAAACATGAATTGAAAGTGATTTTTGGCATTTTTATTGAGTTTTAACTTCATTTAACCAAAACTACAAAGTTATTTGGTATAAATATACGGATTTTACAAAATTTAAATACTTTTTAGTATAACTTTTGTTAATTAAAGTTTCATGTTGGCAAAATTGCTCTAAAATGTTCAAGGAAAGTTACCTGCAATGGAACAATACAAAAGCATGATGTTTTACTAGAAAAATCTTGATTTTCGTGGTGTGTCTCATTGTTCCCCAGCTGCCTCATTGTTCCTGCCAAGTGCGTCTACAATGAGACAGTTGAATAACTCTGGCTGTAGATGTCGGATCGATCTCATATTTTGGTCAAAGTTAGAACACATTAAAAGAAAGAAAATGCAACAAAAAGCTCATTAAAACATGCTGATGAAAAAATGAGAAAAATCTTTGAAAGTTGAAAACCAAAAGTGTCTCATTGATGACTACCCTACCCTACATAAATATTGGCAAAAGGATGCAGTCAAAAATCAGTGAAACATTTCGGACTACAAAACCAATATTTTTTCATTTTATTTTTTTGAGTTATGATGATACTGCATACTTGGGTAAGAGCTGATTAACAGGTTATCATTTAATGATCTCTAAAAAAAATAAAAATGGAAACGCAGCGCATACAACTTGAAAAAAAAATATAAGAAGTTTTGTAAATTAATTTGTTGTTGAATTTAAGCTAACTCCGACTCCGACTCCAACTCCGGGTAATCAGAAATTTTCGGCTCCGACTCCGACTCCAGCTAATAAAATTTAGCCGGCTCCGGCTCCGACTCCGACTCCAGCTGTTCGAGTTTATACGACTCCGACTCCGACTCCAGGCTTCCCAAAAAGACCCGACTCCACCGACTCCGGCTCCGACTCCGACTCCACAGCCCTGCGCCTAAAAAAGTAGTAATCCAGCTGCGTGTAAAAGGCCTGGGTGTAAAATAAATATTGTATTATTTTAAGCAATTTTATGTAATGTTACACCCTGAAATATGTAGCCCATCAGTATGGGAAACCTACTTGACAGAAATGTCAAGCCCATATCTGCGTTTGTCCTTTCAGCTTTACATCGGTCTGATGGCCGAGTGGGCTAAGGCGCCAGTCCTTACTGTTGGTGCTGGGTTTGAATCCCGTCGCAACTTTTTTTGTGTGGTGATGTGCATTCTTTTGCATGCCATTTTATCATCGGATTTTTTGCTGTGCACCAAACACCTAAGGGTCATCTGTCAAGCGCACTTAAATTCCGTCAGCTGGTTGTGAATGGAAATTGAAAAATCGATATATTTTTAGCTATGGACTTGGATTTAATTTAATTTGAGATTTTAGAGAATTATAACAATAAAAATAAAAAACCAGGTCTGAAAAAACGTGAATATACAATGATATTTGAGTATCATAACAAAGTTACACAAATTCTTACAGCTACAGTTATCCTAAATAATTTGTTTTCTAGTTTTAGGACATTTTGCCATTCAAAATTTAAAACAAATTTAAACAATATTTTTAAAATTAAATTGTTCATATTCAAGGTTATTTCAGCCTCAAAATAATCCAGATTTTCCTGAGATTTTCCCTTGCCCTGCCGCAAAAGGAGCAACTTTTGGGCCTGCTTTTCCGGTTTCTGCCAGGACAAGAGTATTTCTGGGGAGGGCGAATACTACGACGACGACGACGACGACGGGTTCTGTTGACGAGGAGTTGCTTCGGTTCAGCAGGCGCAGCCACATCACAAATAAGAAGTGAAAGCCTCGAACGATACGAATTTGATTTCATGAAGATTATTCATATTCATATCCGTGCAATATCAGCAGTTGCCGGGGACACGTGTATTTTCTGTTCTGGGGGAGAGAAAGGATCGTTTTTTGGGTTGGTTATTGAGGGGGGAAGGAGATATTTTCCTGGGAAATTCTTGCCTTTATTTGAGCTTCGATATTTTCGGGAGGAGAAATGCTACCAGTAGCAGTGCCGAAAGTGTTCTGAGGCTTTTTTTTCGGAGGGGGAGTTGGTGTTGGATGTCAGCAATCGAACGCCTTCAGGCTTCTGTCGAGTTGGAACATGATTGATGGCGATGGGAATTTGAATAAACGGTCAAAGGTTGACATCGATCGGTACGTTACCATGTGTAAGGTGTAATACTTGAACCGGCTCTTATTGATGCCTGTCGGCTGGAATTGTGAATCTGTATATTGAAATGATGGAACTGAGAGTGAGGTCTGCAATTTTCACATTTTTTTTCTCCACCATTTGAAAATCTTTAGAACATCATATCCAAAGTCAAATCTGTAGGCCAGCTACGAAATTATGAGAAACTTTATGGCTTGGGTAAAGTTATTTTATTGCTATGTTAACTTCGATACCAGTTCTTCCCCAGGCCACTTACCGTGTACTCTATCATCTGCTGTAAAGCTGCTCCCCGTTATCATGGGTTCAAATTCCACCGCAGCAACAGAACCATTCTATTAACTTGCCCGGTGTGTCCTGATAGCATTTTGCTGCTCAGGACCATCATAGTTCCTCCAGCAGATATCACAACAAGTAATCAAAGTGCCATAGCTGACCTCATGGTGTCGTGCCGTCGAACAGATCCTTTCATCTGAACTGTCAGTAGGGGTGACATTGTGCCAAATTTATCACAAAAATCATGTTCAGAAAATTTCTTTAAATTTTATCGAATGTTTTTTTCAAATAAAATTCTAATTGATCAAAAATTTGCCACAAAGCCACCCCCAACACGGTAACAGCAGACATCAGAGCAACTGTTTTCATCGTCCTGGTCGTCAATTCTTGTCAAAGATGAACGCCAGACCTCGTCCTCCGGAGCAATCCAGGGCAATTTCCCCGCTGGAGCGCGCGAGCACTTAATCGTTATTACTATTGCCTTGGCGCGAGCAAAAGAATCCCAAGCTGATAGGAATGATAAGGTCTTCATTTGAGAGGCGTCTCTGACAATCAGGTTGACGGTGTGGTGATGAGTACCAGAAGCAGGTTCCAGGCGGTAATTCCAGGGTGATTACGCGATTCGATATGGCGCTTGATGGAGGAAAACTTGTAATTTCTGGTTTGCAGATGATGGCACTTTTGCTGAACGGGATTTAAAGACGGAACACGAAAGCCGGAAGTATTTGATGCTGTGATTTACTTTGTTATAAATTTAAATCATCTATCATATTGAAATCAATCATTCAGAATAAACAAAATTAAAAAAATTAACAAAATAACAAAATTAACAAAATTAACAAAATTCACAAAATTCCCAAATTAACAAAATTAACAAAATTAACAAAATTAACAAAATTGACAAAATCTTTATATAGTTTTCATTATTTTTAAATTAAATATCTTAGTTTCAAAATACATGATTTCTTTCTTTCACGAACCTTTTCTCATTTGAGCAAATTTTGCATAAAAGGACACTTGCAGATTTTCGCTTACATTTCGGTCTGCATTAATTTAACTAGTGAGTTGATTCCCAATAAAAACCTAAATTACCTCTGGACCTTCCCAAGAGACACTCAAGCCCCGGCTAGGTCTCAAGTCCTTCTCGATAAAGCATCTACCCACTGTCCTTTCGACCCATGACTACCAGGGAAACCGCCGCCAACACGACCGGACTAAGCTTTCCTCCCGAGAAGTCCTCAGCCTACTTTGCAAAAGCTCCCTCTCACATTTCAGCGGAAAAGCACTTGGCGAAAGCACATTATTGCAATCGTGTTCGAAATTGACAACGTCGCTAATAAAAATGCGATAAGTCCATCGAAGAAGGCCCCGACTGAGCGTATTGGGTTGTGGGGTGGGGGAAATCTAATCAAATTAGGGATATTAATTTCTGCTGACAGGTAACACTGCCAATAAGAGTGAAGGGAGGGAAGGGGGTTGAGCTCTGAATCGATTGCTACGACTTGGAGTTTTGTCGATAACGACGAGTCTCTTAATTGGTGAAAGATAAGATTAGGACCTCGAGGTTTGTGTTTGCCTCCTCGCAATGATTGCCTATGAAAGGGGTTCTCATCTGTTGTTGGTAAATTGTCAGTTTGTCAATTTGTCAATTTGTCAATTTGTCAATTTGTCAATTTGTCAATTTGTCAATTTGTCAATTTGTCAAGTTGTCAATTTGTCAATTTGTCAATTTGTCAATTTGTCAATTTGTCAATTTGTCAATTTGTCAATTTGTCAATTTGTCAATTTGTCAATGTGTCAATTTGTCAATTTGTCAATTTGTCAATTTGTCAATTTGTCAATTTGTCAATTTGTCAATTTGTCAATTTGTCAATTTGTCAATTTGTCAATTTGTCAATTTGTCAATTTGTCAATTTGTCAATTTGTCAATTTGTCAATTTGTCAATTTGTCAATTTGTCAATTTGTCAATTTGTCAATTTGTCAATTTGTCAATTTGTCAATTTGTCAATTTGTCAATTTGTCAATTTGTCAATTTGTCAATTTGTCAATTTGTCAATTTGTTAATTTGTCAATTTGTCAATTTGTCAATTTGTCAATTTGTCAATTTGTCAATTTGTCAATTTGTCAATTTGTCAATTTGTCAATTTGTCAATTTGTCAATTTGTCAATTTGTCAATTTGTCAATGTGTCAATTTGTCAATTTGTCAATTTGTCAATTTGTCAATTTGTCAGTTTGTCAATTTGTCAATTTGTCAATTTGTCAATTTGTCAATTTGTCAATTTGTCAATTTGTCAATTTGTCAATTTGTCAATTTGTCAATTTGTCAATTTGTCAATTTGTCAATTTGTCAATTTGTCAATTTGTCAATTTGTCAATTTGTCAATTTTTCAATTTGTCAATTTGTCAATTTGTCAATTTGTCAATTTGTCAATTTGTCAATTTGTCAATTTGTCAATTTGTCTATTTGTCAATTTGTCAATTTATCAATTTGTCAATTTGTCAATTCACAAAACAAGGAACCACTGCCCTCGTGCAAGTGAACACGGTTTATTACGCCAATTGAGACGTTTACGCCCCGAAGGAGGACCGTCCTCGTGCTGCACGTTCCTTACCAAGATATGCCTTTTTCTTTTCCAGCCCTCGAGGGGGACAAGGGGGGAAATTATCCGTCAGTCTGTCTGTTCACTGTCAAATAGATTACGATCCTCGCGCAGTTTTATGGCTGTACCCCATAAAGGAGAAAACGCCACTTTGGTTTCGAGTTTTTACAGCCTTTCTCTTCCCGACGACGACGGTTGTTAAGTTTAGCGAGGAAAAGGAGCAGCAAGTCGTGCTCAGAGTGTATAAAACACAGGGCAATTAGCTCGGCTAAAAACTGTGTGAATAAAAATTAGAAGATAGCACTGTTCCCCGATTAAGGCAAGTCACAGTTCTTTTATTTTCAGGCTATTCTGGAAAAGTTGCAACTGATGAGATGGGGTGGGTGGAACACTGTGATTATCGAAATGGTTTCCATTTTCGTCGATTTCAGGCACGAGGGTGGAATAATTCAATTAAAAACGCAAGAAAATTGTCATTTGTGAAATGGTGTCAATGAAGCACGAAGCGAATCGCCTGGTTTCAGTGAATGTAATTACGAATAAAGTGCAGACTGTCTTCAAATCGAGTTGATTGTTACAAAGTTGCACGTCGATTCTTTGCAAATGAAATCCTTGAAGTTGTTGGTACAAATTATTTCGTTGATTTGAGACTGATACTTACCGATTTCAGCAGTGTCTTTTTCTTTACTTGGAATAAATCATTGATTCACTTACCTAGAAAAGGAGAAAGAAAAAATATGATAATATCAATAATACAGTTTATTTTTCGAGCAAGTCTTTTCTCAGTTAGGAAGAAAAAAACTATCAAAAATCTATTTTTAAATATAGTTTCCAATTTTCCATGTAAAACCAATCTCCTCTTCTCATCCACACTTTCCACCTCCTAAGCCACACGTCAACCAAAACGCGATAGAACAGGCAGTGTGGCAGAAATGATGTAAACTCATCCTTTTCCCGGCATCCGCCAGGACACATGGGAGATCTAGTCTGGCCCAACTCACCGCCGCCATAGCCTGGCAAATGTGTAATATCGCTCCTGGGTTCTCTGGACGGATACAGTGGCGTGAAACATGAACACAAACATAACCATCCCCCCTTCGTCTCCCCCTTCACGTCCCTCCCCCCGTTTAGGAGTCCCACTTTTAGCCTTTGAGGAAACGGTGGAAAACAAGACAAACAGAGCCGGCATCCCTCTCATCCCGTCCACCCCTTCAAGTTACAGCTTTCCACCGCGAACAGTTGCGCGTTCTCGAAAATCTCGGCCAAACTCGGGCGGAATTACTCCCCCGCAGCAGTGAGTCGGATGGTGACGGAATTCTGGGACGAAGGATTGGCAGCTCAGCGTTGCAGCACACGGACTGAGTTGGGGAAATGGACACGGAAAGAAGAAATTTCTGAAAAAAATTCCACTCTGCTAACAAATTTCGGAGATAATTTCAAAAGTCTCCAAAATGACTTAAATTTTGCAATGTCTCAGAAATCTTTCATCATCACATTCTAGGAAGTATACTTTCTTTGCAAAGTTTTTGCAAACCCTTGAAAAATTCTGTAGTCGATCTCCCAAATTGCTAAAGTCTCCACAGTCTCCCAAATTTGAAGATCTTCTAAAGTCCCAACAACTTAACCGAATTTCAAGAATCTCCAAAATCTTCCAAATTGATCCTAATTTCAAGAGTCTCCAATTTCTCCAAAACTTTACTAAATTTCGAGAGCCTTAAAAGTCTTTTTTGTTCTAGAATGTTCAAAGTCTCTCAAGTATCTATTGTCTCCCAAGTTTGCCAAGCATAAATTGTCTAATAATCTCCAAAGTCTACCAAGCTCCACAGTCCTCCGAAGAAGTCTTCTAGCTTCTAGAGTCTCCAAATTCTCCTTTCTCGATCAAGTTTCTAAAGTCTCCAAAAATGAACAAGTCTCTTGAGTTGTCAAAGTATCCAAAGTGTCACAAGTGTCTAGAGTCTTCAAAGTATCCGAAGATTCAATTGTCTTCAAAATCTTGAAAGTCTAGCACAAATAATGAGTCATTTTTTGACAAAGAACTTTGTCCTAAGGGCACTGTCTACTAGTGTCAATCCAAAATTTCGCGAAGCGAAAGTGTAACGATTTTCTGTCGTTTTTCAAATGCTTATATCTTCCCCCCCATTCAAACAATCTTTATGTTTTACACACCAAACGAAAGGGAAGTCTTAAAGTACAAGTTGACTACCTCACAAAGTTGATAAAACTTTGTTAAAGTATAAAAGTTAAGATGAAAATAAAAATGAATGCAAGAAAAATCCCGGCTGCTGATTGGCTGAAAGCACGTAGCAAATGTTGCTTCCTCTCCTGCTTTCGCAAAACTCTCACGCGAGAGTATGGCACCACTGTTGCCACATTTCATGCGAACTATATAAGCTAGCACTTAGCCTCAGAAAATTTCAGTGCCTATCGCGGTTTCGTCAAAGACGGATCCACGGTGGTAATTTTATTGCTCACACACACGCACACATTGAACGACACAGTATGTGCACCAAATTGGGAGGAATTCTGTTCTAATGAAGATTGTTAGGAAGGTGACCGGAAAACTAGAATGATTTGGGGCAATGGGGTTGGGACCACATTTATAGGATATTGGCCACACCCGGAGTGGCCAGTGCCCTGGGGAAGGTTCTTCCGGGGGGACATTTACCGAACCATACGACTTGGGGCAATATGGGTAGGGATCATCCATAAACCACGTGGACAACTTTGGGGGTATGGCGATTGTCCACGCTCCATACAAAAAGATTTTATTTGTATGGAAATTGTCCACGACGGGGGTTTGAGATTACCAAAAAGTGTCCACGTGGTTTGTGGATGGTCCCGTATCAAAAATCATGGTTTTTTGAAACTGGTAATGGAAATGGTCATTTTGACCGGATTGGCCACACCTGGAGTGGCCATAGCCCTGGGGAAGGTTCTTCCGGGGGGACATTTACCGAACTATACGACTTGGGGTAATATTGGTATCAAAATTGCCCCAAGTCGTATGGTTCGATTAATGTCCCCCCGGTAGAACCTTTCCCAGGGCACTGGCCACTCCGGGTGTGGCCAATCCGTTCAAAATGGCCATTTCCATTACCAGTTTCAAAAAACCATGATTTTTGATACGGGACCATCCACAAACCACGTGGACACTTTTTGGTAATCTCAAACCCCCGTCGTGGACAATTTCCATACAAATAAAATCTTTTGTATGCGTGGACAATCGCCATACCCCCAAAGTTGTCCACGTGGTTTATGGATGATCCCTACCCATATTGCCCAAGTCGTTGGTCAAATGTCCCGGAAGAACCTCCCCGGGTGTGGCAATATCCTAAATGTGGTCCCAACCCCATTGCCTCAAATCATTCTGGTTTTCCGGTGACCATCCTACAATCTTCATTAACACAGAATTCCTCCCAAGTTTGTACAAACTGTGTCTTCAATGTGTGCGTGTGTATGGGCAATACAATTACCACCGTGGATCCGTCTTCGATGAAACCACGGTTGGCACTGAAATTTTCTGAGGCTAAGTGCTAGCTTAAATAGTTTGCATGAAATGTGACAACATAATGCAATTTTTGCTTCCTCTCCTGCTTTCGCGAAACTCTCACGCGAGAGTTTGGCATCACTGTTGCCACATTTCATGCGAACTATATAAGCTAGCACTTAGCCTCAGAAAATTTCAGTGCCTAGCCTATCGCGGTTTCGTCAAAGACGGATCCACGGTGGTAATTTTATTGCTCACACACACACGCACACATTGAACGACACAGTATGTGCACCAAATTGGGAGGAATTCTGTTCTAATGAAGATTGTTAGGAAGGTGACCGGAAAACTAGAATGATTTGGGGCAATGGGGTTGGGACCACATTTATAGGATATTGGCCACACCCGGAGTGGCCAGTGCCCTGGGGAAGGTTCTTCCTGGGGGACATTTACCGAACCATACGACTTGGGGCAATATGGGTATCAAAATTCATGTTTTTTGAAACTGGTAATGGAAATGGCCATTTTGAACGGATTGGCCACACCCGGAGTGGCCAGTGCACTGGGGAAGGTTCTACCGGGGGGACATTAATCGAACCATACGACTTGGGGCAATTTTGATACCCATATTACCCCAAGTCGTGTAGTTCGGTAAATGTCTCCCAGTAGAACCTTCTCCAGGGCACTGGCCACTCTGGGTGTGGCCAATCCGGTCAAAATGGCCATTTTCATTACCAGTTTCAAAAACCATGAATTTTGATACCCATATTGCCCTAAGTAGTATGGTTCGATTACTCTCTGGTTCGATTAATGTCCCCCCGGAAGAACCTTCCCCAGGGCCATGGCCACTCCGGGTGTGGCCAATGTTCTACCAACCCCATTGCCCCAAATTATTCTGGTTTTCCGGTGACCTTCCTAACAATCTTCATTAGAACACAATCCTCCCAATTTGGTGCACATACTGTGTCGTTCAATGTGTGCGTGTGTGTGAATACCACCGTGGATCCGTCTTGACGAAACCTCGTTAGGCACTGAAATTTTCTGAGGCTATGCTAGCTTATAAAGTTCGCATGAAATGTGGCAACATGGTGCAAATTTTGCTTCCTCTCCTGCTTTCGCGAAACTCTCACGCGAGAGTTTGGCACCACTGTTGCCACATTTCATGCGAACTATATAAGCTAGCACTTAGCCTCAGAAAATTTCAGCGCCTAACGAGGTTTCGTCAAAGACGGATCCACGGTGGTAATTTTATTGCTCACACACACACACGCACACATTGAAAGACACAGTATGTGCACCAAATATTGGCCACACCTGGAGTGGCCAGTGCCCTAGGGAAGGTTCTACCGGGAGGACATTAATCAAATCATACGACTTGGGGCAATATGGGTATCAAAATTCATGGTTTTGAAACTGGTAATTAAAATGGCCATTTTGACCGGATTGGCCACACCCGGAGTGGCCAGTGTCAAGGAAGGTTCTACCGGGAGGACATTAATCGAACCATCCGACTTGGGGCAATATGGGTATCAAAATTCATGGTTTTGATACTGGACATGAAAATAACCATTTTGATTGTGGTGACCACAACCTAGAGTGGCCGGTTCCGTGGCATTTTCCGAACCATACTTGTTTTGGCAATATTTTCGTGTTTTGGCAATTTATTTCCACAGAGGTGCCAAAGATTGGAAACATTTAATTAGAATAAATTATTCAGGATTAAATAAATAGACAATGATTTAAAAATAAAATGTAATAGAATAATTTTTTAGGAGTTTTGTACAAAGTTCTTTGTCATATTGGTCATGTAGAACATAACAACCTGCACCTTTTTTTAATCTTCAGCTTCTCCAAAGTCTCCCAAAACCCATTGTCTACCAATCTCCACAGCCCTTCAAGGAAAATGAATATTTAAAGACTCTATGGTCTGGCAATCTATTAGAGTATCTAAATTCTGTAATTTCTATCAAATTTCTAGAGTCTCCGAAACTAAACAAGTCTCTTGAGTCGTCAGAGTCACCAAAGATTGACAAGTTACTTAAGTCTCCAAAGTCTACCAATTTCTAGAGACTTTAAAGTCTCCAAAGATTCAACTGTCTTCAAAATCTTGAAAGTCTACCTCAATTCAGTCGTCAAATTTTCAAATCTTCCTAGTCTCCATAGTATCTCAAAACCCATTGACTACTAATCTCTACAGTTCATTAAGGAAAACGAATCTTCATAGACTCTATATTCTCGCAATATTCTAGAGCAGCGATTCTCAACGGGGGTACCGGGTCTTCTTGATTTACATGGCAGGGGGTACGCGACCTAGAAGAAGGTTGAGAATCGCTGTTCTAGAGCCTATAAATTCTTCAATTTCTACCAAATTTCTAGAGTCTTCAAGTTCTATCAAGTTTCTAGAGTCTCCATAAATTAACTAGTCTCTTGTGTCTTCAAAGTCTACCGAATTCTAGAATCTCCAATGTCTCCCAAAATTCAATTGTCTTCAAAATCTTCAAAGTCTACTGCAAATCATGAGTTAAGTTTTAAAATCCTCAGAGTCTCCAAGTCTCCCAAAATGCATTGTCTGCAAAGTCTACCAAAATTCAAAGTTTACAAAGTTTCTAAAGTTTCCAATGTCTACCAAGTTGCTTATAATTCCGAAAGCTTCCAAGTTTCTAGTGTCTCCAATTTCTCCTAATTCAACCAAGTGTCAAGAGTCTCAAAAAAAAAAAAAACAAGTTCCTTTAATCTTCACTGCCTTCAAAGTCTCCTAAAGTCTCCAAAATCTATCAGTGCTTCCAAAGTCTCCAGAAATGCGATTGTTTTCAAGGTCATGCAAAGCTTCATGACAATTTCACCAAAAATAATGAGTCAAATTTCAAAATCTCCACATTTTCTAAAGATTGCAAAGTCTCTCATGTTTCGGTTGTTTCTGAAGTCTTCCAAGCTTCTAGCGTCTCCAAAGTTTCTAAATTCTTTCGAAGTCTCCAGAGTCTTCAAGAGTCTCCACAATCTATCAAATTTTTAGAGTCTCCAAAACATAAAACATCTCCATAGTTCCTAAAGTCTCCAAAATCTACCAATTTCTAGAGTCTTGAAATTTTCCAAAGTCTACCGAAGATAGTGAGTCAATTTTTGAAATTTCTAGAGTTTTCAAAGCCTCTAACTATCTTCCAAGTTTCAAGAGTCTCTCAAGTCTACAAAGTTTCGAAAGATTCTGAAGGCTTCCAAGCTTCTAGAGTCTCCAAAGTTTTTTGATTCTACCTTGTTTCTAAAGTCTCCACAATTTATCAAGTTTCTTGAAATCCCAAAAATCAACTCGTCTTTTTGGGTCTTCAGAGTTTCTGAAGTCTCGTAGAGTGTCCAAATTCTTCTGATTTCAAGAGTCTTCAAATGTCTCCAAAGCCACCAAAAATGTTGAGTCAAATTTTAAAATCTCTTGATTTTCAAATTTTTCTAGAGTTAACAAAGTATCGCAAGTAATTTCTAATGTCTCCATAATCAACCAAGTTAAAGAGTCTCCGAAATTTACCGAGTTTCTAATGATTCCGAAGGATTTCAAGCTTCTACAGTCCCCAAAATCTCCTTCCTCTAGAAATTTTGAGTTTATAAAATATACAAATAATAAAAAATATCTAAGTCGTCAAAATCTAACTAGTTCTTAAATCTCCAAAGTCATAGAGTATTCAAAGATTCCCAACTTTGGCATAAAACCCTTCCTATCATCAAAGTCTCCAAAGTCTACCAAAATTCATAAGTGAAATGTCAAAATCTTCCAAAATTTTTAGAGTTCCCAAATTCTATCATGTTCTGAAGTTATCAAGGTTTATATCTGCAGAATATTGGAGTCTCCAATGTCTACAAAATGTCAAAAGTATCCTAACTGAAGACTAGCATACAACATCTCCAAAATTTTGTTTTTCCTATTCTTGTAACTCTCGAGTCTCCAAAGTCTCCACATTCTCGAAAGTTTCAGAATCCCGAGTTGCAAAAGTTTGCCAAGTTCTTCCAAATTTGTTGAGTCGTTTTTTTTTTTTTTTTTTTTTTTTTTTGGGTTTTAAAAACGTTTATTGTTGCGGTCATTTTGGTCAAACAATACAGTTTACAGTTTACAATATTTTACTTTCCTAACTCTCTCGTCCTACATCCCTAACCTTAGCAAATTTGTTCCAAAAACTTTATTGAAAATTAATCTGTTATTCCATCTCATTTCACGTATTTCCTTTTTGAAAACAAACAAGCTAGGTCCAGGGTAGCACTTTAAATTGAAAGAAATCGCTAGAATACATAGCCACAAAGCGGCTATTTCTGATTTTTTATTCTCATCGATCTCAAATGACAGAATATCTTCTAGATTCACTAATTTTATCCCACTTATCTTTTCTACTTTATTCTTTGTCCAATTTGAAATAATCCTGGATTGAGGGCATTCCATTATTCTGTGTCCGTTATTGTCAATTCCATTACAAATATCACATAAATTATTTGACAATCTTCCGATGTTGTAGGCCATTAGTTTTTCCTTGTTTGGTATTAAATTATTTAAAAAGCAAAAGCCTTGACTTTTCATCAGATCCAATGAAATTAAAATTTAAATTTTTCCAAATTGTTGTCCATTGAAATTGTGGAAAATCAACTTTAACTTTTGGAATGAAGTTTTCCTGATTCAAAAAATGTTTATAAAAAGCCTTCGAACTGTCCAATAAAGAATCGTTTTTGCAAAGTCTAGCAACTTCGATCCACTGCCTAAAACACAAGGGCAGTTGGTGTTGTTTTGAATATACTAAAATGTAATTTTCAGAAACATTTCCTCCAGGGTAAAGAATGTTTCTTATGAACAAAGCTTTCATTTTAAACTCCGCATTAACCAACCTTATACCTCCTGCATCATAATCTAAATAAAGTTGATCGCGAGCTGTTTTAAATATAAACCCATTCCACAAAAACTGCCCTACTAGTGAATTTATAATATCAATATGTTTTTTGTACGGTGGGAATATCTGCGCAAGATACCAAAACTTTGATAAGATAAAAGCATTTAATAACCACCCTCGTTCCACTAAATTTAATTTTCTAACACCATGGAGATGAAGCGTATGCTTAACATTTAAAATCACTTTATCATAATTTAAATTAATTGATTCAGATATACTATTTGAAAAATGAATTCCTAAAATTTTAAAGCTATTTACTTCCCTGATCATTTGTGGTCCAAAGTTTGCACGGTTTATTCTTAAGTAAACTGACTTATTAAAATTCATCTTAATTTTTCCAAATGACTCGAAGGAATTAAGAATTTGGATTAACAAATCAAATTCCTCATCATTCCTTATAAAAATATTTATGTCGTCAGCGTAAGCAATGGTTTTTATGAACTTATCATAAATAAGTACACCTGCGATGCCGTCACTAATTTTTCTCAAAAGTGGCTCGATGTACAATACAAAGTCGTTGAAATTGGTTATATCTTAGGTATCTAAAGTCTACAAAGCTACCAAATTTCTGGGTCTTCAAAGATTTTTGTCTTGATATTATCCATACTCTCCAAGGTGTCTAGTATACCAGTAGACTCTTCAAACTGTACCAAAATTCTAGAATACCTAATCCTTTCAATTTCTAGAGTCTCCAATGTCCGAAGTCAAAATGAGGCTAATGGAGTTTCAAAAGTCTCAATAGACTAAAAAGTCTCAAAAGTCTCCAAATCTTTTAAGTATTTAGAACTCAGAATATCCAGTATACCGGTAGAATCTTCAAACTTTATCAAGTTTTTAGTGTCTCTAATTTGTAAAGTTTGGAAAGGCCATAGAAAAATTATGGTTCATGGAGTTTCAAAAGTCTCCAAAATAAACAAAGTCTTTTGAGGCTTCAAACTCTACAAAGTTTCAAAAGTCTCCAAATTTCCAAAGTTCAAAAATTCTTCAAAATTTCCAGAACTTACAAAATCTTCAAAGGTTGTTGATATTTTTGGAAAAACCAAATGGTTCCTATTTCCACATTTTCAAAAGATTCTAGTAAACCAGTAGAATCTTTGAACTTTACCACGTTTCCAAAACACAAACTTTTTTGAGCCTCCATAGTCTACCACGTTTCGGTAATCTCCAAGGCTCCCAAATTCTCGTAGCTCACAAAACCTCCAAAATTTTTAAATTTAAAATTTCCACAGGATTGTAGTCTTCAAAGTCTCCACATTCTCGAAAGTTTCAGAATCCAGAGTTGCAAAAGTTTTCCAAGTTCTTCCAAATTTGTTGAGTCGTTCAAGTATTCAGAACTCAGGATATCCAGAATACCAGTAGAGTCTTCAAACTTTACCAAGCTTTTATTGTCTCTAATTTGTAAATTTTGAAAAGTCCATAGAAAAAATATGGTTCATGGAGTTTCAAAAGTCTCCAAAATATACAAAGTTTTTTGAGGCTTCAAACTCTACAAAGTTTCAAAAGTCTCCAAATCTCCAAAGTTCAAAAATTCTCTTAAATTTCAAGAACTTACAAAATCTTCAAAGTTTGTTGATGTTTTTGGAAAAATCAAATGGTTCTTATTTCCACATTTTCAAAAGATTCTAGTAAACCAGTAAAATCTTTGAACTTTATCACGTTTCCAAAATCTCCGATCCTCAAAAATTTGGAGACTTTCCAAAGTCCAAAGTCTCCAAATATACGAACTTTTTTGAGCCTCCATAGGCTACCACGTTTCGATAATCTCCAAGGCTCCCAAATTCCTGGCGCTCACAAACTCTCCAAAATTTTTAAATTTAAAGTTTCCCCAGGATTGTAGTCTACAAAGTCTCCACATTCTTGATGGTTTCATTACCAGTCTTGTTTTTTCTTAATATTTTAAAAATCTCAAAACAATCCAAAATATCCGAATCCCTCTAAAATCTCCACAACTCAACAAACTACACTAGAAATTTATCTCCGTGCCATACTTCTAGCTCCGATGCGCGCCCATCATCGCGGAAAGGAAAGTTCTCGCTTCGTTGTGCTGGCTGGCTGCTAGTTTTTGCAAGCCCCAGCACGAATGATGTATGGCAAAGTTTAAGTGTTTTCCTATTACTTATTAGTTGCCGATATTGTGTTTTACTTTCAGATAAAGTTCTGGTATTAATTTTCCGGTTTTTCCTCGCTCTTTCTTCCCCCCTCCCGGGACGTTGAGTGGTATCGATATGAACGCGCGGCGGTGGCGGCGGTGGTGATTTGTCAGAGCGAATAACACACACACACAGACATACAAACAGATAGTAATTAATTATTGCGAGCTTACACTAGTTTTGCACTGCCGGCGGCAGTGGAGGCGATTGAGGTCGAGCAAGTTTCGCTGAACCAGAATGGAAAGGAAATGGGGCGTAATCAGTCGAACGTTTTGTACATCGGGATATACAGTTGATTAGTGCTTGATGAGATTGGATTTTAATTGTGGAAACTAGAGGGGAAAGAGTTGTGGAATTTGCTTCGATATGGAATGCATTAAATAGGTCGGGGGTTTAATTTGAAATTTAATTCAATTGGTTTCGCCAACCGCAATTTGAGTTTATTAACATTCCAACGCCCAAGGCTCCTAAAAAGTTGGAATGGTAACTTCAACTCAATGGTTCTCGGGCATAACTCAACCTATCAAGATGATTCTTCTTTCCAGTGATTTGTTAGGATGTCTAGATGATTCTAGACCTTTGCAGAACTTAATTTGATCAAATCTGTAATTTTTGCGATCAAAAACATCGTTCTAACTTTTTTTCGCGTGTAAAAAAAAAATTCGCCAAAAATTCCGCGGAGGCAGTCGTTTAAAAAAAGTTGGAACGATGTTTTCGGTCGCAGAAATTACAGATTTGTTCAAATCAAAATTTTAGGATCATCTAGACATTCTTACAAATCACTGGGAACAAGAATCGTCCCGATTGGTTGAGTTATGCCCGAGAACGGGCGTGTTGAAGTTACCGTTCCAACTTTTTTGGGAGGTTTGGGCGTCCGTGTAAGTTGGACATGCGTTGGGCGTTCCAGTGTTAAAGAGATGTAATTTAATAGATCTCCAAAGAGTCTAAGGTAAGATTCTTGAGTTTTGAAATTCTACATATTTTAAATTTTTCAAATTTCTTCAAAGTCTCCAAAACTTTTTAATTTTCTGAGATTTTGAAAGTTTTACTTTCCAATATTTGGCCTAAAAATACGCCAAAGCCTCTAGAGCCTATAAAGAATTCCAATTCATGAAATTCTACAAAATGTCTCCTAAGTCTACACATTTTCTAACCTCTCTTAATTCTGCAACCTCTTCCGCTCAAGTCTCCGCAAGTCTCCAAAGGCATTAGAATATCCGAGGTCTTTAAAGTGATTCCACTTGAACTAGTGAAAACTCACTATCAAGTGAGGCACACGCTCAGTTTCTGGAATGTAGCGGTCGGAAATTGTACCTAAAGCTCTCACCGCAGTACAGATATTTGCTCCGGGCTATCCCGTCATGTGTGTGTGCGCGTGTTTGTTTCTGTTCCGAGGAATTAGGACATGTAAGACGCCTAATACCAGGCAAACTTTGCTTTGATCGCGCTTTCACCACGCCAGGAGTGAGTGTCTGCCGCTCAACTGATGTGGTTTTGGGGCCATTTTGGCTTGGCTTGAAGTTAAGCTCCAACAGAGCTTTGACGTCATCAAGTTGAAAACTTCAAATTTAAAATTTATCACCAAAAAACAGCATTACGCAACAAATCTGCCATAAATCATCCCAAATGGAGCCTTTCGCTCGAAACAAATCCACCTTCATAAATAAGACGATTTCCAATCTTGACAGAGTTCATTATTCCCCGGGAAGAGCTCGCCGGAAAACTGAGGTTCCGAGCGAAAGTGCATAACCAAACAAATCACTCCGAGTGCTCCGAGAGCGCTGCGAGGGGGGTAGGAGCCTCGAAATCGCTTTGACTTATTTTCCAAACCATTTCCCAAACTGTGCCATCCGTGGAGTCATTTTTTCAATTTTTGATCCCTTTTCAGTCGTAAAGCACGCCCTGGACTGGGCGGTGGGGTGGCTTTGGTACAAATTTTGAAAAGTGTTCTCTGATATTTTGAAGATTTTAAATCATTTAGATTACACAACTTGACATTTTTGAAGTTGATGTCAGTAAACGTTTCAGTTTCAACAAGGTATGATAGATTTGGGCTCACTGAATACAATCCAATCGACAGAATTGAATTTTAATGAATGCGCTGCCAGTAAACAAATTGTAAATTTACCATTTATATAAAAAATACATTTTTTTTATTGGCAGAGAATAATCTTAAACTGAATTCTGTTAATCGTGTCCAGAAAGCCCAAATTTATCATACCTTCACGAAACATAAGCGTTTTTAGTATTTACGAAAATCTCCAAATTCAAGTGATAGTTATTGAAATCTTCAGAATTACTTTGGTGTATCTTTCAGGTCTAATTTTTAAAATAATTCTCGGAAATTATTGTATATTTCTGTGTTACGTAACAAAAGACTGTTTGGATTCCAAGATCTGCTCATATCTGCCTTATCATTAATACAAAAGTCCCCAATGTTTTCAATATACAACGTTCAATAAACAACGTTTCACCAATTTACACAGTTACTTTCACCTAGTTGAGTCACGCAGCCCAGCGGTAATGCTTACGCCTCGTAAGCGGTAGATCGGGGTTCGAATCCCGGCTCCAAATTCTATCAAGTTTCTAGAGTCACTAAAAACTCCAAAGTCTCCGAAGTCCTTAAAGTCAAATGAGTCAAATTTAAAAATCCCTTGAATCTTCAAATTTTGAAGACTTTCCACATTCATCAAAGTATACCAAGTTTTTAAAGATTTCGAAGTCTTCCAAGCTTGTAGAGGCTACAAAGTCTCCTAAATCTACAAAGTTTCTAAAGTTCTAATGTTTTATAATTCTGATATCAACAAACAACGTTTCAAAAATGCATACTTTCAAGGTCTACAACGTCTAAAAGCTACACCCAAAGGAAAAATATATCTCAAAATCTGGATCATTGGATTTGCTGCAAAAAATGTCACATTTTATAACATTTTTTGCAGCAAGCCCGTAGATCATTTTTGCCCGCGTGTAAAAATTTCAGCGATCTGCAGTTCTCACCAACACATATAATGCTGGCCCGTCTCCGAGCAACACTCCAAAGAGAAGCATATATTGGTGCTCTTTCACTCACTTTTCATCAAGCGTCCATAGCGCGGTGGTAGCGTGTCGGATCAATAACCAAGAAGTTGGTGGTTCAATCCTCGTCCTGCTAAGTGTTTTTTTGTGAAATACAACCAAAAAGCCGTCGGTAATGTCGATAATTGTCGGTAACGGGCAAAAATGTCATACTCCTGTATCGCAAAAAATGCATGAGGACAGTTTTCATGCTGATTCTGATATACTTTCATGCCGCCATGCATCACAATCATGCGACTGCCAGTTGGGTGTACAAAGTATAATCTCTACAAACTATCCTGCGTCCATGTCCATCAATATCCAGAATTTATTTTTTTGGTCTTAAACTGGCAAGCTTGAAAAAAGGGATTTTTTTTTCCTTTAATCGTACTCGAAAGTCTCCACAGTATTCATAATTTTCAGGACGTCCACGGCACATGTAACAACCAAGTTTTTTGTTATCAATTTAGAACATTAAGATAAAACTTTTCATCTTTTAGAGTCTCCAAAGTCTTTACAACTCTGATAGCATCTTTCCACAATAAGTCCTCAAAAAATATACATGGCAAAAGATGTTAGAACCTACTTATTAAAAATATCCAAAACTCTACAAAACTCTCCACATCTCCACTTCACAAGCTAGCTCACTAAAACAACTGTTTATTCTTAAGTCGGTGGAGTCGAGAAATTCTTAGGACCCAGACTCGGAGTCAGATACTGATAAGCCGGGATCGGATTCTGAGTCAAGAACAAAATGTCCACAGTCGGAGTCGTTTTAAAAGCTATGAACTCGACAGCCCTTGCCTAAAGGCTCAAAAATGTCTACTCAGATTGAATAGAATAGATCGAGAAAAAGAAAACATAAGACTTTCCTTGGCAAGAGGAAGTAGAATCTTCGCGATGGAATCTCCAAAATTCTCTCTATAACACTTTTTATAAAAATAAAACTAAGTTTTGAAAATCTACCTTAAATTTATTCATAAGTGGAAAACCTCCACCAGTCTCCACAATCCATTGGGACGTACCTCGTCTACAAGTCTACACAACTCTCCACATGCTAACAAATAAAGTAGGACTGTGATGGGTGCTATTCTGAATAAGGACGGAGAACGGAGTCTCCAAAGTTTTTGCAACTCTCCACATCTCACATCACGTCTAGAAAGTTGTAATATGCTATGAAAAGAGTTTTAAATTCACTCGTTACAAAACTCATCTAGTATCGACAGTTAATTGGGACGTAACACGTCTACACAAGTCTACACATCTCTCCACATGTTAACAAATACAGTAGGACTGTGATGGGTGCTATTCTGAATAATGCCGAAAACCTATACGTTGCAAGAGAGAGTAGATTCTTTCCATACAAAACAGAGTCTCCAAAGTTTTTGCAACTCTCCACATCTCATACACTACTGGTTTGCCTTAATTATAAAATCTGTGAAAAGAGATACTAAATTGGCTTATTGCAGAAACTCCACCAATCTCTACAATTAACTGGGATTTGCAACGTCTTCACATGTCTACACAAGTCTACAAAACTCTCCACATGTTATAAAAATTACTAGGATAGCTATGAACTTTGTTGTTGTAAAAGAGAGTAAGATATTCCTATGCAAAACAGAGTGTCCAAAGTTTTTGTAAATCTCCAAATCTCTACATATTGAGTAAGATTGTGATAAAAAAAATAAAAACAGGTTGCTAATGATACTATGTGGTAAGATGTCGTAGGATCTGCCTCAATAAAGTCTCATCAACTCAGTATTTTGATCAAAAAAAAAGTTTTCATTTAATCTTAAAATCTCAGATAGCTTCAAAAGTCTACAAATCCGTCAATATTGCTGAGGCAACTCTCCACAACTATCCACAAGTCTACCATAAAACTGATAAAAAAAAAGTTTCCATTTAATCTTAAAATCTCAGATAGCTTCAAAAGTCTACAAATCCGTCAATATTGCTGAGGCAACTCTCCACAACTATCCACAAGTCTACCATAAAACTCTGCGTACCAAATTCCCCATACTCGACGGTCCCAAAGACATTCCGCGGCAAGAGGTCGTAAAATCTCCCCATAAAAAAGGCACCCAGTTGAACACTAGCACCGCCAGGAAAATAAATAATCTTTTCCCTTGCACACTGACTGGTATCCTTGTTCCGTCTGTGATTCGTTGCCATTATTGTGCAAAAGGTTTGACTGAGTGAGGATTTCCCCGGGTCCAACTCGCAGTATCGCAGCCGGAACCGAACTCTACAAAAGCACTATCTCATGTTTCACTATCATTTGTTCGCGAAATCCGCCGCCAGAACGCGGAGTCTGGGGAGCGTTTCTTTTTTGCCAAGAACCTGGCCATGACGATGATGACGACGACGGTTGCAATATTTCATCTAATGCAATAAAGAATTGCCACTGGATGGCGCTGGAAAGGGGGGAAACGCCTGCAAGGCTGCCACCGGTAAGACAAAGAAAAACGATTGTGGCGCTCCGCTCGGCGGGATTCCGCAGTAAAAATAGACACACACACACAGAGTTGAATGAGTGAAAATCTTCCGATGCTGGCAGTGTTGCCGGGCGGTGCCAGAAATCAATTCTGGTCCGGTATGACGCGCCTGAAGGTATGCAGCGTTGGAAGCACTGCCAAGAGGGGCAAGCAGAAAAGTGCTGGAAACCGTCGACATTTTCCTCACTTGTTTTTTTTTGTGTTTTTCGAAAGCAACAGCAAGGCCTTCAAGGGGAGAAAAAACAGCACCATCGAATGAAGGATGCTCGGATATAAATAATAAGCGAAACAAATTTCCACCGAAAGAGTTATGACCTGGAGTTATCTGGTGGCTCGCAACATTGCTTTTTTTCACCCCTCCGGAGAAAAACGGTCTTTCCGGTTCGCCTTCTCGAGGAGAACGAGGGGGTCATGGCAACGGCAACTTCTGGGTTTCGTGCAACGGTTTTTTGAAGAATTTCTAGGGAAAATTGGCGGAAATTGATGACCTGACTGCCGGTAACAACTTCAGTTCTGGTTCGTTATTCGGTGGACTGACTGGATGGGGCGAGATTGGAATGAGCTTTGACGGAACGGGTAATTGAAATACGCGATGCACTGGCATTCGAATAATTGAGTTGAACGGATTTGGATTGAATTTCACGGTGAAACAGAGCCGAGTGGTCAGTCAGCAGTTTTCGTCGTTAACAACAGTCAACAATAGTCACTAACAGTCAACCACAGTCAACAACAGTCAGCAACAGTCAGCAACAATCAGCAACAGTCATCAACAGTTAACAACAGTCAACAAAAGTCAACAACAGTCAGTAACAGTCAGCAGCAGTCAGCAACAGTCAATTCAACAACTGTCAGCGACAGTCAACAACAGTCAGCAACAGTCAGCAACAGTCAACATTAGTCTATAACAGTCAGCAACATTCAACAACAGTTAGCAACAGTCAATTCAATAACAGTCAGCAACAGTCAACAACAGTCAGGAACAGTCAGCAACAATCAACAACAGTCAATTCAACAACAGTTAGCAACAGTCAATAACAGTCAGCACCAAACAACAACAGTCAGCAACAGTCAATTCAACAACATTCTGCAACAGTTAACAACAGTCAGCAACAGTCAACAACACTCAATTCAACAACAATCAATTCAACAACAGTCAGCAACACTCAATTCAACAACATTCAGCAACAGTCAACAACAGTTAATGCAACAACAGTCAGCAACAGTCAACAACAGTCAACAACCGTTATCAACAGTCAACAGTTACTAGTTGTTATTGGTAAGTTATTATTAAATTTTCAGTGTCATTTTTCAATTTCCTATTTTTAAAAATCAAATTTTACGCCTGCCACTCAATAAGGCTCAACAACTGTCAGGATCATTCAACAAAAGTCAGCAACAGTCAGCAACAGTCAACAACAGTCAGCAACAGTCAATTCAACAACAGTCAGCAACAGTCAACAACAGTCAGCAACAGTCAGCAACAATCAACAACAGTCAATTCAACAACAGTCAGGAACAGTCAGCAACAATCAACAACAGTCAATTCAACAACCGTCAACGACAGTCAATTCAACAAAAGTCAACAACAGTTAATTCAACAACAGTCAGCAACAGTCAACAACCGTTATCAACAGTCAACAGTTACTAGTTGTTGTTGGTAAGTTATTATTAAATTTTCAGTGTCATTTTTCAATTTCCTGTTTTTAAAATTCAAATTATACGCCTGTCACTCCGTAAAGCTCTCACTGAGAGCCTCTCATGCACACATTTCAAGTTACATCCAATCTTTCACATCATCTAATCCGACATTCATTTCAATTGTTCGTCAAATTTGGAGCCAACAAATCCTAATAAAAAGGTGTCGTTATTTCAATTTCCGTCCCAATCCCAGCTGCCATCACTCATTGCCCACGTCCGTCGTCAACTGTTTGCTCGTGTGATAATAAAAATAAATTATCCTCCGTATCACCATTTCTCTCGCTCCACAAAAAAAGCCCCAACGACAACATTTGCGTTGACAGCAGATCGGGATAAATTTGGTGAAAATTTTCTAAAACACGCGTACACCAAAAATGGGGCCAACAGGACTCACCTTTTACCGCATAAAAACGAAACAAAAAGACTTTTCCCCCTCCACCTCTTGTATTTTTCTCTTTTCAAGACAATGAAAGTAGGAAAAGGTCCTGACACACTTATCCCCCCCCCCCCCCTCACTAACACTCACACACCTGCAAACATATCACAATCGCACTGCTTCCTGCCTGTTTTGCATTCTTTATGGACTTACTTTTTTTTGCTGTTGTTCCTCTCAATACACACAGGAAGATGAATGAGGGTTTTTGCCTTCCCAGAAGGACAACTGAACTGAGGAAAAAGTTTCCATTTGTTAGCTGAACACAAAAAAACACTGTAAAAAATTGTGTCTCGACGTGCGCGGGGATCGAACCCGAACGCTGCGCTGCGCACGCCCCACCCAACTGAGCTACGCTCGTTACCAATTGTTTTCACTGTGCAGCTCCCGAGTGTCGTGAATTGTGACGGAGCGGCGCCGCGAACAATGGAGAAATGAATGCGAGGGGAAAAAAGTGTCATATAGCGAATCAGAAAAAGAACGCAATTTTTGAATAAAAGAAATCGAAATAGAAAATGTCTATGCGCGAATATGTGTGCAACCATTATGTACCGTTTCTGCCGTCAACCGAACCGCGACGAAGGCGTCGTCATTTGCGATATTTAGCTAAACGAAGCGCGAACGCGCGACGAAATGACACGCCGACGACGGTAGATCCGTTTGCATTTTGTCGGTTCTGAGCAGACAAAAGGCTTTCTTTTTTAAAAGAGTAATAAATTTGATTAAAGCGCGGTGTGCGTTTCGGGTTCCGTTTCAATTTGGCTGTGGAGTGATGAATTGATGCTGTCAACCGAGAACATATGAGGGGTGTAAATGTTTGCTTGAAAGAAGCTTAAAGATGAGTTTATCGTTCTTGAATGAAGAACGTTGGTAGCTGATCTGGTTCTCCACTTAACTATTGGTAGCAGATCTGAACAGCTACAACATTATTTGAAGCCAAACAGAAAGAATACTGAACTTAGCAAAAGACGATTGGTAGCACACAATTTCGGACAGAAACGGTTGGTAGCAGATCAAAACATTCATTAGTCTATTGGTAGCAAACGTATTAACCTAAAAACGGTTTTGGTACATCTAGTAGATAACAACCATATTTAAACATGAGTTGGTAGCAGCCTAGTATAACAACAAATCCATTCCGTATTGGTAGCAGACAGAGACATGAATTGGTAGCAGTTCTTAATAATCGACAACAATGTTGATATAAAATAAAAAAAAAAATCTATACATCGATTGGTAACTTCTAAGAATTATACATAACTGTATTTTTTGGTAACCGGTAACCCTTGAAATTAGCAATTATTGATTGACTTTTTATAACACTATTGGTAGCAGACGTGACACACATTGGTAGCAGTCGTGAACAACCAACATGTTGGTGATAACCGCTAAAAATATTGATCTCGTACTTGGTAGCAAACCAAAGAATCATCAGGTTTCTTTGTTTTGGTAGCAGACAGGCGTCTAAACAATATTGGTAGTAGATCAGTCAGATCTGTAGTATCTCTAGTGCAATCTAAATAAGAATCATGGCAAGCCTATTAAATGAAAATGTAGAAGTATCAAATCCCTTAACTGCTTGTGAAAATCAGACAGAAATCATAAAAATGCAGTAATTTACGAAAACAATTGGGAATAAACAACAACAGTATACAAACAATATTATATCAAAATAACACAATCATAACTAAACCTTCAAAAACCTTTTGGTAGCAGCATTGATATCAGTTTTTACTAATCATAATTACAATGTTCATATTCCCAATATATTTAACACATTGACAGAAAACTAACGGAACTTAAGGTCTGTTTATTAGCAAAAAAAAAAATATATTTTTGATAGCTGATAAGAAATTGAAATATTTTTGGTAACTGATGCTCTTATCTGCTACCAAAATATGTCGCAACTGTTTTGTTAGAAAATCAGAAAAACAATTCAGTTATTGATAGTATACATTGATAAATCAGACAAAATTGGTAGCAGGTGTGAACAACTATTGGTAGCAGATAATTTTCAGAATGAATTGCCAGCGTTTCTATTGGTAACCAGTAACAAAGTCTCCCTTGAAATTAACTATTATTGATTGGCTTTTATTACCCTACTGGTACAGTATTCAACACAGTTTTGGTATCTGATCATTCAGATGACTCTGTGCTTTTTGGTACTATCAAGTTAATGATGTTAATAAGAAGTATTCAATCTTCAAATATGTGATGAAAATTCAGCAAAAAACTTTTAAAACAAAGTGTAGTACAATACGATTCAAACAACCTTATTTAAAGAATTGTGTCAAATCATTTGGTTACCAATGTTTAAATATAACTAATGGTAACCGACTTTTAGTGAAACTAGAAGAAATGGTTTGACAACCATTGGTAACCATGTCGACTAGACCTTTAAATCATTGGTGTGAACCTTTATGATCTTGGAACACAATGATGGAGGAGTACCTTATGGTTACTAAGTTTCTGGTAGTCTGAAATACCATACATATCAAGACAGTACAACATAATAATTAATAGAAACTAAATAATATTGGTAGCGATTTTGTCGGACAAGCATTTCAATGGTAACAGTTTAAAATATCCATCCTATAACTTCAGTTCTCAAATTGTTGGATGTTGACAGATATTCACCAGTTGTAGTAAAAATATGAGTTGCAGACCAGAATACAAAAAAACATTGAAAGCATATCGAGCAAACTGAAATTGTAAAAATAAACTGTTGGTAGTCGATCAAAACGTATTGGTAGCTGGTCTTAGCCACTTGTGGCCGTCTAAGACACCGTCATCAGGAGTGACATTGTGTCTGGGGGTGAGATTGGATCGTACAAAGTCGTACAATTGTATGACCCAAAATTACTCCCCAGACCCAATACCACCCCTGATGACGGTAGCATAAAAATGAAATTACTCATTCAAAATGTTAATAGCGATCAGGATTGATTTCAACAATATTGGTTATCAAATTACTGAATTAAAATGTTGGTAGCGGACAGGATTCACTTTAAAAATATTGGTAGCAGATTCTAACGGTCCTAATGAGTTCCTTAAAACCTCAAGAAACGATTGCAATGGTGGTAGCCTAAGATTGCATTAAAAGTGTTGAAAGTATGGATTCATAATGTTGGTAGCGAATGGGATTGACTTCAACAAAATTGGTAGCAGATCCTAAACACCTCAATAATTGCTAGTTAGTATCATAAAAAATCCAAACAAAATATTGGTAACCAAATTCCGCTAATCATAACCTCAACGAATCCTTCACTTTACACTTTGTCTACCAGCCCAGCAAAATCCACCCGTTAAATATCAAGTTACGCCCCATCAAACCAGATTTTATGACCACGTGTGAAACCATCCCCAGCCCGCGGCTACCAACCCGGACTTCCGGGCAGCAAACGAAACAAACAAGCAAACTTTCCCCAACCTCCCAAGCCCAGCGAATGTCAGTCTGGCGTCCGTCGTCTCCGTCGTAAAAATTATTACCTATTTATGTGATTGAGAAATTTATTGGAACTTGACTGGCTGGCAGCACTGGCTCGCTCACCTCCCAAGGCCATCCGGAAGCGAGCAAGGACCCAATCATCGCCAATCGGATTTATGGCGCGGAACAAATCAAATCGGTACTCTCGGAAAAGAAGTCCTGCAGTGAAGGTTAACGGCCAAAAACCGTAAGCGGCTTAGCGGGTTCGTTTAATGATTGCGCGCTGGCAGCACTGGCGGATTTTTTTTTGGCATGTTTTTCGATTCGCCACTTCGATTATGGCATTTTTCTCGACCGTGGCTCGGCTTGTCTCCGATTGTGACCTTAATACCGTTGCCGAATTTGGCTTCGCATTCTTTGGTAACTGTTTTTGCTTCAATTGTTCGAGCTACGGCTGCCGATTTTTAATTGGAAAGGAATGCTTGGATTAAGAATTTGGGACAGAGAAAGATATGCTCCTTATTGATGTGAGGAATTTTCAAGGTTGAAATTGGCTGGTGAGACACTGAAATATCGATTTAAAAATGGAACAAAATATTGGTAGCGAACTTGATAATTTGATTTAACAAGAACAACCATACGATGTAGATCAAATGGACTCATAATTATAGCGTACATAACATATCTTCAAACTATGATAAAAAGAATATTTTAATTGTTTGTGGTCTCAAATTTTGTTGGTAGCAAAATGGTAGCAGACATTATTCTCAGCTAACATGTGGTAGATATCGGATAATATCTATAAACATATAAAAGTTTCACATTTGACCTTGTACACATTGGTAGCAAAGTAAATGGTAGAAGTTGGTAGCAAATAAAAATGAATCATTAATTTATTTGGCATCAAAAAGGTTGCTCAAGTTATTGGTAGCAAACCTTATAGTCAGTGGTTGCATGAGAATATAATTGAAATATAAATTCGATAACAATACAAAAAATGTTTTTAATTTGATTAATTTGGTAGAATAATGTATGCACTAGTATTGTTAGCAGATCAAAGTGGTAAGCAAAATATTAAAAAGAGAACTAAAATACCACAAAATATGCAGATAATATAGAAAAATATCAAAAAGACTGTTATGAGTTTGGTAACCATTGCAGATATCCAAAAATAGTTAAGTTGGTAACTGATTAAAATTGCTCAAACATACTAATAGAAGACCAAAATTCTAACTAGATTGAGCGGCAAGCTTGGAAGCAAAATGTTCGATTATGATTGACGCAGCTATCGCCCACATTCCGACCAATCTAACCCAAACTGGAGGTCAATTTTCCCTCATTACAGCACCGCATCGGTCAAGGGTCAATTGCATCGTGTGCGCACCGACTAGCTGCAAGTATCGTAGTGCACCAGCTGTAGATGCATCGCATACACTCACCGCTCATTTCAAGCAGCACTCTTCACGCGCGGATTGCCCCCTCGTTGGTAGCAGCCGGAAGCAGCTCATGGAGCATTCGTGGCCACATCCACAGCCTGGAGCTCGTCCTGAGCAGGATTATCCTTATGAGTGAAATTGTAACGAGCTTATCTAACGCTTCCTTGGGCATGAAAATCTACTGTGCCAGCAGGAGGAAGGAGGACGGCGAGAGGCCATTACAGTGTAGCACATCCACTTATTCATTAAAATCACTCACGCGAACCAACAGAGCACCAACACACCCCGAAAAAGCACTTGGGCGGTCCTCTGGGTTTATCTGGCTGCGGGAGCTGGAGAGTAGTGGTGCAGTGCACCGCGTTGGTCCTAAACTTTGCCCGCGGAAACAAGTAACTTGTAATACTAATCACGATTATCAGCAGTCTCATCATCATCGCCGTCGTCGTCGTCGTCATCGTCGCCGTCAACATCGTCAGCGAGAGGATGCTCGTAATCAGCGTAGTAGTTTGGCTTGATGGGTAGGGTAGAAGGGGCCTGGTTTTGTCTTTTTCAACAAGTGATATTTTTTTAATATCGTAAAGACATGAGCACTCAATTAAAATTTAGTCAATTTTGTTCACAGTGCACAGTGGAAAATGGATTTTCCGAAAAATTCTGAAGTTTTGGAGCTTTGGTGTCTTGAGAAGAGTTGTTGTAAATGAAAAGGTGCATCTTTTGGTTTGGTTGAAAATTAGGGTGGCCCACGATAAGGGTGATTTTGGAAATCCAACTTTTCAGGATTATTTGGGATTTTTTTGTCTTCTAGAAAATTGTTGAACTTGCCAATCCAAGCAACTTTGTCGAAAACACCATAATTTTATCTCGTAATCTACGCCTTCTACGACCAAATTTATAGAAAGCATCGAAGCAAACCTTAAAAAATCAGTTTTTTGGACGTAGCAATTCAGGTTTAATTTTTTTAGAGAAAAGTGATATTCGGGGCACTTTTATAACTCTAAAAAACACACATTTTGTTTTTGTTGACAGGTCAATTTGGACTCAAGGGTCAAAAGTTACGCCCATTTTAAGGTAAAAAAGATGCAAATTTAAAACTCAAATATCTCCAAAAGGCGCAAGCGAAATTTTAATCGCCAGGTTGCATTTGAAAGCGCAGACGCTCGCACTACAAACGCTGAACAAATCTCAGGGGTGTTTTTCTTTGAACTCGAGATATCTTCATTTGAAAAAGTCTAATTTTCCAGTGAAAACCATATGAAACCACCCTAACGAAATTCGAAAATTGTCCAAATATATATTTTTCCATGTAAGTTTGCTCGCTGAATCTGAATCTGCCCTCAGAATTGAACTAAAAAGTCGAAAAATCGATGTTTGGTAATACTTTGATCCTGAATCAATCCTGAAAAGTTAGATTTTCAAAATCACCCTAATCGTAAATCACCCCAAATTTTCAATTAAACCAAAAGTTACACCGTTTTATTTACAACAAAAAAACGAAGTTGACTTTATAGCTGTCGGCCACCATTGCTAGTACCAACCACTAGTGTCTTCCTTTTATCTTCAAGGACTTCGCCGCCCTGGGCTCCTAAGTGTATGAAAGTATGGCACGGAGCGACGGCGCCGAATACCCATATTTACACAAAGAATTTTAGAGCGCTTGCTGCGGGATTCGAACCGTCGACCTCTGGATAGTGAGTCCAGTGCGCGGTCCGATTGATCCACACGGGCGGGACGATACACAACAACTCTTCTGAAGACACCAAAGCTTCAAAACTTCACCATTTTTCGGAAAAATCCATTTTCCACTTAATTTTGCGACCTGGACCACTGTGCAATGTTCGTGATCGAAATATGTATTAACCAATATAATTCGTAGATATTCTCAAGATCAACAGGCTAAAATTGTTAAAATCAAGAAAAAAATCCTTAATAATGCAATTTGGTCATTATTTTATGTGAAGAAAAAAAAACATAAAACGTCTGCTAAGTGGTTGTTTGATATTTTACTTGATTTAATTCTTAGATCTTAGTCCAGACCATGAATGTGTTACTGTATCATATTTGATATTGATCTGGTATGACAATCAGATTTGAAACTGAACTACGTTCGCAGTATATAGTTGAATAAATGTAACTTTATAATTCGATATTGACAAAAAAAAAACACAAAATGTCAAAAACAGTTAGTAAATTTTTGTTCATGAAAAAACCTCATTGTTCAAGTATTTAAAAAAATCATGTGAAAAATACCATGTTTTGTGAATATTTAAGCATTCAAAAAAATCTCATAAAATGAAAAAAGCAAACAAAGTTTCGCTTCGTTCCATATTGCAAATTTTGAAAATTGAATTTTTTTTTTGAAAAGTATGGTAATTTGTGACTTTTTTATATTTAAAAAAAAATTAAATAAAGTAAAAAGCATTTAAAATTCGCTTCGTTTGATACCCATATGGCAAATTATGGAAATTTGAGTTACTGTATTTTGTGATTTTTTTTTGTATTTTCCAAAAAAACTTTATTATTGTGAAAAGGCAAACCAAATTTTACTTCTTTGTCGCCCTTCCCTTCAAAATTGGTTCGTAAAATCATAGGGGCAAACAAAAATTATCAAAAAAAAACTTCAAAACTTAAATGAAAATAAAAGTCAAATTAACTGAAAACTATCTAAAACACAATTTTCAGCATTGATCATTATGTTTAGCATGTTTGGGCTGGATTAAACATATTTTGAATTTGAATGAAATTCCACCGTAACAACTTTTTTTTTGCAAAATATAATGCTTCTTCAATACTGAGGTATTTTGGAAATTAATAATTGCAAAACAACTGGACAGGTGTAAAAAGCATTTTCAAACAATTTTGTCATTCAAATGTTAAAACCGTGGCACGTAAATTCAATTTCTAAAAACGAATTTGGTCCAAACTAAGACCCTTCACCATGCGTTCTAAATCCACGACCTTCGCGCGCACCGTCACTCTAATTTAACGCCCTGACGATTCCTTAAAGCAGCGCGTCGCGAGACGTCGCCGTCGGTTTGGTCGTCACCAGTTGTAATCATCTCGCTCTTTGTATTTGCTCACTGATTTCCGGAAGACCGTCGTCTTCCGGTGCTAAAAATTAGTTTAATTAGGAAGAAACGCATCTCGCCGTTGTGAGGGAGTCCGTTGATGGAGCAGGAGGGGTTGGAAATGAGAGTTTATCGATTTCAATCAACTTGAATTGCTTTCCTTTGCTTTGGGAAGGTCGTTAAAAGTGGAAGGATGTTCTGGCTGGGTAAAGTAAGTCGAATTCGTTCTCATTTAGACCTGGGGGTTTTACGCCTTGTTGGGACCTGTTTAAATTGAGGTTCAACTTAGTGTAGGGTTAAACGTTGAAGTTATCAAAAATGAACAATCCGTATTTCTTTGAAGTACCATATTTCAATCAAAATCTTAACATTTAGTGAAATATGCTGGCATTACAACTTCAGCGAAAGATCAATATACAATTTATCAGAAATTTGGCCATGTTGAACATCGCATAATCTTCTTCTACCAAGAATCGACCCTGGGTCCAGTAACTTCGGCTGCGGTTTCCAATTCTCCGTATTATCTATCCCTCAAAAGCCATTTCAGCTCATCTTCAAAGGTGATTCCGAAGCGCGCGTTGGCTGCTGCCATTATTATCAAACTTAGATTCGCGCCCGCCCACACACACGCACGCAGTTTAACTTTTTCGAGCATAAAATATGGCCAAAATTAACATTTCATACCTGGCCAAAACCGCCCGCCAAAAAGCCGGTAAAGGCAGAAAAAATCTGCCCCGGAATTTAGATTGCTTGTTTGCCTCGCCGAATTCACCTAACCTAACCTCACATTTTTCTTCTTCTTTTCAGGAAAAAAGGCACAAAACTCACCGGTTGGCCCCAAAACCCCAAGAAATGAGAAGTAATCCCGATCTGAGCTCGTGTGTGTGTGTGCGAAATTCTCCTTCCGAAAAGCACTCATACACACTCACACACACATTCCGTCCGCACACACAATGAAAAATTCAAACCGGAGAAAACGCCCGAAAGTATATGCCACGCATGGCACCGGTTGTACCGTTTCTTCCGCCGTGATATGTATCGCTAAGGTACCCTGCCTTGCTAGGTTACGGGCCAGGGTTCAAATGCCGTTCCTCGACCTTCCCGGGGTGTGTGGCAGTGGAATTAGCCGTTATTAGAGTCGACGTTGGAAAGAATAAGGAATACGGGTCTCGGACCGACTACGGCTGCTGTTGATGCCTGGCGGGTTAAAAGTGAACCAAAAAGTGATACATATTTAAATTTCTCCCACTCACGGAGAAAAGCGCACACGAGCGTTTAAATTTCCAACGTGTGCGGAGGTCTCATTTGCTTGCTAGGATCTGTTTTCAATTTGTTCACTTGACTTTGAGATTTTTGCTTTCTTTTGAGTGGGAAATTGCTTAAGTTTTGGCAGGCAGCTTGCTTCAGGAAGACGATAACGATCTTATTCAACTAAGAAAGATGTTTAGGTTATAATTTAATGTGAATTTGAAACAGCAGATAAAATTCAACACTATTTAGTACACCTTTAGTTCAATTCACTGTTGTCAGACCTTATCAAAAACAAATAAAATGGCAACAACCCACTTCGAAAAGTTAATTTAATTCTCCATAGGTATGTTTATCTCGTGATGGGTTGTTAGATGTAATGTAGAAAGGTCTTTCGAATTTTATTCCATGATGCACAAAACAACAAAACATTAAACAAACATTAAATCCTTTTAAAATAAGCAATCTAATTGCAGTGTTCCCAGATATGATGTTTACTGATCATCATTTTCAATACAGCATAAAACATCTGGGATTAAAAAAAAATCAATAAATTCCCCCTAAGTATCGATACTACTTGACAGTGTTGCCAGATCATACAAGTTTATGACTTATCCAAATTTTTTTTAAATACCTTACCAAATAAATTGTTCTCGAAGTTATTTTCGTACAAATTCATTAAATCTGAACATGAAAGGTAAAGAAAACTATATTTAAATGTTCATAATTTGATCAGGGTTGCCAAATCTGCCATTTAGAAGATTTTTTCAGGCCTAACTTAACTGTTCACCAAACATTTTAATTCGATTTGAGACAGAACTCAATTAATGCATCGAACATTCAAACTGCCTGAACTGACAGTTTTAGATTCTTATCCGAGAAAGTAAAAGTTCTTCAATGAAGAAGTTAATTATTTTTTAACTTTAATAATAAATCTTAAAATTTTGGGACATGTGTTTGACGAAAATCTTTCGAAACTGTTTTTTTTTATTTAAAAATATTAATTAAATGTCAAGGTGTTCAAATTCCCAGATAATGTTCGCATTAAATAAAAAAAAAAACGCAAAAAACAAACCCGAACACCCCGCGGATAAGTTTTAATTAAGAGGCAGTATTTGTAGATTCTGCTCGGTTTGTTCTAGAGGTCGTGTCGAGTTGCTCCGATTTGAATGAAACTTTCAGCGTTTGTTTGTCTATGCATGAGATGAACTCATGCCAAATATGAGCCCTCTACGACAAAGGGGAGTGGGGTAAAACGGGCATTGAAGTTTGAGGTCCAAAACACATGAAAATTCTTAAAATTGCTCGAATTTCCGTAAAACTTCATCAATTCCAACTCTCTTAGATGCATTCGAAAGGTCTTTTAAAGTTCTTCAAAATGTGCTATAGACATCCAGGATTGGTTTGACTTTTTCTCATAGCTTTTGCAAATTACTGTTAAAAATTGATTTTTTTAAAACCTTAATAACTTTTGGCAACAGCCTCCAACACCCATACTCCCATAGGTCAAAAGTTAGGGAATTTCATGGACTATAAGCCTACGGTATTAACTTTTTGGCCAATCGCAGTTTTTCTCATAGTTTTTCGATTTTTCTAGAACAAACATTTTACAACGTTAGTTTTTGCCCTGTAGGCCGCCAAAGCGCCACTTTTTGGTCTCAATTTTGACATATTCGGAATCCTCAGAAAATTTTACATTAGATTGAGGTGTTGGAATTTTGAATTTGATTGGAAAAAATGCCATTTAGAATTAATTAAAATATTATTTAGAATTTTGTCAGATTAGGGGTAAACAAGTTTTCGCCTACTTGATACAGCATTTGACGTATTGATCATAGGGTAAATAAGATCTATTTCTTTTTTCAAAAATGTTTTATTTAATTATTTTTTAAATCAAAATTACAACTCCAATACTTCTAACTTACGTGAAATTGACCGAGGATTCCGAATATGACAAAATTGAGACCAAAAAGTACCGTCTTCTTGGCCTACAGGGCAAAAACTAACGTTGTAAAATGTTTGTTCTAGAAAAATCGAAAAACTATGAGAAAAACTGCGATTGGCCAAAAAGTTAATACCGTAGGATTATAGTCCATGAAATTCCCTAACTTTTGACCTATGGGAGTATGGGTGTTGGAGGCTGTTGCCAAAAGTTATTTAGGTTTTAAAAAAATCAATTTTTAACAGTAATATGCAAAAGCTATGAGAAAAAGTCAAACCAATCCTGGATGTCTATAGCACATTTTGAAGGGCTTTAAAAGACCTTTCGAATGCATCTAAGAGAGTTGGAATTGATGAAGTTTTACGGAAATGCGAGCAGTTTTAAGATTTTTCATGTGTTTTGGACCTCAAACTTCAATGCCCGTTTTACCCCACTTCCCTTTGTCGTAGAGGGCTCATATTTGGCATGAGTTCATCTCATGCATAGACAAACAAACGCTGAAAGTTTCATCCAAATCGGAGCACCTCGATACGACCTGTTTCACATCGGTGAAAAACTCGCTCTTAATCAAGTGAACTTTGGGTGAACCGCAAAAAAAAAGATTCTGAAAATCATTTTCAATTCAGTTTAAAACATCTGGGATTGAAAAATTCAATAAATTCCACCTAAGTATCGATACTTCATGACAGTGTTGCCAGCTCATACAACTTTATGACTTATCTGAAAGTTTTTTAAATACCTTTCCAATTGATTGGGCCTCGAAGTTATTTTCGTACAAATTCATAAAATCTGAACATGAAAGGAAAAGAAAACTATATTTAAATGTTCATAATTTGATCAGGGTTGCCAAATCTGCCATTTAAAAGATTTTTTCAGGCCTTACATAACTGTTCACCAAACATTATAATTCGATATGAGACAGAATTCAATCAATGCATCGAACATTCAAACTGCCTGAACTGACAGTTTTAGATTCTTATTTGAGAAAGTAAAAGTTCTTCAATGAAGAAGCTATTTATTTTTTAACTTTAAAAATAAATCTTAAAATTTTGGGACATGTGTTTGGCGAAAATCTTTCGACACTGTTTCTTTTATTTAAAAAAAAAATTAATTAAATGTCAAGGTGTGCAAATTCCCAGATAATTTTCGCATTAAATATTTAAACTTCAATAGAAATCCATTTGTTAAATATTAATGATGAATTTTAAGGTAGAAATTTCCTAGATCAATTTTGTTTATGTGAACTTTTGTAACCTTGAACAATACAAGGGTGCTAACAATAAAATTAAAATTATAAAATTATAACGACGATTCTATCCTAATCGTTGGGACGATGCTATGGTTTGTTTCAAAGTATAAATACTGAAAAAAATCGCCAAATATCGTATTTTCTCGAAAATATTAAATTTTTATAATTCGCACTATGGGTATCTAACGATTTGAAATTTTGCATGTATTTTAACCGTTTTGGAGTTTTTTTAATGAGGTATTGGGTGATACATATTTAGGTAGCAGTTAAAATTTCATTTCGTTTGATACCCATATTGCAAATTTTTAAAAAATGTCTATTTTCGGGAACATACGATATTTTGTGAAAATTTGAGTATTTCATTCAAAAAACTCTAAACCAGGTAAAATACATGCAAAATCTCGAATTGTTTGATAACCATATTGCGAATTATAAAACAATGGGCTTTTTTCGAGAAAATACGGTATTTTGTAAAAATGATAGTATTTATACTTTGAAACATACAATATAATGAGAAAAATATTTACACGGAGGAAGCTTGAAAATTCAACTTAATTTGGTTGGTTTAAGTCAATTTTAGAATATACCCATATTGCAAATTATAAAAAAAATGTCTATTTTCGGGAACATACGATATTTTGTTAAAATTTGAGTATTTTATTCAAAAAAACTCTAAACCAGGTAAAATACATGCAAAATCTCGAATCGTTTGATACCCATATTGCGAATAAAAAATTTGGAGTATTTTCAAGAAAATACGGTATTTTGTGAAAATTTGAATATTTCATTCAAAAAACTCTAAAACAGTTTAAAAAAAGGCAAAAATTCAAACCGTTTGATTCCAATAATGCGAATTATTAAAATTAAAATTATTTTGTGAAAATTTAAGTATTTCATTCATATTTTGTGATTTTTTTAGTATTTATACTTTGAAACTAACAATAGAATAAAAAAATACTAGGAGGAAGCTTTAAAATTTTACTTAATTTGGTTGGTTTTAGTCAATTTTAGAATATTATTAAATATAAGTTATCGTCGATAAAAGTATCGCCGGAGTATCGCCGAATCATTGGAATAACGATAACGATAACCATTACCGTTAGCGTTTGACGATAATATTATCGACGATAATTCTATCGATTAACAACCTTGTTTTGTTCTCCACGCCCTTGATGATATGAAAATCACCAAACAAATTACTTAGAAGAGAAACAGTCTTTGATATCAAGCATAGCATTCGAACGGTGTTTTACACTTACCTCGAACATTTTTATTTTTGATTCTATAAATTATGTTTTATCATCAAACATCAAATGAAAAATGTACGAGATATCATCAGATAATTTAAGTAATTGAGGAGCAATTACAAATATTATTTTTTGTATTACAGTCATTTAAAGCCAAAAAAGATTTTTTTTATAATCATAGTCCATTTCTGAAAAAAATATTTTTAAGATTCTAAAATCTAGCATATGTCTGAAATGTCCCTAATAATGGATTCTTCAGAATTATTTCATTTTTTTACATCGATAACTGACGAATGTTTGTCAAGCTTCTGTCATTTGAAAAATATGATCTAATTGGATTATTTTGTTTTTTTTTTGTCTTAACCAGGTCATAGCAACCGAAAAGGCCCTAAAAATAATAAGTATATGACAAAAAACCTTTGCAAAGCTGTATCTCAGCAACGAATGGTACGATTTTGAAAAACCAAAATCATTTATCATATATAGGTGAATTTTTCCAAATTTATATTATTCCTTTGTTTACTATAAATTAGGCTTGAAATGATTTTAACTAGAAATTGTTGCATTTTATCAGATAAATTATACAGTAATTTTCTATTGCAAATTCGATTTTATATGGAAACTGAAGTCAAATCAAAAGTTGCAAGTTCGTTGTCCCTAAGACATATATGTTTGTATATTGTAGAAAGGAAAAATGAAATGACGTGAATTTTAGCAAGTTTTGTTTAAAACTATTTTTTGAATGGTTTTCTTCAATATTTAAACATGGCTGAAGACACAAAATCGGTAAGGAAATTCGTTTAAAAGAGTTTTTTTTAGATTATTTACGAAACATTTTTGAAAGGATACCTGCCAAAATTGTTTGTAGACTTGCATGCACCAATGTTACAAAACGGCTGGGCTCCACAAAGTTTGAGCCCGATATAAAAATCAAAAGAATGAATAAGTCTGAAATTAGATAATTTTGTAGTGAACTATTAATTAATTTTAAAAGTTTACGAATATGTTTTCAATTTTAAATAAAAATCATAACTCTATTTCAAAAATTTCATGCTTTCAGCACTTCTTTCGAAAAGTAATACTTTTCGACACTGTTTTTGCTTTTTAGTTTACCAAACACGCGGATACCATCTTTATTGGGGAAACAAAAATTCTTTTTATAAAACCTATTCAGAAACGTTTTTTGTAATTAAAAAAAACCTTTGGCAGAAATTGACTTTGTTCAGCACTTGTCGTATTTTTTCAACTTGTCAAAGCCTCGTTTGACAACTCGTACTGATTTTTTTTTGTATTTTGAAACTTGTTCCATAAAGTTTTCAATTTCTCCAAACCTCAACTGTTTAATTTTGAATTCTTCGATTTGGAAATACGTTCAGCTTTAGTTAATTTCGAATTCAAAAACTCCAAAATTAAGATAAGGTTCTTTACATAGTCTCTATAAATAATCAAGAGTTGTTTTCAAGCAGCCACATGATTAAATATCAATTGAAATCACTCCCACACAACCACATCTTCATATTCCAACCCAGTGTCTTGTTCCCTGAAGCCAATCCCCGACCACAGAATGGGTTTGCTTTCAGTTGAAAATCGGAATCGGCAGCAAAATTTCAATAATTGATGACGATTTGTCCAACCTACTCCACATCTCTGCTCTGGTTACCTCTGGCTACCAGCTACCTCCCCCCGCCCCCTCCCCTTCATCATCCCAAAAATAACCCAAATAAAAGGGGCCCACAATGCGCCCCCTCCTGCTGGAGAAATCCCGAACTAACTTGGTCTTCCGTCGTCGTCGGGCAACCGAACAAGCAATTTGCCATTTGGGGCAGAATTTTTCCGCCAGCGAAGCGAAATTTTTCCACCACCGCCGCCGCCAGCAGCGCCCATGTTTACAATAATCACCGAGAAAAGCGAGCGAGTTCCCGAAAAAAAAGAAGTTTCCTCCACCGTCATCCCCCCGGGGGTCCTTTTGCCTTCATTTTCCGGCAATAGCCGGATGGATGGCGCGGACATAAACTGTGGAAGAGTTGTTATTGAGTGGCGGATGTAGATGGCAGAAACGGGATCCACCGGGAGGGGAGGAGGGGCAAAAAAACTACTCAAGTAGCATTCGTTTGTAGACTTGGGCCTGGTCGTTATCATATCCAGATGGGGAGTAGGGGAGAGTGGAGTATGGTGGAAATCAATTCTATAAACTTTTCAGATTTTCTGAACATCAATTTTTTTACCAAAATCGATCAATGTGAATTTTTATAAACGTTTGTCTTGCTGTCTTGATTTTTTGTAGACTTTTGAAGTCTCTTGCCTTCTTGTCTTCTTGTCTTCTTGTCTTCTTGTCTTCTTGTCTTCTTGTCTTTTTGTCTTCTTGTCTTCTTGTCTTCTTGTCTTCTTGTCTTCTTGTCTTCTTGTCTTCTTGTCTTCTTGTCTTCTTGTCTTCTTGTCTTCTTGTCTTCTTGTCTTCTTGTCTTCTTGTCTTCTTGTCTTCTTGTCTTCTTGTCTTCTTGTCTTCTTGTCTTCTTGTCTTCTTGTCTTCTTGTCTTCTTGTCGTCTTGTCTTCTTGTCTTCTTGTCTTCTTGTCTTCTTGTCTTCTTGTCTTCTTGTCTTCTTGTCTTTTTGTTTTCATGTCTTCTTGTCTTCTTATCTTCTTGTCTATATCAGCAGCATTTCAGCATTTTGATATGCCTTTTCAATTACGGACTTCAAAACTTAGGTACTAAAAATTATCAATCAACAATGTGATGCGCTATTCTTAAAGATTTGAATTGTTTAACTGTAGACTAGTAGTCTTGCAATCTTGTAGACTTGTTAAATTGTAGTTTTGTAGACTTGTAGTCTTGTAGACTCGTGTCTTGTAGTTTTTGTAGACATTTAGTCTTGTATACTTGTTGTCTTGTAGACTTGGTGTCTTGTAGTCTTGTCTTCTTGTCATCTATTACTTCTTGTCTTGTCTTTTTGTCTTTTTGCCTACTTTTCAACATTTTGAAATGCCTTTTTAATTACGGACTTCAACATTCTTCAACATTGGGTACTAAACTTTAACTAGGCGGTATTCTTAAAGACTTGAATTGTAGAATTATTGTTTTGTAGACTTGTAGTATTGTAAACTTGTAGATTTGTAGATTTGTAATCTTGAAGACTTATAGTCTTGTAGACTAGAATTGTTGAAGAATTGTTGTCTTATAGACTTTTATTTTTGTAGACTTGTAGACCTAAATTTTGCAGTTTTCTAGACTTGTAGTCTTGTAGACTTGTAGACTTGTAGTTTTGTAGATTTGTAGTTTTGTAGACTTGTAGTCTTGTAAACTTGTTGAATTGTAGTCTTGTAGACTTGTAGTCTTGTTGTCTTGTTGTCTTATAGACTTGTATTTTTGTAGACTTGTAGACAAAAATTGTGCAGTCTTCAAGACTTGTAGTCTTGTAGACTTGTAGACTTGGAGTCTTGTAGACTTGTAGTATTGTAGACTTGTAGTCATGTAGTCTTGTAGTCTTGTAGAATTGTAGACTCGTAGTCTTGTAGGATTGTATTCTTGTAGAAGTTTAGTCCTGTAGACTTGTAGTCTTGTAGAATTGTAAATTTGAAGTTTTGTAGTCTTATAGACTTGTATTTAGTAGACTTAAATTTTGCAGTCTTGTAGACTTGAAGTCTTGCAGACTTGTAGTCTTGTAGACTTGTAGTCATGTAGTCTTGTAGTCTTGAAGAATTGTAGACTCGTAGTCTTGTAGGATTGTATTCTTGTAGAATTATAGTCTTGTAGTCTTGTAGAATAGTAAATTTGATATCTTGTAGTCTTATAGACTTGTATTTAGTAGACTTGAATTGTGCAGTCTTGTAGACTTGAAGTCTTGTAGACTTGTAGTCTTGTAGACTTGTAGTCATGTAGTCTTGTAGTCTTGAAGAATTGTAGACTCGTAGTCTTGTAGGATTGTATTCTTGTAGAATTATAGTCTTGTAGTCTTGTAGAATAGTAAATTTGATATCTTGTAGTCTTATAGACTTGTATTTAGTAGACTTGAATTGTGCAGTCTTGTAGACTTGAAGTCTTGTAGACATGTAGTCTTGAAGACTTGTAGTCATGTAGTCTTGTAGTTTGTAAACATGTAGTTTATAGACTTTGAGTCTTGTAGCCTTGCAGACTTGTAATCTTGAAGATTTGTAGTCTTATAGACTTGTATTTTGTAGACTTAAATTTTGCAGTCTTCTAGACTTGTAGTCTAGTAGTACCAATTTCTTCTTAAGACTTTTCCAAATTGTAACAACTCTCTCCTATCTCCAATCCCTAGGTTGGACCAGCTTCGCTGTTTGCCAGCAATTTCACCCGGGGCAACCAAAGCTGCTTCACGAGGATGCCGCTGGTGAAAAAAAGGGATATCACCATGACGATTTTCCGCTCCCGCTGCCCCAGCTTCGTCGATAGGCATGAGAGATTGAATAAATATAGGTTTCTAAATGATGTTTATTCTTGGCCTAGCCTCGTTGAATCGCTGAATCGGACAGAAAACGGAAACGTTCGAGAGCTCGTCTCGTAGTTTTCCTCTCCGGGGCTCGGCTCGGAATTAGTTGTATCGTTTTCATCTCGAGACTGCGACGACGAGCGAGTGATTGGAAAGCGTGCCAAGCAAAACAACACGGAAATCGCTGGAATTGCGAGAATCGTTAGTGTTGGCACGGGGATAGCGTTGGAGGTGGAGTTTATTTTGACAGGGTGTGAACACTTGGTGGAGCTCAGTTGACAGATATGCGGGATAGTTTTAGAAGTAAAGTCATTAGAGGTTGGAATTGCCTTATTTTGATTTAATCGAGTTCAGAAACCACAAAATGTTATTCAAAGTTTAGTTTGCATAGATAAGAAGAGGATCCTTAAACGCAGCATCGCAGAACCTGAACTCTACGCAAAGCACCTTCAAGTTTACCGCTTTCGTGGAAGGTGGGAGCACCTTCTTTTCATTTCGCGCTAAACTTTTTCGTCAAATTGGGCTGTCATTTGCGAGATAAAGACAATCAAAGTCCGCTTTTCTTTCCATACCTCGGCAAAGAGGTGAATCTCGCCGGAGAAGGCGCGCGATGAACAAACGCTCTGGCTTAAGTTTTTCACTTAAGATTTCATCCATAATGAATTGAGTGCGCTGTGCCGGTGGTAGAAGCCCAGGTCTACAGAAGGGGAGGGGAAAGACAAAAGTTCGGGCAAATTTTTGGCTCACTAGCTTCTTGCATCAATGTTTGGAAAAAGTACGATAAAGTCAAATCGACAGAGTTGGAAGGAGGTTGGCAGAGTTGCCAGATTTTGGTATTCTTGAAAACTGCATTTTTATAACAGTTTTCAGATCTAAGAGCAAATTTGAAAACAAAAACATTTCAGGTATGTTCAGTTAAGTTGCTTTTCGATTACGGACGTCAAGGTTTAAGTTCGAAAAGCTGAAAAAGTTATTATTTGAAGTGATTGTGATTCCAGATTGCTGTTCCAGGTAAGTAAAACTTATTTAAGGCATAGCAAAATTCATCGTCAAGGAACTCTGTCAACTGTCAAAATAGTCACCTCTGTCAATAATTTAGTTAGGTCGATAAATATGTATTGTGATCTTTCTGATAGCCAACTTTTTAAGGCTTGTAGTCAGCTAGTCTTCAATTCATCCAGTACTCTTGTCCTGAGGCAAGATTCAAGTTGAGATAAAGACTTTCTGGCAACCCTGCCTGCCGCGTCGTCGTCCAACTTTCCTCGGGATGGGGTGCCATAATGAGTTTGAACGAACAAAGTGGCGTTTTTCTTCTAGGGGCAAAAGTTTCGCCCAAGTTTGGGTCTCTCCAACCGACGACCAACTCGTCAAGAAGAACGCTCCCCCCTTTCTCCGAAAAAGAAAAGTGACGTTCATTATTGTGTGTACCTCCAGAGTTTTTACCCCCTCCCCCCGAACGAATCTGTTATTTGACAGAGAGGAAATGCTGGTGGGTGAAAGGGGCGTAAGGCAGTTGGGGAAAAGTTTTTCCAACGCAAAGAGAAGGGGGTTTTCTCTGGATGGAAATTAACCCTTTCAGGCCTGATGGGTCATATATGACCCATACCGAAATTCGGTTGTATAAAATCACACAATGCTCAAAACATATAACATTGTTCAGCAAAGTTGTAATTTATGAGTTTCTCTACCTAGGAAAAAATGTTTGAGTGGTTGTTAATGGCCATTTTGACGACCTAGAACATCCTGAAAACCTGAAATTTGGAAACTTCAGAAAATGTTGAAGATAATTCAGGTTTACAACGATTTTCAAAGCAAATGAAGTTTAGTTATTACCAGTCACATCCTCACGACCATTTGGGACCACTTCGATCCCTTTGGATCTCTTTTGGGATGATCTAGGTCCTCCAAAGTGTCCTGGAATACAGATCTTGGAGTCTACCGCCGTAACAACACGATTCTACCAAGTTTCCGATTATGGATCATATTCAGTGATGTCCCTGGGACCCTTTGGCAACCCTCTGAGCTATGTGGGTCACTTTTGGGATGATCTGGGTCCTCCAAAGTGTCCTGAAATACAGATCTTGGAGTCTACCGCCGTAACAACACGATTCTACCAAGTTTCCGATTATAGTTCATATTCAGTGATGTCCCTGGGACCCTTTGGCAACACTATGAGCTATGTGGATCACTTTGGGATGTTCTGGGTCCTCCAAAGTGTCCTGGAATACAGATCTTGGAGTCTACCGCCGTAACAACACGATTCTACCAAGTTTCCGATCATGGTTCATATTCAGTGATGTCCCTGGGACCCTTTGGCAACACTATGAGCTATGTGGATCACTTTTGGGATGTTCTGGGTCCTCCAAAGTGTCCTAGAATACAGATCTTGGAGTCTACCACCGTAACAACACGATTCTACCAAGTTTCCGATCATGGTTCATATTCAGTGATGTCCCTGGGACCCTTTGGCAACACCATGAGCTATGTGGATCACTTTTGGGATGTTCTGGGTCCTCCAAAGTGTCCTGGAATACAGATCTTGGAGTCTACCGCCGTAACAACACGATTCTACCAAGTTTCCAATCATGGTTCATATTCAGTGATGTCCCTGGGACCCATTGGAAACACTATGAGCTATGTGGATCACTTTTGGGATGATCTGGGTCCTCCAAAGTGTCCTAGAATACAGATATTGGAGTCTACCGCCGTAACAACACGATTCTACCAAGTTTCCGATCATGGTTCATATTCAGTGATGTCCCTGGGACCCTTTGGCAACACTATGAGCTATGTGGATCACTTTTGGGATGTCCTGGGTCATCCAAAGTGTCCAGGAATACAGATCTTGGAGTCTACCGCCGTAACAACACGATTCTACCAAGTTTCCGATTATGGTTCATATTCAGTGATGTCCCTGGAACCTTTTGGCAACCTTCTGAGCTATGTGGATCACTTTTGGGATGATCTGGGTCCTCCAAAGTGTCCTGGAATACAGATCTTGGAGTCTACCGCCGTAACAACAAGATTCTACCAAGTTTCCGATTAGGTTCATATTCAGTGATGTCCCTGGGACCCGTTGGAAACACTATGAGCTATGTGGATCATTTTGGGATGTTCTGGGTCCTCCAAAGTGTCCTGGAATACAGATCTTGGAGTATACCTCCGTAACAACACGATTGTACCAAGTTTCCGATCATGGTTATGAACCATAATCGGAAACTTGGTAAATCGTGTTGTTACGGAGGTATACTCAAGATCTGTATTCAGGACACTGGAGGACCCAAACATCCCAAATGATCCACATCATAGTGTTTCCAAGGTCCCAGGACATCACTGAATATGAACCATAATTGAAACTTGGTAAGTGTTGTTACGTAGACTCAAGATCTTTATTCTAGGACACTTTGGAAGAACATCCCAAAGTGATCACATAGCTCATAGTGTTGCCAAAGGGTCCCAGGGACATCACTGAATATGAACCATATTGGAAACTTGGTAGAATGTTGACGGTAACTCAAGATCTGTATTCCAGGACACTTTGGAGGACCCAGAACATCCCAAAAGTGATCCACATAGCTCATAGTGTTGCCAAAGGGTCCCAGGGACATCACTGAATATGAACCATAATCGGAAAGTAGAGTCGTGTTGTTGGCGGTAGACTCCAAGATCTGTATTCTAGGACACTTTGAGGACCCAGAACATCCCAAAGTGATCCACAGCTCATGGTGTTGCCAGGGTCCCAGGGACATCACTGAATATGAACCATAATCGAAACTTGGTAAAATCGTGTTGTTGCGGCTCCAAGATCTGTATTCCAGGACACTTTGGAGGGCCCAGATCATCCCAAAAGTGATCCACATAGCTCATAGTGTTGCCAAGGGTCCCAGGGACATCACTGAATATGAACCATAATGAAACTTGGTAGAATCGTGTTACGGCGGTAGACTCAAGATCTTTATTCTAGGACACTTTGGAGGACCCAGAACATCCCAAAAGTGATCACATAGCTCATAGTGTTGCCAAAGGGTCCCAGGGACATCACTGAATATGAACCATATTGAAACTTGGTAGAATCGTGTTTGACGGTAGACTCAAGATCTGTATTCCAGGACACTGGAGGACCCAGAACATCCCAAAAGTGATCCACATAGCTCATAGTGTTGCCAAAGGGTCCCAGGACATCACTGAATATGAACCATAATCGGAAACTTGGTAGAATCGTGTTGTTACGGCGGTAGACTCAAGATCTGTATTCTAGGACACTTTGGAGGACCCAGAACATCCCAAAGTGATCCACATAGCTCATGGTGTTGCCAAAGGGTCCCAGGGACATCACTGAATATGAACCATGATCGGAAACTTGGTAGAATCGTGTTGTTACGGCGGTAGACTCCAAGATCTGTATTCCAGGACACTTTGGAGGACCCAGATCATCCCAAAAGTGATCCACATAGCTCATAGTGTTGCCAAAGGGTCCCAGGGACATCACTGAATATGAACCATGATCGGAAACTTGGTAGAATCGTGTTGTTACGGCGGTAGACTCCAAGATCTGTATTCCAGGACACTTTGGAGGACCCAGATCATCCCAAAAGTGATCCACATAGCTCATAGTGTTGCCAACGGGTCCCAGGGACATCACTGAATATGAACCATGATCGAAAACTTGGTAGAATCGTGTTGTTACGGCGGTAGACTCCAAGATCTGTATTCCAAGACACTTTGGAGGGCCCAGATCATCCCAAAAGTGATCCACATAGCTCATAGTGTTGCCAAAGGGTCCCAGGGACATCACTGAATATGAACCATGATCGGAAACTTGGTAGAATCGTGTTGTTACGGCGGTAGACTCCATGATCTGTATTCTAGGACACTTTGGAGGACCCAGAACATCCCAAAAGTGATCCACATAGCTCATAGTGTTGCCAAAGGGTCCCAGGGACATCACTGAATATGAACCATGATCGGAAACTTGGTAGAATCGTGTTGTTACGGCGGTAGACTCCAAGATCTGTATTCCAAGACACTTTGGAGGACCCAGAACATCCCAAAAGTGATCCACATAGCTCATGGTGTTGCCAAAGGGTCCCAGGGACATCACTGAATATGAACCATGATCGGAAACTTGGTAGAATCGTGTTGTTACGGCGGTAGACTCCAAGATCTGTATTCCAGGACACTTTGGAGGACCCAGAACATCCCAAAAGTGATCCACATAGCTCATAGTGTTGCCAAAGGGTCCCAGGGACATCACTGAATATGAACCATGATCGGAAACTTGGTAGAATCGTGTTGTTACGGCGGTAGACTCCAAGATCTGTATTCCAGGACACTTTGGAGGACCCAGATCATCCCAAAAGTGATCCACATAGCTCATAGTGTTGCCAAAGGGTCCCAGAGACATCACTGAATATGAACCATGATCGAAAACTTGGTAGAATCGTGTTGTTACGGTAGACTCCAAGATCTGTATTCCAGGACACTTTGGAGGGCCCAGATCATCCCAAAGTGATCCACATAGCTCATAGTGTTGCCAAAGGGTCCCAGGGACATCACTGAATATGAACCATGATCGGAAACTTGGTAGAATCGTGTTGTTACGGCGGTAGACTCCATGATCTGTATTCTAGGACACTTTGGAGGACCCAGAACATCCCAAAGTGATCCACATAGCTCATAGTGTTGCCAAAGGGTCCCAGGGACATCACTGAATATGAACCATGATTGGAAACTTGGTAGAATCGTGTTGTTACGGCGGTAGACTCCAAGATCTGTATTCCAAGACACTTTGGAGGACCCAGATCATCCCAAAAGTGATCCACATAGCTCATAGTGTTGCCAAAGGGTCCCAGGGACATCACTGAATATGAACCATAATCGGAAACTTGGTAGAATCGTGTTGTTACGGCGGTAGACTCCAAGATCTGTATTCTAGGACACTTTGGAGGACCCAGAACATCCCAAAAGTGATCCACATAGCTCATAGTGTTGCCAAAGGGTCCCAGGGACATCACTGAATATGAACCATAATCGGAAACTTGGTAGAATCGTGTTGTTACGGCGGTAGACTCCAAGATCTATATTCCAGGACACTTTGGAGGACCCAGAACGTCCAATAATGAAATGTAACTTTTTTTTGCCTGTTTCTGTTTACTCATGGAAAAAATGAACTACTGGTACCAAAATTGTAGATTAACACAGCTCAGAAAAATTCAGGCCTGAAAGGGTTAAAACAGTTGAAGAATTTATGATGACGACGGCAAACGGCGCGCGATATGCACCGCTGGAGCTTGTCTTTTGGCCGGTGGTGGTCTGATGAGGATTAAGCTCGTTTGCCACTGTGTCGGGAATTGATATAATTGATGAAAACTTTGCGGGCGAAAGACGCCACAGTTTTTGTTTTTCGTTTTGTGATTCTGGCGTGAAATGTTAGTCCAGCTGATTTGGACTAGTTTTAAGTTGAGAAGATTCAATCGAAGTTCTTTTTTGCTTTTTTTCTCGGGAATTGGACAAATACTAATTGATTTATTCTTTGGTTTTTCACTTACTGTTGAAGAGCCTAGTTGGAAATTGACAACATCAATCGGTATTGAAAACTTACCTGGAAAAAGAAGAAAAAATGATCGTCAATATTTTAATGAAAAAAGTGTTTTAAGATGCATTTTACACCTGTCTAGCTGTTTTGCAATTATTAGTTTTCAAAATACCTATGTATTGAAGATTTTTTATCGCGAAAAACATTTTGCGGTGCTGAACATCTGAATTTCATATCAATTCATAATACCATTGCAAACAAACTGAAAATGATTATTAATCAATGCCGAAAAATGCATTTAAGACTGTTTTAAGTTCACTAGGCTTCTATTACCATTTAAATGTGAAGTTTACTAAATAAAATTGTTTCCACGATTTTTCGTACCAATCATTATTCATTATTATATCATTATTTTTTTGTTGTTTAATTTCAACTTGTTTGATTTTCTACTTTAAATTTAAGGCGACACATTCACGAAAAATCAAGAAAAACCTAAATTGTCAGTTCATTCGAAGACATCAAAATAAAGCACATGAAAAGTAAAACATTCAAGCTTTCGGTACCATATCAATTTCGTTCCAAGTTTTAAAGTTGTAGGTATGAACATAAGTCAGTAGAATTTTCTTAAGATGAAATCAATTCTATTGTATCAGATATCTTTTAACTGTCAATATCTATCGAACATTAAATTAAAAAAAAAATGGATTAACAGTCCAGACTCGATTATCCAAACCTCTTGGAAAAAAATAACTTTGAATTATCAAAACTTCGGATAATCGAATCACATTATTTTCATTGTCATATTTTGTATTGCTAAGCTTAAGTATGACCCCCAAACAATGCTAAAGTGATTTAGAATTAATAAATCCAAGAAGATAGTATAACACATCGATGATCTGTCTTCATCGTAATATCGATCATTACATCGGCTATAATTGCCAATAAGGGATGATAACTCATTTTAATTTATTTTTCTAAAATTTCACCAAGAATATATTTTTTGAAAATGAAGTAAGTTTCAAAGCATAAATATGGCCTTAAAATTGATCAAAAAATACTCAACTCTTCAAAATTTTCAATATGAGTATCAAACGAAGCAAAATTTTATTTGATTTTTCACTTTATTTTTTTCGCAAAAACTCATTTTTTTAATATGCAATATGGGCATCAAACGAAAAGAAATTGTGTATGCTTAATACAAAATTTGGCGTCGTTTTAGGCCCATATTGTAAATTTATTTATTTTTAAGTTTTTTTTTTTTTCGAAAAAATATTGTATTTTGTGAAGGTTTTAGTATTTTGTTCAAAATGCATTTTACGCCTGTCCAGTAGTTTTGCATTCATAATATCAAAGTATTGACGAATTTACGAAATTTCATAAAAATTCAAAATGGTTCTTATCGATGCCAGACATGCTAAATATGATTTTATTTTATTAAAATTTTGAATCTTCTTGATCAAAATTTTGTTGTCCCCCCTGATCTTTAGACCAATATTAATGGCGGGTGGGGGGGTGGGGGGGTGACATAAACTTTTTAAAATATTTGCAACGGCCTAATGTGAAAAACCAAACAAAATTTCGCTTCGATATCCATATAGCATTTTTTATTAAATTTAAGAACTTTCCAGAAAATACGGTATTTTGTGAAAATTTTAGCATTACATATAAAAAAACTTTAACAAAGTGAAAAATCAAACAAAATTTGATGCAAATTTTAAAAATTTGAGCATTTTCGTGAAATGCGGTATTTTGTAAAAAATGTTAGTTTTTTACAAAAATACTTCATTAAAGCTTACAAAATTTTGCATCGTTCCATACCCATATTTTTAATTTTGAAAATTTGAGAATTTTCGAAAAATACGGTATTTTGGGAAAATTTTAATTATTTAAAAAAAATTTTAATAAAGTGAAAAAACACAAAATTTCACTTCGGTTGATACCCATAAATGCGATAATTTAAGTAAAAAAAGGTTTTTTTTTAAATAAAAGCATACACAATTTCGCTTTTGTTGATACGCTTATTTATTATTTTGAAAATTTGAGTGCTTTCGAAAAATAGGGTATTTTGTGAACAGTTTTTAGTACATTGAAGCTTACTAAATTGAAAAAAAATATTCTCAGTGAAAGAATTGTAAAACAAACATGATGTGGTTGGATTAAGTCGATTTTAGTAAGATTTTCAAAATGAGTTATCCTCCATTATATGGTAGATTTTCATGAAATACTTGACTACTAGAGCTGTCGAAAATTGATCGCGAAACATGGTATGTAGATAAGCTAAGATTAGGCGGATTTTCCAACTGCCAAAATAGTTAGTTTTCACAAAATCCGGATTTTATATGGAGATTTGCAGAAAAGTGGAATTTTAACCTTTTTCCGGGCAAATTTCACCGGATTTTTTTTTTTGTAGGCTTGTTTAGCAAGCCAAACCAATCAAAAATATGTTTTCTAAAAAATAAAATTAATTGTACCCGTTTACGGTTCAGTTTGGTATGCTTAACTACCCTACAAAAATCTGGTGAAATTTGACTGGAAAATGGTCAGACCTTTACTATTCTGAAAATTGCCATATTAAACTAAGGTTTCCTGTTAACCTCATTGGACAGCTCGAAAACCCACCATACCTTAGCATATCTATATACTTGATCGTGGTAATTACATTTCTACTACATTTTTCTATATGTGTTCAATAATTTAGTAGATTTATGACAATTCGATGCAAACGCATAATTAAAAAATCCATAAATGTACCGGAATCAGTACGAGAATCAAGGCAATAAGAAATAGATCAAGTTTGACTGAAAAATGTTTTTGTAATCTGTAAAAAGTCTGTCAAATGGAATGAATTAAAATATTAAATCCCAGAACATTCAGAGCTACAGAAGGTTTAAGCCTGGCTCACTAATCGTCAAATGCAAAATCAATCCCACTAGATAATGCACCAGATAATCTCGATAATGGCGATGACATTTGTCCAACAAACACTTCGTAATTAAGGAGCGCGTGTGTGTTTGTGTGTTTTTGAGCATTTGTGTTAGTATGTCCCCAATTGTTTGCCCATCCAATCAGTGCGTTCTGCGCACGTTGCAACACCCCTCGAAAAGCACACAATTAATCATCTCGATTCGAAATCAGGAGTTCGATCCTTTCCAAACAGTCATTAGGGTGTGGAATTTTAGTAGCAGCAGCTGTTTTCCCGCCGACTAATACCGCAAGTATTAGTGTTGGGACAGCTTCGAATCTAGATCCAAGAAGCTGGGACGGTCTGTGATGGGAGCGGTCCCATTTTAATCATCACCCCGTCGGAGTTCCCAGTTGAAACTCGTAAAACTTTACGAGCTACAAATGAGTCGTCATCGGTGGGGTGGAACTTGCCCTCCGGGGTTAGTGTGTGACAACATGTGATAAAGCCGAAAAGTTGTCATTCTCGTTCTGCGTTCATGGGTGGTGGTCCTGCCAACAAAAGGTCGTGAAAAGTTTTTAAGCACACTATTCCGTCGGCCACACATACACTTTCCATTAATGTCCATTACAAAACATCTGAATTATTCGCACGGCTCCATCTTGGAGGGTGGTCCGCAGCCCTCTGGGGACTTTTCGATCGAGTTTATTTAAACTGAAAATCCCCCAAACTCTTTTGTCACCATAGAGTGAGAGGAGGATCTTTCCCTCCAAAAATTTTAGGATTGGGCAGACTCGACAAATAAACGCCACGACACACCATAAAAGAGGAGAGAGAGGAGCGGGGTCAACCCCAACAATTCAGAACTAAGCTATTCTTGCCGTAGGGGGGATGCGAAATGGCAGAGCAACAACGATATCTGGCCGTGCAGTGTAGTGTCCGAGTCGTAAACCAAAAATAATAATTACATTTTTGCAGGGAGGAGGGGGTGGGAGGGGGGGGGGGGGTTGTTGTTGAGACAACAGAAGACAGTGGCGTGCTGGATTCCCAATTGTTATGCCGATTATGGACTTTAGTTATGAAATTCTATGTTTCTTAAAGTGTTCATATTGTAATTTGAAGTGCTCACCTCTATTACGGACTTCAAAATTAAGGCTTCAAATGTACTGCTTCATGATTTCTAAGTGATTCATAGTTTGAAATTTAGTGGTAGTGATTATAGTAAGGTAAGTTGTGTTGGGTTGCCGTTTGATTTCGGACTCTAAGTCAGGTAAGTACATCTTAGTTAATAAGTAGGGACACCCATTGTTCAGAAACTCTGTCAACTGTCAATTTGTCAATTGTGAAATGTTATTTAAAGTTAGTTTCAGAAAAAATACAGGGACATTAGGGAAAAGAATTTTTTTGGGTTCGACCACGTTACTGCGCTCATCCAAAACGTTCCCTTAAGCCCCCCTAGATTTACGGTAACACCTCTGACCGTCGGGACCCTCCCCCCGAAAACGGCCATCCCCAGGAACTAGTTGGTAATTATTTTCACCCTTAACCGAAAGAGCCTAGCGCTCCATTTCTTTCTCCCTCTCTGTAGTCGCGCTCGTTTTTCCCACCGCCAAAACCGAAATCATTCCTTCTGGCGGTCCGCAGGCCAGTCCGGTTGGTTGCTAATTCCGAAATCTCCCGGCGGGGCCAAAAATTCTCATAATTCAATTCAACGCCCCTCGCGAACGGGTTACAGCGTTTCGCCATTTTGTACGCGACTGAGCCTCGTGTGGTGTGTTAAACACAGGGCTCTGGGGACCGCCATGCTCCGACCAGATTTTGGCCATGTTTTTCGGTCTGACGGGATTGGCCGGGCACGCCTAAATCCGGGATTCTCGCGCCCCCCGGGCTGCTGACAGAGCGGGCGAGGGACCTACAATAATTTTCTGGTTTAGTTACAGTTGGGAGATTAGTGAAAATCTGGCGCAAAAAAATACTCAACGCAAAAATTTACGAAACTTCGTTTCGTCTTCAAACCGCAAAATTTGTATTCCCTTACCCGTTGAGAGCACTTCCGGTGAAAATAAGGAAAGACGCAGAAAATTCAATATCCGTTCCCGACTCCTCGAGGAAGGCCACTCTCTCAAACCTCACCAAAGTCAACTGTTATTTAATATCCCTTCCCTGGCGGGTGGTGGTTCGCAATAATTTCCATTGAAATTCTTCTTCCCCCACCGAAAAAAAACTGGCGAAAAAGTGAAAGGGAAGTGAAATTGCTGCGCAAGGCTGCGCGCTCCCTTTAATGGTGGTCACCTTTGGCATCGGTTGCTTCCGAGAAGAAAGAAATAAAAAGGGACCAGAGACCCGGTGATGATGAGGAAGCTGGAGCAGGGACTGGACTGGCATTTGATGAGCAATGCCCGGACGAATTTTTCGCACCAGTCTCGGCGGCGGCGCGGACTTAATTAGGGTGGAGAGTTTTGGGAAACGTTTGGACCTTTTCGGTGGTATAATTGCGGAAAAATTCGGGACACGGAACGATTGAAATGCAGAAAAGTTGGCCAAGGGAATTCTTCTTGAGTTGATAGAAAGTGCGCAGAAAAAAAATGTGTTTACGTAACTTTGTTGTGTAACAGTTCAAGTTTTGATGTACTTGAGAATAACTAATTTGATCTCATATAATGAGATTGCACTCTAGGGTAGTACAAATTCGGGCGTCCTCGGGGCTACCCCCAGAAATCAAAAATAGAATCATCACTAGGCTAGATAACAAATTTGAGCTTATTCAAGGGAGCACCTTGAATACGACGTCATAGTTAACCAATTTAGAACAACTTTCCTCAAGACACTATATTTTTAGGATTTTATCCCACGAAGTTATTTGCGCCCAATTAGAGGGAGAGGTTTCCGAGGTCAGAAAAAGCTCAAATTTGGAATTTAACCTAGTGAGTCCCGAGGAAGTCCGAATTTAGACTTAATATAACTTAATCTTTCCATATCGATGACTGCTGCGCTTCTGCGATTATGTTTTTTTTTACTTTTATTAACCGAGTTACAAAATAAATTATTTTGTATGGCAATGCAAGCGTCACAAGATAAACAGTTTAAAACTACCACATCTTGATCAAATTGTGCAAATTGTTATGAAACTTATTTTTAAATAAAAGATGGTACATACAGTAATGCAGAAGATTTATACTTTAGTAATACTGTAATACGGTTTGTATAAATTTTAATGGACTTACCTCAAATTATAAAAACAAAATCTTAGATTTTGCTTATCAGTTAATAAACCTACAGTATGGAAAAGTTCACTAAGTTTTCCGAACAATGGAGCACCCGCAGTCGAGCAGTTTTTGACAGTTCGCTCCATAAGAAATACATTGTAGAAAAAAGCAAAAACTGCTCGAATGGAAGTGCTCCATTTTCTTCACTATGCAGTTTTCTAGCATCAAAACACATTTTTTAGAGAAATCATGTTTATTCAAAAAGCATTTAAATTTTAGTGATTTTTCAATGTACAGTACCGCAAAATGTTGTTTTAGCTATATTTTTGCGTTAAATCTGTCTTTTTATTTATTTTAAATTTCAAATGAACTGTACGCCGTGTACGGGTGCATTTAAAAAAAAAACATTTCATTGAAATTTTTAATTTCTATCTTTTATTTTCGCTCTCGGCCAAATAGAGGGACATCAACTTTTTCAAATATTAGAATCGTCCAAACTGCTTTGAAATAGTCAAAAAACTTCATGTAAGCTTTAGTAAAAGGTTAAATTGCTAACATATAGATCATATAAATGTGATGTGAAAGAGTAAATGATTACATTGGAGTTTCATATGTAATTTCGAACGTTCGTCATTTTTATTTTACTAAAATGGCTGTATCAACACCCTGAAAAGACGAAAATTATTTTTAACATAAAGAAAGTATTTCAGTAGTAGTTGTTCTTTAAGATGTTAACATTTTTTTGCATGAAATATTGGTTTTGCTTTTTTTAGAACGAAATTCTGTTTTTTTTTTATCTTACCAAATTTACATTTTTTCAGCTTTGACATGGTGCCAATGAAAAATTATGACTTGCTGAATCAATATAAAACAGATTCGAATATTTGAAGCCTCGATTATTCTGAGTTTTGATAATCCATGTTTTAATAATCCGAAAGTCTGAAAAAATCCAAAAGAACCCAAATAACAACAAAAAATAATAACAGAGATATGTTCGAAGAATAACTAAAAATGTTATTGGTCTGTTATTACAATAACAATCCAATAACAAAAAATCATAACGACGAATAACAAATCTTTTATAACACACAATGTCATTGACCTGGTATTTTCAAACATCAAAAAATGCTTTTCCCAAGTTATTTCCGTCTGCTCGGAAACCTCTTCTTCTTCAACTTTAATTTGATCATCAATCACAATTTACATTTTGAGTTATTTTTAAATGTGTGTTTTTTTTTTATAGAAAAACTGTTTGATTATAAAATAAAAATATAGACTTCAATGTTCAAAAAACTCTAAAAAAATAGATTTTTTAGAAATGGTAAAACAATTTCTATTTCTAAGATTTTTTAAAAGAACACAGGAGCGGCCGTGGCTGACTGGTTACGGTGTTCGCTTTGTAAGCGAATGGTTCTGGGTTCGATGCCCATCTGCTCCCAACGAGAAAGTTAAGAACACATTAATTTGAAATGATGAATGTGAACGAAAAATCAATGTCGCTCAAGGCGGGGTTCGATCCTCCGTCCTTTGGATTGGTAAGCAAAAATGCTAACCACTAGGCCATGACGACTTTGTGAGCTTGGACTGGAATTAGGAATACTGTTACAGAGAGCGAGTTGTGGCGCTATAACCACGGCATATAGTGTCCAGGGCATTCGTGGAAATACAATGTCCCATCCCAGAGGGTCCCGGAGTACCAAACCTTCTTAGCATGGTGCTCCCAACGAATACAACCAAAATTCTCGGAGCGTATGGTGGTGTGTCCCCACGCTTTTTCCTCCCCTGTCGATTCAGAATTCTGTTGTTGTTCGAACACTCAGTGTTCAAATTCAACCCAATTACGAGTCATCTCTGCGATACGGCTTTACGCAGTAGGCCTGGCCGCTTAAACGCTTGTGATGTTTCAATGCATTCCGGTGCAATGGCGCACTACAAATGTTAATGAATGACAAGAAGAGTGCTACACAGAAAAAATATGTAAATTTACACAGCACGTAATTACTGTTTCTTATGTAAACTCACTCAATGTAATGTTGAAATATGATGTAAAGAGTAAAAAGTCATGGAAATTACTCCAATGTAAATCTAAATCTAATGTAAATCATGAATCTAATGGAAACGTTGAGCATGGAAACTCAAATCTGATGGATTTCTACCCGTGTTCGGCTTCCTGTAAATTGCTATTTAATGTAAATCATATATCCAATGTATTTCTGACAAACGTTGACTTCAAAACTACCCGAACTAAAAATAGTTATATTTAGTTCTCTTTCTATCGCTCTCATACTTCGCTGGCCCACTGCCTGAGCCTCGACCTGAACATGTTGATGCTTTAGCCGCTCGTTTATAAAATGCGAAGATGGCTCAGTCGGCAGCGGGTAGCAGCAGTAACACCGAACATCCTACCCGTCGTCCGTTCGATTCCAGTCCAGCGTTATTCCACTTGGCCGTCGACGAGAAAGCGTCCCCCTACCTGTGAACCAACTTTTTAAAATCATAATTTCCTTTTGCTGCCCGCTTCACTCATTTTAAAATAGAACATAGGCCACACCCTTTTCCTACTGCAATCCAAGTCGAGCTTCTCATTCCCATTGGCCTATCAGAATTAGTTGATTTGAACTTATGTAAATTCCAAAAGTAATGTAAATTCCAAAAGTAATGTAAATTCCAAAACTAATGTAAATTTTCAAAACTAATGTAAATTTCCAATGAATCTAATGTAAATTTCCATTGAACCTAATGTAAATATACATCATTTATCATGATACCTTTTGGTACATGATAAATAATGTAAATTTACAGGAATATTTTTTTCTGTGTAGGCGTCATCTAACCTAAGGCACTCTCCAGGATCTCTTCGAAAGATTGGCTGTGCTAGGGTCTGATTAGATTAGATTAGACTAAGATTTTTTAAAAGAACACAGCTAACTTTAAGTTGCCATTTCAGTAAAAAAAAATACTGAATGCGATTCAGTAATCATCACAACTGCTAAAATTCGGTAATAAAAAAACATTTCTAAAAAATCAGAAACTGCATATCTGTCAAACTGAAATTTCACTTGTGACAATGTTTGGATGCTACCGAGAGAAAATCCTCTTTCAAATGTGTTGTTTTTTTTTAAATTTTATATTGTGATTTTTAGAAACAAAGGTAAGAAAAACGTTAATAACAAATGCCTTGGTGCTATTCACCTGTTTTATAGGTTTGGACAATTGAAAAATTTAAGTGAATTATTAACAGTATTTCAATGTCAACCAAAATCAAATTTTGATAATTGAAACTGAACCAGCAATGATTGCTGAATTTTCAGCAAAATAATTTGACGTTTCTTGTGCTGAAATTTCAGTTGTTTTGACAACCATTTTACTGAAAATTCAGTGAATCATCTGTCAAAGAGACAAATATTAGTTACACAGAAAAAAATACCGTAATCTGGGTTGAATCGGGACTACAGTCTGAATAGGGACAGCAGTTTTTAGAGCACTTAAAGCTTTTAAATTTGAAAATGGATGTACACATTTTGTGGGCCTGAGTCTGTTCTAACCGAAACCAACCAGAAAAATCAAAATATTGTGCTCCAACATGCTTAAAACTGCTGTCCCAATTCGCCCCATGTGTCACGATTGACCCCAGTTTACGGTATGTAAATTTACACAGCACTTAATTACTGTTTCTTATGTAAACTCACTCAATGTAATGTTGAAATATGATGTAAAGAGTGAAAAGTCATGGAAATTACTCCAATGTAAATCTAAATCTAATGTAAATCATGAATCTAATGGAAACGTTGAGCATGGAAACTCAAATCTGATGAATTCTACCCGTGTTCGGCTTCCTGTAAATTCCTATTTAATGTAAATCATATATCCAATGTATTTCTGCCAAACGTTTACTTCAAAACTACCCGAACTAAAAATAGTTATATTTGGTTCTCTTTCTATCGCTCTCATACTTCGCTGGCCCACTGCCTGAGCCTCGCCCTGAACAAGTTGATGCTTTAGCCGCTCGTTTATAAAATGCGAAGATGGCTCAGTCGGCAGCGGGTAGCAGCAGTAACACCGAACATTCTACCCATCGTCCGTTCGATTCCAGTCCAGCGTTATTCCACTTGGCCGTCGACGAGAAAGCATCCCCTACCCGTGAAACAACTAAAATCATAATTTCCTTTTGCTGCCCGCTTCACTCATTTTAAAATAGAACATAGGCCAAGTCGAGCTTCTCATTCCCATTGGCCAATCAGAATTAGTTGATTTGAACTAATGTTAATTTCAAAACTAATGTAAATTCCAAAACTAATGTAAATTTTCAAAACTAATGTAAATTTCCAATGAATCTAATGTAAATTTCCAATGAACCTAATGTAAATATACATAATTTATCATGATACCTTTGGTACATGATAAATAATGTAAATTTACAGAAATATTTTTCTGTGTTACTGATGATTTAGTTAAATCTAAATTACTAAATTTTTTACTGAAATTTCAGTAGATGAAAATTCTGTAAAACTTTACTGAATTTCAGCAAAAAAAAATTGGTGTGTAGGAATTATTAAAAATCAGCAAATCCTGACTGCTCCTTACTCCTTTGACGAAACGCCCTGACCTTTAGAGGCCATCTTTCGCCGAACACCCCCAAAACTTTCTCATTAGACTGGTGGCACTTTCTTTTCCGCAGATCCTTATTTAAGGGATGGTCCCTTTTTCATCGCTCTTTTCTTTAACTTTTTTCTCCTAAAGAGACTAAATGAGCGACCAGGTCGCTATCGCTAACCAAGTTCAACAGACCAGAAACGAGGAACGAGGCCGGAGGAAGATCCTGGAAGCAGCGCGCGCCAACATGGCCGAAACGCAAATAGGGAGCTTGTTTTTATGTTTCCTTTTTGATCTCGGACCGAAACGACTCCAAGGGGTGGGTAGGACGAGGAGGAGGGATGTTGGAGAGGTAGAAATGAAAAGTGAACCGGCTTTGTAAGCGTTTTCTTTTTTTTTCTCGCTTTCTCTCCACTTTTCCTTCGAGGAACCTCTCGAAAACCTATTAGCGAACGCTGAGGGGGGAGCGATAGGAAATGAAAAGTAGAGCAGTAGGGAAAACCCAAAAAAGGGGAGGTGGGGGTGATGTGAAAAGAAGACTTGAAGATGATCCCGGGGAGAAATTTCAAAGGAAGGTCGACGACGACGATGGGTTTAAAGCTTTTCGCAACCTGCACAACATTCGTCCGGGAGGAAGGAGAGAAAAATAGGGCTTTTTGCGGTTCCTGTCAGCATCGTTTTGTTGTTTTAGGCAAATTTTCGAGCTTGGTAATGATGGCGGGCCAGGGGGATTAGCCGGGTTGGGCCGGTTGTTTGGCTTGTGCAGCTGTCGATTTTAATTTGGACTGACGGGGGAGGGCCGCGTGCGCGAGGATTAGGCACCCAAATTGAAGTTAAGCCGGGTAGATTTCGCGAGATATGGATGGGCTGGATTGGGATCCTTTTGGGATGGATTTGATAAAAAGCAAAATCTCATCATTTTCGAAAAGGCATTGTAGAGTTCATTTTAATGAAGGTAACATTCATAGTGTTCCTCGAATTATAAACATTTGTATAAACATTAAATAATTACTTCAATACAACACTGTTGATATCGTAATATTTTTAAGAAAAGTATTCAAATCAATTCAAAATCCAAATCCAAATCCAAGAATCATTTCAACCCAGCTCGGTTCAAGATCAACTAAATGTTCGCTTGCCTCTGCCAAGGACAGCCTCCCGTCAGAGCAAATCATTCAATTCTAGGCACTCCAGGCAAACCCTCTTAACGACCCCGTCGTGGCTGCCACCGCAACTCCGGTCGTATGTCAGCTTCGCTGCCCTCACATGCATACCAAATTCGCATAATTTCACCATCAATCACTCCCCTGTCTCCACGGTCGCCAGTTTCGGCATCCTCCCCGGCGATGTCCTGCTCGACCAAACGAAAAGCGGTATGAATTTCTTATTTTTCATCTTGATGGATCACCGCCACCGTTCCCCTGGCAACCATTCCCAAATTTTGGCCGTGGACAAGAGTTCGAAATGATGGCGATTGCATCTTAACCACTTGAAGGACCCCACACACTGATTCGAAATCAGTCAGATTTCGTCAAAAAGATATCCGCAAGCTCATTTTAAACAAGATTTAGACAAAATCTTCGTAACTCTGACTTAGTGTGCAAGGTAATAAGCGTCCTAAACAAGCACTCAACCAACGACTTAAAGTGGACCTTTGACAAGGGGTTCCCCTCCCCCTCCATTCATGGACGCAGTGACCGACCATATGGTGGCAGCAAGTGGCCACTTGAAAGTTGTAACTTCCGCCCCCCGCCCAGCCTTAAGGCTGGACCGTTTTGTTTCAAATGGTCAGAAAAAAAATCTCCCCCGAAAGAACACAACCGCCATTAATCAATCTTGTGTGCATGATTTATTCGACCGAGAATTGAAATTTCATGAGGCCCTTATCGCTGGACGACGATGGGACGGGGCGTATTGAAGGTTGTAACCCGGCGTTGGTGGGCGGAAGTCGTAAAGCTGCGGACAAATGTAATAGAGAGCAAAAATAACGGCGGGGTGGGCTAGGGGAGGGATTTTAGTACAAGGCATTTGTCCACAAATAGGTTCATTAACGGTGACGGAGTTGGTTCTAGGTAGGTGGGCAGGTTGAAACTAAGGCTTGAAAGAGAAAGTATGAAGAAATTAGAGACTTTCACTTCAAAAATGGACTTCAAAGGTGGAGCAATTACTCACATATTTTGCAGAATTGAGATACTGGTAAGTACAATCAGATTCTGGTAAGTACAATCTAACTCAGAGTAAGCTTTAAAAAATGTTAATTTTTGATAAAGTTTTTGAAAAGTTCAATCGATCTTGACAATATCCCGCTGTGTTTTTAAATGTTTTCTAATCCATTTCGTATTTAAACTGTAGGAAAACTTCCCGAAATAACAAAATCTACAAAACCGTCATCTGGAACGAATCTAGATTACACAAGCTGTCTGAAAGGAGACAGCAGTTTTTAGAGTAGAAGCTTCAAATTAAAAACATGTGTTCCTACATGTATCATTTTGTGTATGTTATCACCGAAACCATTCAAAATTATCAAAATATAATACTTTAAAACGGGGTGACTTTGATAGATTTACGATTTTTCCGCAAAATGAAGAGTACAATTAAAATACGTAAGGAATGGTTTAGAAACATACTGACCGTGGTAGAGAAGTGTTCAAAATACCTCAAGAAGAACTTTTCATACAATTTTGACAAGTTTAAAAAGTCAGTTAACGATAGTTAAGATTATGTCGGTGAAAGTCAATATATTACGGAATGCATTTTCGGATTCTTTAGAAAATTTTCCTCTAGGAGAAGGTTAAAAATGATTGTAAATAATAAATAATATGTGTTTTTGAAACATAATTTTAAAAAAAATTCAAATTTATAGGCAATTTCTGTTGAACAAATTTCATGTAAAATGTGAAAACTTGTGATTCGAATTCAGTTTAAAATGCAATATAAATCGATAATTTTATAAACAATACTAGTTTTAACAAATTTCAGGCAAAATTCCGACTTTTTAACAATTTTACCTAAAATTTATATGTATTTTGCTAAAAAGCTTATACACTCTGTTAACTAAATATATACTTTTTTTTTCTTAAAAACTATATCAGCTACATAAGTGATGGTACATTAAGCGTACAAATAAAGTTTGAACATCTTAAATATGATTTTAACAAGAAAAACTATGACTATCAAAGTCACCCCGGAATTCAAACTAAGAATTTTTAACGTAAGTATTTTTCTTAACATTATTTAAAAAACTTTTTTCCGAAATAGTGCATGGACTTTGTGTGGCCTATCTCAGTACATGTTTTGAAAATAATAATCTTGAGAAAACCTTACCTGTTGGAAAATATCTAAAAAACAAATTGAAATCCTATCAACGTCACCCCGGTTTACGGTACATAAACATGGCAATACAGCTGTCCAAATTCAACCCATGTGTCCCGATTCACCACAGATGACATTAATTCAAGTTGCTGTTTTTGTAACTTCAAAACAAAAAATGCATTTTCATGCTTTGACATGTTCTACAACATTGTTTTGCAGGGTCATGGCGCATTTTTGGTAAATTTATCACAGTGTACTTTAGAAAAGTTAAATTTTGACAGTTAAAAATTAGAGCCTTTCAGTCTTCGAAAAAGTGTCGAAAAAAGTCAGACTTTGAGTTCCAAATTTCGGGCCAAAATTTAATCGAAAGAGCGCATCAAAACCTTCAAATAAGTAAAAGGATTTTTTTCTGGGACGATTCCCCACCGTGCACGATTTTTTAAAGATTTCTGCAAAAAGCGTTTTTCCAAAAGCAAACATTAAACCTTTCTTTTGTAAGAAAGGCAAAAAAACCACTGCCGAAGTCTTCATCATGATGGTTATGGCTATATAATTATAATTGCGTATTTTTGCCTTCCTCACCTCACTGAGGCAAGGCTATAAAATCACTTAAAAAATGAACTTCTTAAATAAACCTCACGCATACCTATCGACTCAGAATCAAATTCTGAACAAATGACTTTTGGAAATTCTTTTGGACTGAATTTTAATAATTTTGAAATAAATAGCAATTCAGATTGAATTTAAATAATTTGAAATTAATAACAATTCAGTGGAGATCTGATAACTCTGTAACATGTTATGAGAACGTATAAGTTTAATAATTTGATTGTTAACTAATTTGAGTAACGTCATGATTCGAAATCCGGACACTTAGCAACATTTCATTTTTGTTATAGCTGACAAAAAATCATGTAATAAGTTGAAAATGAAGAAATATCATCAGGATGTAGTATTAACAGCCAGTTTTAAGAAAATGCATGCAAAATATGTCTTTTCTAACAATTTTTCTTCAGAATTTGAAAATTAAAATGACTTGTTGTGCTTCGAATCCCTGACACTGATAAAAGCTGATTCGAAATCCGGACACTCGATAAATTATATAAAAATTTGCTTGAATTTAAGGAAATCAAAACCATAAATTTCTGCTTTGCCTTCTCGGTGCTTCGGACGTCTATGAAATATTTCACGTGAAATGTTTCGCATTTTTGGTAATCTTATATTTTTTTTTTATTTTTTTTTTTGACATTAACTACAGCGTTCAAACAAACTTTAAATGAAAGTTGCTGTTAGAATTCATCAAACAACCCATTTTTGACATTTATAATGCGAACTTATATCCAAATAATTGATAAAACAAGATGGAGTGTCCGGGTTTCGAAGCGTCCGGGAATTCGAATCATGACGTTAGTATAAAAGCCATGAAAATCTGAAATCCTGTTTTTGATATAACCGTTGTTAAGTGAATTTTGATACTATTCGGAACGGTTACTAAAAAGATACAAACCTTTCAGCCAGACCGTTTTGAATTATATCAATCAAATGCATTTCTCAAGATTTTCATAAACAACACCTCAATTTCTGACTTCAAATTAAATTCTGAAAAATCCTTTGCAATGATTTTTGTTCCAGCTCGACTCAGGTAAGTACAACTTGGTTGAGCAGGCAGAGAAATCCATCGTCACAGAACCTCTGTCAACTGTCAAAACCTGTCAATCCTGTCAAACGCAAATTGTATTGTAATCTATCAATTAGTTGAGATTTCCCCTTCCTGGTCGCAAAAATCTGCCCCGCCTCCTTCATCGCGAAACCCACCTAAGCCAGCAATTAATTTCCTACGCGGTGTCTGTGTTTAACAACTTTGAAGAAGATTCTCTTCCGAGTTCGAGGCAACGCAAAATTTCCGCCAATTTCCGGCCGTTGCAAAGTTTTGAGACATCGCTTTCCCCCCTCCCACCGAAAGTAATTAAACATCGCCGCCACCACCGAGCGGGCTCGTCAGCCAAGACTTATGGCCGCGTGATTGATTGGAGTTTCCTGATTTTTCTTTTCTGTTTTTTTTTTTGGGTGCGCGCCGCCTGGGGCTAATTATTGGAAAATGTGGCTTTCGAATATTTTAAGTTTTTCGCTTCTTGGGGCAACGAGGATTGATTCGGCACAGTTTTCCGATAAAATATTGAAATTCCTGCAAATGCAAAAGTTTTCTCCCCGAGCAGCAGCTCCAACTCAATTTTCGCAAATGTCTATCGAATGGAATGGAAAGCAGGAGAATACGGGGCATCAACAAAGTTGGGAACGAAAATATCCATCCCGGAATCGACCGAGCTGAAGTAATAGCAACTTTATTAATTTAAAAAGTTTCCTGCACTTTTTTGCCTTCCCCCCACCCGCTGAACCGGTGTGTGTGTGTGACGACAGGAAGTGGACGTCGACGACAACCATTGCTGTCTATTTTCCTCCCCGCACATTTTCCACAAAAAAAGGAGGGAGGAAAAAAACGAGCAAACACCCCTTTTCAACAGAGGAGTTTTTCCAGCGTCAGAGAAAAAAAAACCCAGCTCAACTCTGACTGTACGTGAATCCTGATTTTCGCTGTTATCCATGATCTAATATATTAACATGGAACCATATAGTTGGAGTTACATTTGGAGGCAAAGTTTTTTCTCAAACCCCCACCTAAACTTTACATGACTTACACAAAGCGATGAATAAAAAGGCGTGAGTGTGTGATTTAACAAGATTTCCCCCCCACAGGCAAGGGTGATTCCACAGGATATCTGTGTTCGTTGAGGATAATGCCATGCGAGAAAGTTGGTAATTGAATCTGATGAAACTGTCGTGTGAGCGGGCGCGAGATGTAAAGTTTTGCCCAATGTAGTCACTACTACTTAGCTTGAAGCTGCTGGGAGAGATGGATTATCTCTACTTCCTACTGTGTGTGTGTGCATGAACGCGGGGGAAACTTGCTGCTGCTGCTGTGAAATTGTATTGGGAAAGTTGGTTGCAAAAAAATATATTATGAAAAACTAACAAAGGGGATTTTTATTACACATCACGCAATGGTTCTTTCAATAATTTTCGAAGCATTACTTAACGAATTTGATTTCAGATTTTCCTTGTTAAAACAGCAAGATTCAAATAATCAATTACACACATTATCTAATATTTAGTTTGAATGTTCCTTGGTCGAAGTTCCGATAAGCACGATGGACGATTTTATCGATTTGACTGCAACATTTAATAAAACTTCAATCATAATTTTATTATGTTTTAAGATCTTTTGATAAAAAATCTCATTTTTTTTTTCAAAATAAAAGAACCCGTAAAGAATCCTGTATCTTCAACCAAAAAGGGGCAATATTATGTTTTATTTTTCAATCTAATTAAAACACAAACTCTTTTTCTTTGTTTACGTTTGATTTCTATCTTAAAATTAACAGAAATTTAATCCAAGATCTCGCCATAGTTTTGATTCATTTTTCCTAAACATACTCCCATAAAGGTGATATTTGTATGTGATTTTTAATATTGTCACAAGCTAATTGGTTCTGGTAGTAATTTGTATTTGTGTTAAATTTTCTTGGATTTTACTGAACAAAATTAAAAGTTGATGAATAAAATTTTAATCAAAAAGTCTACTAAAACTCATCTGAAATGTCAAAATTGTCAAAATTGTCAAAATTGACAACATTGACAAAATTGTCAAAATTGACAACATTGAAAAAATTGTCAAAATTGACAAAATTGTCAAAATTGTCAAAATTGTCAAAATTGTCAAAATTGTCAAAATTGTCAAAATTGTCAAAATTGTCAAAATTGTCAAAATTGTCAAAATTGTCAAAATTGTCAAAATTGTCAAAATTGTCAAAATTGTCAAAATTGTCAAAATTGTCAAAATTGTCAAAATTGTCAAAATTGTCAAAATTGTCAAAATTGTCAAAATTGTCAAAATTGTCAAAATTGTCCAAATTGTCAAAATTGTCAAAATTGTCAAAATTGTCAAAATTGTCAAAATTGTCAAAATTGTCAAAATTGTCAAAATTGTCAAAATTGTCAAAATTGTCAAAATTGTCAAAATTGTCAAAATTGTCAAAATTGTCAAAATTGTCAAAATTGTCAAAATTGTCAAAATTGTCAAAATTGTCAAAATTGTCAAAATTGTAGCGTTTGTACGGTATGTCCAAATTGTCAAATTCGATTTGTCAAATTGATCAAGTTGTCAAAATCCTCAAAATTGTAAAATTACGCAGTAGGGCTGGCCGCTTTAATTTTTGTTTTACATTTTCAAAATTCTCAAATGTCTGCAATTATTAAAATTGTCAAGAAAAGTGCTTGGGGCGTCATCTAATTGTCAAGATTTCCAAATTTTCAAAACTGGCTGCGTTTGTGTTAGATTGTTAAATTCCCGAGCAGACAAAATTGGGAAGGTCAGTTTTGAAATTGTCAGAAGATCGAAATATGTTATTGGGATGATCGGATTAGTTGTCAAAATAACAAAATCAATCAAAATTGTCAAAATAACTCAAAATTGTTAAAATGTTGTTATTGCAATAACAAACCAATATCACAAAAGGAATCATGAAAATAACAAGATTGTCATTTTGTCAAGGTGGACCAGCATAATAACAAAAATGTTATTAAACTGGTATGTCTCCATAACAAAAGTTATTGCTTTGGTTTATTTGTGATTTGCAAATAAACCTGCAGTTGTCAAACTCCTCTGTACTAGTCTGGGCTGCAGAGTCGGGTACCTCAAGCGACTTTGTCCATACTTTGAAGTCAAACTTGTCAATATGTCAAAACTTCAACTTGCTCTTCAAAATTACCCGAATTCACAGATTTCGACTCAAGTAAAATTTCAAAATTGCTGAATCCGATGCAGTCTCCGAGGTCTCACTCCAGTCGAACTTCAACGTCAGTCAAAATTCCAAAATTGTCAAAATAATAACAGGTTTTGTTATTCACATTTCAAAATTGTCAAAAATAAATCAATTGTCAAAATATAACAAAATAAAAAAACAAAATGAACTCTCAAAAGTTAATTTTATCAAATTTAGCTTGAAACCCCATTTCATGGTGAAATAAATGACCCTGATGAAATTGTCAAAATTATTTCATAGTTCATCAAATAATTAAAAAATCAACTTGTCAAAATTACAACTTTTCAACAATTTTAGCTTAAGGACCCCATTTCAGGCCATAATAATAATTGTCAAAATTGTCAAAATTGTCATAGTTCTAGCCAATTTTGCAAAGTTGTTAAAATATATCAAATAATTAAAAAAACAACTTTCAAAATTGTCAAATTTTCAAAATTTCAGCTTAAGGACCCATTTCATTGCCAAAATAATGACCCACGAAATTGTCAAATTTGTCAAAATCTAAACAATTTAACAAAAGAAAAATGATAAAATTGTGTTATGGACACTTAGAAAATTTTCCATTTGTGGATTTATGGTAATTTTATTTCTAAGTCAGTATGTCAAAATAACAAATTTTGTTATTAAAATTGTCAAAATGTAAAATTTCCTCTTATTAGCGTGTCAAAATTTTCAATATAGTATCACTTCAATACCAAATTTTGTTATTTAATCAGAAACTGTTATTTTTTTTTCTTCTTGAAGTTGAACTTCAGGATAAAATAATAACACTTTTTGTTATTTTAACAGAATTTGTTATAGAAATATTATTGATTTTGTTATTACCGTCTGCCCGGGTTAGAAAATTGTCAAAATTGTCAAAATTGTCAAAATTGTCAAAATTGTCAAAATTGTCAAAATTGTCAAAATTGTCAAAATTGTCAAAATTGTCAAAATTGTCAAAATTGTCAAAATTGTCAAAATTGTCAAAATTGTCAAAATTGTCAAAATTGTCAAAATTGTCAAAATTGTCAAAATTGTCAAAATTGTCAAAATTGTCAAAATTGTCAAAATTGTCAAAATTGTCAAAATTGTCAAAATTGTCAAATTGTCAAAATTGTCAAAATTGTCAAAATTGTCAAAATTGTCAAAATTGTCCAAATTGTCAAAATTGTCAAAATTGTCAAAATTGTCAAAATTGTCAAAATTGTCAAAATTGTCAAAATTGTCAAAATTGTCAAAATTGTCAAAATTGTCAAAATTGTCAAAATTGTCAAAATTGTCAAAATTGTCAAAATTGTCAAAATTGCAAAATTGTCAAAATTGTCAAAATTGTCAAAATTGTCAAAATTGTCAAAATTGTCAAAATTGTCAAAATTGTCAAAATTGTCAAAATTGTCAAAATTGTCAAAATTGTCAAAATTATCAAAATTGTCAAAATTGTCAAAATTGTCAAAATTGTCAAAATTGTCAAAATTATCAAAATTGTCAAAATTGTCAAAATTGTCAAAATTGTCAAAATTGTCAAAATTGTCAAAATTGTCAAAATTGTCAAAATTGTCAAAATTGTCAAAATAGTCAAAATTGACAACATGACAAAATTGTCAATATTGACAAAATTGTCAAAATTAACAAAATTGTCAAAATTCAAAATTGTCAAAATTGACAAAATTGACAAAATTGTTACGATTGGATTTGAAAGATTACATAAGATCGTCGAAGCCAATGATCGGTATTGCTGATAGTATAATACGGTTCTGTTGTCTCTCAGGCTCATGCTTTTAAAAAGTATTTACATTAACCTTCGCATTCACCATTATCCTAAAATTCAATTCTCTTGAACCATGCCAACATTGAAGTCAAATCCCGTCAAAGCCCGTAAATCGAAGTGAAAAATCTTTCTTTTCGTCCAAATCACGTACTCAAAGCCTCTCGAAAACTTTCGCGAAGTAAATTTCATAAACTTTTTACCGGCTCTCTTCCACACGTCTTCATAGGCGGCGCGACAGATGCCATAAACATCACCCAAATTTATAGCATCCCGGGCAATCCATCGCCATTTATGGAAGAATGAGGGGGAGGAAGGTCTCTAAAAATAACTTCAGAACAGAAGTCTCGTGCGCTGACAAATTAATGATTTATGAAACTTTTCACACTCAATATTCCGCCAGTTTTCACTTCACCAACAGAAGAAGCCGAACCCCCAAAAAAAATCCAGTAGCTGTCAAAATTCCATCGAAGTTCTTCTCTTTTTTTTCCGGGATGGGCCCCATAAATCCTTCCGGCGGCGGAGGAGACTGCTTCAGGCTCCACCATCTTGTGCGCCATTTTGCTGGCACTTTGCGCAGAATATTATTCATAATGGGGAGGGGGGGGGGGGCAACAGTTTAATGTGCCTTTTTGGGCCCGTTTGTGGGTAAGTGTGTGTATGTGTGTGAAAAGTCAACGAAAAATCGAACAGCTGAAAGCTGATGGTGCGGTTTTTTTCTCTACCGGGGGGGAGAAAGTGAAAAGTTTTTTTCGCACTTTCCTTTGAGGAAAGGAAAAAAATGAGGAAGGAAAATCTTGAGCCAAAGTGTGTGACAGCCGCACGCACACACATATTGGGCGGAGGAAGACGAAGCGGTTTTTACAGGATTCAGCCATGGTGTGAACAATTTTTTGCGATGAAATGTAAGAAAACCTAAAAGGGAGGTTTTGTTTTACAAAAAACATCGTGATTATCAATTCAATTCTTCAATTCTTCTTTGATTCTTCAATTCTTCAATTCTTCAACTTTTCAATTCTTCAATTTTTCAATTCTTCAATTCTTTAATTCTTCAATTCTTCAATTCTTCAATTCTTCAATTCTTCAATTCTTCAATTCTTCAATTCTTCAATTCTTCAATTCTTCAATTCTTCAATTCTTCAATTCTTCAATTCTTCAATTCTTCAATTCTTCAATTCTTCAATTCTTCAATTCTTCAATTCTTCAATTCTTCAATTCTTCAATTCTTCAATTCTTCAATTCTTCAATTCTTCAATTCTTCAATTATTCAATTCTTCAATTCTTCAATTCTTCAATTCTTCAATTCTTCAATTCTTCAATTCTTCAATTCTTCAATTCTTCAATTCTTCAATTCTTCAATTCTTCAATTCTTCAATTCTTCAATTCTTCAATTCTTCAATTCTTCAATTCTTCAATTCTTCAATTCTTCAATTCTTCAATTCTTCAATTCTTCAATTCTTCAATTCTTCAATTCTTCAATTCTTCAATTCTTCAATTCTTCAATTCTTCAATTCTTCAATTCTTCAATTCTTCAATTCTTCAATTCTTCAATTCTTCAATTCTTCAATTCTTCAATTCTTCAATTCTTCAATTCTTCAATTCTTCAATTCTTCAATTCTTCAATTCTTCAATTCTTCAATTCTTCAATTCTTCAATTCTGCAATTCTTCAATTCTTCAATTCTACAATTCTTATTTTTTTTTGTTTTTTTTTGCCCTGATTGCAAAACTTTTCCTACCAGAAGGCTCTCCAAACTCCAGAGAGAGAGGAGACCTTCAATCGAAACTGGATTAGATTCCACTCCAGACATCAACGGAGGGGAGGAGTGTGAGACGCTCGAGGACAGGGCCTGGATGATGTGACAGGAGGTGAAAATCAAAAAGTCATTCGCAGTTTATTTATTTAACAGCTGTTGCCGCTGCCAGTCCCGACCTCTTTGGACATTTTGGTATAAGGAGTTTTGCTTTTGGGATGGTCCTTTGGTAAGCTTTTTTTAGTTTTGAGGACAGTTGAGTGCTGAAGAATTTGCGAATAATCATGTTTTCAAAATATAAAATTTGGAAAAGAATTCCAAATTTGAAATTTTGCTTAAATTTAATGTCGTATTTTTAAATAACTGTCAAAGTCTTTCAATTCTATCTTATCCTAATATTAATATAAATTTTAAATTGAAGAGAAAAGTGTTTTAATGATATAAATCCGTTATGTTTTTTAACCGCAACTCTGAAAAATTTAAAGCTTTCAACTTTGACTTCCCTGCTTACAATATCTCCCCTAAAAGAGCAAACCACTCGTTTTTTCTTCTGAAAGTTGATTTCGAAAGTGACAGCAGCCAAAAATCTTTGGCTCATCGAATATAAATCAAAATTTCTGCCACCATCATCCACGCCGGCTTTTCATCCCCTTCAAAAAAGAGTGTATGCTCGCCAAGTCCTTTTTCAAACAGGGTTTTCTCGCTCCGATTTTCCCCACTCCTTCCCCAAACAAGGGAAATCGAAAAGAGCAGAGCGCAACACAGAGAAGAAAAAGTCGACTCGTGTGAATGGTTAACACTTTCACTCGGTGCGGGGCGCGCGCGCTGTCGGGCACAAATCGTTTTTCACACTTTGGCAAAAGCCACTGCTGCTGCTGCAGAGAAAGTGTTTTATTGTTTTTCGCGAACGGAATCTGCGATAAGCCACACTGCCACTGCCACTGTGCTGACTGACTGGCACGGCAAGGAAAGCCACAACCGGCAGCAGAAGCACAAATACCGCAAAACGGAAACCATTCGACCCCGGAAAATCCAGCCCCTGTGCCACCCTTCTAGAACAAGTTCCGCGTGACAGAAGGGTGGAGGGGAAATCCACCTGCCACCAGCCACCACTCGATCAAATATTGTACGTGGCACGCACGTGTGAATAAAGGAAAACCATGGTGGATATGGAACGGGTAGGGGAGGGCGGGGTTTGGCAAACTGGAACAATTAGTTTGTAGGGACCTTTTCTCTAAGGAATGACTTGGTATGAATACAGTGCAGACTCGATTTTCCGAAACCTCGATTATTCGAGGTTTCAATTATCCAAAGTTCGATTATCCGAAGATGGGAGCGAGCATGAGCATGAGCATGGTTGACGTCGCTGAAGTTAAACAAGGAATCAAAAATAATCAGTGGTATCCAATCGTCTGTACACGGTTCAACCTCTGAAGATCCATTGAATCCTCAGCATCTCACCTAAGCATCATGTTTTTTTTATGTTAGTTGGATAAGATATTGGTTTTTTGATGCCTACCGGATAATCCGAAATTTTGTGGGAATTCTAATAATGGAATCATGAACAAAAACAAATTTTGAATTTTTCTATTTTTTTTATTCTTTTAACATTTATTTAGCGATCTGCAACTCAATTTTAGTCAAATTTGAATAGTTGATCTATTGAATTACAAAATGCATTTATTCAATGTTTGATTGCTGCCTTTTTTAGCCGCCCTCTAAATGACTTTGCGTAGTTTAAGGGTCTTAATTTCGATCAATGATCGAAAATAAGACAACAGGAAAAATATATTTTTGTGATTCGATTATCCGAAACGAAGTTTGTTCATGGTCTTTGGGTTATTGAGTCTGAACTGTTTACCGAAATTTGAATGACGAAGTAGGTGTCTGAACATGTTACTACAGCCATTTCTTAAATCCATCGTTAAGTCTACATAAAAAAAAACAATATTTCCAATAAGCCCAAATTTAAAAAAAAATATGGCAAAAAGTATCGCAAAATTCTTTTAACAACATTACAGTAATGCCACTGTCACAATAGGGCAAAATATCAATAAATGCATAAAAACATTTATTTTAATAAATTTCAATTTCTGTAAGTTTTTTTTTTATAGTTTTGTCTTACTCTTGCTAGTGCCTTAGTTAAAGAAATAATTGTTCCTAAATGGATTATGATGCAACACACAGCTGTAAGGAACTCCAAAACTCTGTTATGCACTTCAAAATAATTCATTATATCTTGATAATTCACCAATAAAACCGAATTGAAAAAAATAATAAATTTCACAAAATTTAAAATTTGTAAAAAATAACTCTCTATAACCTAACCCCGATCCCTAAGCCTAACTTCGATCTAAAAAATCGCCAAAAATAAATTTTTAAGCAAATTATTGATCTTTTAAAAGCATTGGTAAGTAGAACTATTAAAATATAAGAAAAAAATAGGGTTGGAAGTTTGACTTGATTTATGTGACTTGTTGTTTTTGAAAATGTCATTTTTAGGGTCAATTTCGGCTGTGTTTTTACTATCATTTCCTACGTTTTCAGTAAAAAGAAGTTTGCAAAAATTTTTGCGATCAATTTTTCGATTTTTGAAAATCAGTATTAATTCAAATTTTTTTGAATTAATACTGATTTTTTTGCGCAATCTGGAAATTTCTGAAAAGTTGGCATTTGATGTCCTCTAAAACATATAAAAATAGTGTTTTTTGCAAATCAAGTTTTAGTGACAAAAAGTCACCAAAAATTTGTTTATCATTTTTTCCAGTGTAGTCCATATCCATACCTACAACTTTGCCGAAGACACCAAATCGATCCAAAAATTTCTTCAAAAGATACAGATTTTCGAATGTTCGTACATCATTTTTGTATGGCCAGCTGCCAAATTTGTATGGAAAATTATATGGACAAACTAATGATGCAAAATGGTTTCTTCCTTGGGCATACCGAAGGCACAAAAAAAAGTCGGAATAAAAAATACAAAAAATATCGAATGACCGAAATCTGAGAGAACTGCTCCCATACAAAAATAGTACGTAAATATTTAACAAGTATTGATGAGGACTTTTGAGACAAAATAGGTACACGAAAAAAATGCAGATTTTTTAATAAGCTTTTTTTCACAAAAACTAAATTTCCCAAAATACGTATATAAATTCACTCAAAAGTTACAACTGTTTGAAGATTTTCGTACCATTTTTGTATTTCTACAGCAGCCAAAATTGTATTTAGACTTGTATGGATGAACCAATGACACAACATTGCTTCTTTGGTCATAGGGACCACGAAGTTTGATCCAAATAAAAAAAATACAAAAAATAAAAATGTAGAGAGTTGCTCAACTGTAAAATATATGATAGTTGATCGCGCTTATTATCAAATGCATGTTTCATTTTTCCGCATTATTTATAGAACCAGTTTTAGAGGGAATGAGGGCAACATAAACTTTGAAAATATTTTTCAAAACGGCCATAAAATTCTGAAACGAGAATTTATTACATATTGAGAAAACGTCGAATATCTATAACAAAACCAATTTGAGAATAAATCAATCAGAATTTTTCAACTTGTTAATATCAGGAATGTTATTCTGCTGGTTGTGCCTTTAATTCAACCAAATTCGTTTCATTTAAATCAATATTTTTATTCCCTATTGAATTAAATCTCTACAACTCAACTCTTTGTTTGGGTGATATTAAATTAGGCAAACATATATTTGCAAAGAATGTTTGATCTGCAAAAAAGAACACATACACTTTTAGAACATTATGAGTTTGATAGTTTGACTTGTTTTATTCAGGAGTCGTTGAATTTTGCAGCAAACTTGAAATAATGCAAACTGAGAATGTGTTTAAGGGTTCCTTGGCCAAAATAATAAGATCTGTATTTTTAATTTGGCCATTGAGGTGAAGTACGCCGTACTAAGGTTGGCTCGTGATTGAAAGATGAAACTTTTGATACCCGAAAAGTATAGGTCATCGCTTAAATTGTTAAGTTATCGCAGTTTTGATTCCATTCCTTGAAAGTCCTACTACATTTGTGTTCTTGAGAGCTCAAATCGGTTGAAACGGCTTGGAGATATAATTTATTTTTTTTAAATGTGTTGTTTGCAAAAATTAACGGCAATTTCCATTTTAGGACCACTCTAGTATGGCGTAGGTCACTGTAGTGGCCATTGGCCATTAAAAAATACGCGTCTAATTATTAACAGATTGGAGATTTTTTTATCGGTTTATGCTCTTTTCAAATGGAAATGCTGTATGTTAAAAAAAAAAAAAAAACAAAATAAATCCCATTATTTATAAAATTAATCTCATTTGCTTTTTGCATATATGGAAAAAGTAAAAATACTAACCGTTTGGAAATGTATAAAATGTTCCAACTCCAATCTCCCTTACTGTCCCATATTTCCTCCCCAAAATCCCATTCCCACCGCAGTTCCACCCAGCAGTTCCTGATTGCGTGATTTGTGGGGACAGGGGAGGAATAACGTACTTATTTGAGCTGGTTGCTTCGCTGCTTCCGGTTGCTTGCTTCGCTGCCACGGCCGAAAAAGAGGCAAATCATTTCGAGGAGAGAACAATTTCCGCTCCCATTGCTTTTCCACCCCGACAAAAGGAACTGTGCGCGCACACATGTATGGATTTGGGGAAGGCTGGATAAAAATATAAGATTTGCACCAAATTGACAGGTGACAAATCGAACGGTGCTGAAGCAATCGAATTCGTTCTGCCTGTTGATTTCAAGTGGGGAGGCTGAAATCAATTATCGTCTGTTTAGGGATAAATGTTTGAAGATTTTGGGTGGATGTTTTAAACGAGCATTTTTGTGCATCAAATCCAGGGCAAATTTTTAAATGAGGATTGAAAGTGGCCACAACGACTTCTTCATCAACTTTTCAGCACTAACACCACTTCATACTGGAGTCAAACCGAAATCAACCCATAAAAATGATTGCCGAAAAATTTCCAATCTGCCAATTTCCCAACCACTTCATCATTCTCCGAGGGCGAAAATTCTGACAAGATTCAGGCTCTCACACGAAGAGACACTCAATCATTGCGTTCAATTTTGGATGCAGAACCTGTGGAGCAGCAGCAGCAAAAAAAAAACTCAATTCCAAGCCAATCATTGCAGTTGGTCTGGTTGAACTCAGCGCTGTGAAGAGGTTGAAAGCTCTGGAAAGGGCAGCAAATTTACGCCATTGATTACCATTACGGAGGGAGGTTTCTTTTTGCTCTTCATTTTCTGGTGCCATTCGGTATCGATTCCCCGTCCTGACAGGATCGGCCATAGATGTCAGCCCGTAAAACATGAACCCTTGTGCGGGGAGGTCGAGTCTTTTCAGGTTATTGATCTTGGTGGGGAATTGATTCCTTGATCATCAGGAATAATTTAAACAAAAATTGATATTCTTCTTCTTATTAAAAAAAACATAGAATTTAAAATTAAAAAAAAATCAAGGTCAAGACTTTTAGAAACATGTATCCGTCTAATTCAATCAAGGGCTTTAAGTTATGACTTAACCCAACATAAACTAACCAGTAGTTAAATTACGTGTACCTCCAAAACCATCAAACTTTGTACATTGTACACCTTAATCCGGACCGTACCCACACCCTTAAACAGACTCATTAGTTGCGTACCTCACAGTTCTAGATCCACGCGGTGAACCAAACCAGATTTAAACACAACAACATTTTACGATCCTCCCCCCTCCTTAATGAATCATGCATGGGCCCACCGAATTTTTACGACTCAATTCCGGGGGGCCAGGGCCTTTTTGATCGGTCATAGCCGAAGACCTGAAGACCCGGGGCCCAAAAGCCACAAGAATTAGAACGTTCCGTCCGGATCGGGAATTTCTCCGCATGATGAAAACCTCACTTCCTCGTCGTCGTCTCGTTTGCTCACGTGAAGAAAGTACGATAATAAACTTTCGGGGTCGTAAATTAATTTTCGCCTGACGGCTGCTGCTGCGTGGGCAAGGTGAAAGTGCCTCCACGAGGAAGGGACTTGAAGGCACGTGGCACAAAATGGGCTTTCATTTTGGGGAGGGTGCAAAGTTGGTTTGGATTGAATTTGGGTTGCAAAACTAGAGGTTACTTTTTGGGAAAAATGCACCTTGTTTTAGAGCGCGTTTTTCACCAATGTGTAACAGGTCGTATCGAGGTGCTCCGATTTGGATGAAACTTTCAGCGTTTGTTTGTTTATACATGAGATGAACTCATGCCAAATATGAGACAAAGGGAAGTGGGATAAAACGGGCATTGAAGTTTGAGGTCCAAAAACCCTAAAAAATCTTAAAATTGCTCGCATTTCCGTAAAACTTCATCAATTCCAATTCTCTTTGATGCATTCGAAAGGTCTTTTGAAGCACTTCAAAATGTGCCATAGACATCCAGGATTGGTTCGACTTTTTCTCTTAGCTTTTGCAAATTACTGTCAAAAATGGATTTTTTTAAAACCTTAATATCTTTTTGCAACAGCCTCCAACACCCATACTCCCATAGGTCAAAAGATAGGTAATTTCATGGACTATAAGCCTACGGTATTAACTTTTTGGCCAATCGCAGTTTTTCTCATAGTTTTTCGATTTTTCTAGAACAAACATTTTACAACGTTAGTTTTTGCCCTGTAGGCCGCCATAGCGGCACTTTTTGGTCTCAATTTTGTCATATTCGGAATCCTTGGACAATTTCACGTAAGTTAGAAGTATTGGAGTTGTAAATTTGATTGGAAAAATTGCCATTTAGAATGAATTAAAATATTTTTTAACAATTTGTTGGATTAGGGGTAAAACAGGTTTTCGCCTACTTGATACAGCATTTGACGTATTGATTATAGGGTAAATAAGATCTATTTCTTTTTTCAAAAATGTTTTATTTAATTATTTTTTAAATCAAATTTACAACTCCAATACTACTAACTTACGTGAAATTGTCCGAGGATTCCGAATATGACAAAATTGAGACCAAAAAGTGCCGCTGAAGCGTGCAGCCGGCTAAGTCCAAGGCACTTCGACTGGATATTTCGGATCAAACACTTTCACTCTCTTTCACTGTCTCATTTACTGACTGCCTTTATTTGATTTCAGCTTGGGTTTTTATACTAAATCTAGTTATTTACTTAATTATTTAATATCTTATATTTTTACCCCCACTCTAGTTTTTGATGTTGCATAATATATCCGTCCTTTTCGGTTTCACACCAAAAATTCTTCCTCTAACTTATATAATATATTTTTGTCTCATTTACAACCCCCACTCCAAAAATCCTTCCAAGTTATACATAATATCCTGGCCTATTTTATTTCTCTCACTCTTAAAATCCTAATATAAATGTTCTATTTCTTTCCACCGCGCTCTAATTCTCAGATTTTTCTCAGAAATTAGTCGCAGTCCTTTTATGACTTAACCCATAGATAATGTAATCTTTATTTATTTTCCAGTCGTGCCTGTCCTTTTTCACAGATATTGTTATTTGTTTGTTTCTCGTCGGGCACCTTTCTGCGCGTGCCACTTAAGTGGGTCATAAAAGTGTTGTCGGGTTTTCCCGTCCTACGCTCCTAATTGATTTTTATTTGTCTTCCTTTTTCTTACAACTCTCCTGATTCGCCTTTTCCTAATATTTTCGTTTTTAACAGAGAAAATCTACTGTGAATTTTTCTGGTAAGGCGAGGGTCGCTTCATATCCCCACACTTACGAGCTAGATGTTTGTCTGCTAAAGACGATCATCTACTGTCAGCTAGGTATATGTTGGAAATTGGTTAGACTTAATATTTAACTTAATTTTGATTGTTATTACAATTGATTCTGTTCGATGATGATGATTATTAATTGATGATCTCGCTGATGTTGTGGCTGATGAAAAAAAACTATCAACCTTGATGTTGATGTTGTGGCTGATGACGTTCCTTCCGTGTTGAAAAAAAATTATATTGTTGTCATATCCACTCTTTTATTCAATATCAATCTTACGGTTTAAAATAATCAAGTCATTGCTTGGTTTTCAGTGAAAATGATTCTTGTCAACTTAATCTGATACCATTCTGTTTATGTCGTTTCTTTTCCAGCATATTTGAAGAAATTGTGTGGAGATTTGCGTCAATCCTTTATGTGTGAATACACTGTGCTATCCATTCAGTTGTTTTTAATTTGTAGCGAATTGCAGTTCCATTCATTTGTTTTGATCAGCATTAAACTGTGATTATGCAGTTTCATCCAATTGTAACGAGTAGCGATTGTATAGTATCCAATTGTTTTGATCTATATCTGATGTTCAGATCATGTTTCATCCTTCGTCTCATGAGTTAATCGTTCATAAAGTATTCGGTTCCATTCACATTTATTTTGATTGAACAGATATATCTTTCCTCCACACAAAGTTATTGCTGCACTGTTGCCATCGTTTTTCCAATTATCAGATTATCAATCCATTTGAATCAAGTTTCACCTTTCACCTCACAAATCCTATCATACCTCAACCGTTTTCGATTAATTGTTAGAGCTCGAGGAACTTCTGCGATGCTTGTTGATCTTGATGTCCCATTGGTGAACTCCGGAATCTTAATTTAATAAGTGTAGTGTTTGTGTATGTGGGTTTATAATTTAACATGTATTTGTTTTTTTCCACTTAATTTTAAAACATTTTACGATCTCTTAAATTGTATTGTTGCATTGTATCGATTTTGCTTATCATTATTATTATTATTAATTACTATGCCCAGTTGAATATTTTACTTTTTTTTTTAAATGTGTGAAGTAAATCTTCCCCAGTTCCTGAGGGGAATACCCGTGAAGAGTATCGGAGCCGGCATTTACAAAGCGGATTCAGTGGCAGTTTTTCACTCAACTAATGTTAACATGGCGACCTATGATGTCGTGATAAGGTCCAGTTTGTGACGATACACTACCTTCCCTTTACTAAGCAATCGAATCCAGAAGGGAAAAGATCACCAGTTGTGTTGGTCCGAGCCGGGATTTGAACCCCGATCTACCGCTTACGAGGCTCGGTCATTAATGTGCTATAATATATATTCCTTTCTTGTCATGGCTAAAAAAATAAAAAAAAAAAATTATTATTACAAGGAGAGTAGCCTACCTAAGATTTCGCTTGCGGAATCATCCTCCTCTCTCTCTTTTTATGCTGGAAATAGGTCGTTAACGCTGGTTTTTGTATATTTACTAATTATTCTGGAACTACCTTCTATATAATAAAAAAAAAAATGAAAATAATAAATTATAATTTTGTTTGTGGATATGTCGAACCATTTATCATACTTAAAACATTCTTTTACACATTCATTCTGGTCTGCAGTACCTTGTCCATATAAACACTCATTCATTCATTGATTCATTCAGTTCGCATCTCATTTTTGTTATTTTTTTATATATTTTTTTAATTTGATTTTCTTGAGCTCTTTTTTATGTTATCCTATTACGGCGCCAAATAATTTATTTTTAATTTTAATTACTTGAACGATAATTATATAAGTTCCTAGGAAAATGATGTTATTTCCGAAAATATTGAAATTCCTTTCATAATCGCTTTCAATAGTCTTATTAATTCATGATCCATTATTGGCGATGCTAATAAGGAATCGAATTTAAACCCTTGGTGACTGGGATTTTGCCCTGCCAAGGTTCTATACATTATCGTTGCTGCAATTCTGCCAGCGTTTTGTCCGAAAATCATGTTTCTCATTTTGTTTATACTTTTAGGATTATAAATGCCAGTTTCTATCAAATTTGGAATGGCTTCATAATTCCAATCTGTTACTAAGTCAGAAGTTAGTATAATTGGATTGTATGTTTCTCTTAATTTACTATCTACAGTGTACCAACGACCTCCTAAAACATATTTTACCGGTAATAACGGACTACAATCTATTTCGGTTCCCTTGTCTTGAATATGTCATGTATTTTCATTAATTTCATTCACACTTTAATATAATATCTTGTACTTTTCCATAGTTATTAGAGTGCACTCTTTTTTTTTCTTTGAATATTTGTTTTTTTTTATACCACGTGGATTTTCAAAATTGTTAATTCATGCTATTATTCCATGCATTTAGTTTACATTTCTGTGATTTGATTAGTAAATAGCATTTATATTTATTAATGTTTTAGTTTAGTTAAGGCACTTTAAATACTTTCCTCTAATGTTTTAATCGCATGCAATCTATGACTATTTTAATCATTATAAGTTTAGCTATTTCTATGTTAATTATAATTCATGCATCCATATTAACTTATAACATTTAATTATCTAATTTAGTCATTAAACTTTTTCAACCTATTATTATGAATCTTCTCTAATTTATTACCATTTTTAATTACTGTTGTTTGCTCACTTGGCAAATCCACCACTTCATAAGGACCTCTCCATAAGCTTTGTAATTTTTCCCGACACCTGATGGAATAGTTTCAACTATAACTAGATCTCCATACCAGGGTTGCCATTCTCTCGCATTTTTGTCATAAATTTCTTTTCTTTTGTGTTTTGAAGCCAATACATTTTGTACAGCTTTGTCGTGAATATTTTTAAAATTTGCTTTCATCTCTGTAACATAATCATCGTAATTTAGTTCTGTCTCCGTAACATTGTAGACTGAATTCGGAATTCTAGCTTGTCTACCATATAATAATTCAAAAGGTGAATATCCAGTAGATGAGTTTACTGTGGTATTAAATTGAAACGTGAAAAATGGTAATAACTGATCCCATGTTTGAGGATTTCCTGCAATGTAATTTCGTAAGAACGTTTTAAGTTCTCTATTTGAACGTTCAACTAAATTTGCCTGTGGATGATAGGCACTTGTATTAATTTTCTTGATTTTTAATATTTTGCAAGTATGTTTTAATAAATTACTCATAAAATTAGCTCCTTGGTCTGTTACGACTTCTGCTGGAGCACCAAATCGACAAATGAAATGCTCTACAAAAGCTCTTGCCACTGTCGTGCTTTCTTGATCCGGTAAAGGAGCAACTACTAAAAATCTCGTAAGATCGTCTTGAATGACTAATCCATACCGATTATTGTCTTCGGATATAGTTAAAATTACTATATCCATATAAATTTTCTGAAAAGGTTCTGTCGACGTTGTCGTAATTTTCATTGGAATTTTGTGTTTTGGCCAAATTTTATTTTTTTGACATAATTCACATTGCTTTACATAATTTTCAACGTCTCGACGCATATTATCCCATGTGAAAAGAGGACTAATACGTTGAAGCATTCTTCTTCCACCTACATGACCTCCTAATGGTGAATCATGAAATTCTTTTAACACCGTATCTCTGTCTTCCATTTTAACAAACATTCTAGTGTCATTTGATGCATATAATGTGAATATTTTGTTATATTTTCCAGCTATAAATCTTAAAATGTTTACATCTGGATTGTGTTGCAAATTTCTAAACGAAACAATTTGTATGTTTCGAACTGATTTTATGAAATCAGGACAATTTTCAAAACTTTTACTAATCCATTGAAAAGTTCTTCAATGTTTGTTACTGATTTAACTGAGCCATTGATAATTAAACCATACATTTTGTGTTCCGGAATGGATAAAATATTATCATACAAGTAATCTTTCATACCATGTGGTAGGTCAACTAATTGAGATAATTCTTTAAATGCTGTTTTACTATTTAGTATTACGAATGTGGCATCTGCATCACTTTCGTTTAGCATTGTTTTTGTAAATTTAAGTAATTTAAAATCAATTTCATCCTTATTTTGAGCATCGAAGAAGTCGTCCAAAGAATACTTTTTCCATGAATCATCTTCCTTTTCATTTCCAATATCGATTGTTTGTAATACGTCGATAGTTTCATTTAAATCCTCTTCATTTTGCGAGATATCATTTGTTATATCTATGTTGATATCATCTATAATTAGATTTTTCGAATTTCCAATTTGGTTTGATGAATCCTTTTGTTGACGTTTCTGTTGTCTGGTCACGACAGCAATTAAATTATTTTCTGAATTAATTTCCTCAACATCTTCATGTTTAATGCGAGAAAGAAAATCTGCAACAACATTTTCTTTGCCTTGTTTGTATCTAATGTCACACCCAATTCCTTGAATTTTTAATCTTAATTTTGAAAGAGTTGGTGAGGTTTCTTTTAATCTCCAAATTGCAATTAATGGTCTATGGTCAGTATAGACAATAAACTGTTGATTAAAAATATAGTGTTTAAAATACTCAATAGCCCATACAATAGCAAGTAATTCTTTTCAATTGTATAATATTTCTTTTCAGAAATACTTAATGCTCTACTGGCGTATGCAATTGGATTGTCATTTGTTTTGGCATTTGATAATACTGCCCCTACAGCATAATCACTAGCATCTGTAGTAATCACAAATGTATCATTATAATTTGGACGAACTAAAATTGGTTCTGTCATCAAGCATTGTTTTAAATCATGAAATGCTTTTTCACAATCCTCTGACCATTTGAATTTGACATCCTTTTTAGTAAATTATTTAAATGTTTTCGTTTATCTGCCATATTTGGTATGAATTTTCCGTAAAAGTTAACTGTTCCAAGAAACGAACGAACATCTTTTATGTTTTGAGGACGTTTTAAATTTTTAATAATATTTATATTATCTTCCGTTGGTCTAATTCCATGTTTGTCAATAGTATGACCCAAATATTTAATTTGTGTCTTCAAAATGCTACATTTGGACGGCTCCACTTTCAAATTATGACGACTTAAAGCATTTAAAATTTTGAACAGATTATCGTTATGTTCTTTTATGGTATTTCCAAATATAATAATGTCATCCAGATAGACAAAAGCCTTCACTGGTTGAATTTCAAAAAGAATAATATTCATTAGCTTTTGAAAAGTTGCCGGACTGTTTTTGAGACCCATAGGCATTCTTAAAAATTCATAATGTCCCTTCCAAGTAGAAAATGCAGTTTTAGCCGCATCTTTTGGATGAATGAGTATTTGATAAAATCCTGATTTTAAATCAATCGAAGAAAAATATTGAGCATCACCAATGTTATCCAGAATCTCGTTTATTAATGGAATCGGAAAAACAAATGGTTTCGTTATAAGATTTAATGCTCTAAAATCAACCACGATTCTGTATTTTTTCTTGCCATCAGCTCCCACTTTCTTCGGGATGCACAGTACAGGAGCATTCCAAGGACTTTTGCTAGGTTGAATAATTCCTAATTTAAGCATTTCTTCGATCTGTTCGTCAATATGAGTTTTCGTAGATTCTGGCATTCTATATTGCCGTTTATTAATTGGTATGTTTGTTGTTGTTTCGATTTCGTGAATTGCTGCATTTGTAAAAGTCAATTCATCGCCCTCGAGGAAAAATAATTTATTGAATTTTCGAATCATGAAAACTATGGCGTCATGATTTTCATTATTTAGATGTTTTAAATTAATTGTTTCTAAAAGTTTTTAATCTTTCTTCGCCGCATACATATTTGAACTTTTTATATTCAATGACGTCACAATCTTTGTCAATATCCAAGTTTAATTCCTTGGGAATGCATAATTCATCATCAAAATTACTTTGAGGTGAATTATGTATTTCATACGTTTGAGCATTATTTTCACAATAAGCTATAATATTTGCGTTTTCTTCATTCCCGTCATTTTCATCGTCACTTGAAGTAGATATCTCTTCACAATTAATATCTGCAAGATTCTCCTCATTTTGTTATAATGATTATTAAAATATAATCTTGGTTTTTGTAAAACAATGAAATTAAAATTTTTATCAATGAAAAGAGTGTGTCTCTTCAAGAATTCTGCACCAATAATTCCCGGTACAGGTAAATTCTTCATAACATAAAATTTTGTACTGAAAATTGTGTTACCAATCAACAATTCGATTATAACTGAACCCATTGTTTCATTACACGTATTATTGATGCCAGTTAAAGAAATATTATCTTTAAAATTGACATGAGAATAACCTATTTTATTTAAAACATTGCTTCTTATTATATTAACACTTGCACCTGTGTCAAGCAAGTAGTGAATAAAATTAAACGGGTTTTGTTTTGAAGCAATTCTTAATCTAAATTGTAGAAAAGGAGTTAAAATTATTTTGAGAATTTCGTGAGGGGGGTTATAAAATTCTCTTTGCTCTCTTAAACTATTATTATTCCAAATATTATTCCGATTATAATTCCGTCTCCTAAAACGATTTCGAGCTCGGAAATTAGAGCGTCTATTGAATTTTCCATTTTGCCGGGTATTTCGGACGCCAAATCTATCGAAAACCCCAAAAATTAGTTTTTCGTTGTGGATAATATGTTTTAGAATTATTAGACATATTATTCTGTTGAGAGCTATTTTCTCTATTAGCGTTAAAATTTTGGTTCGGTCGATTGTTTGAATGATTTTGGTTAAAATCATGATGTTGTTGTTGATGCCGGAATCTATTATTTTCCTGCGTAACATTTCTGTTATCATTATTCCTGTGGTAATTTTGGTGATAATTATTTCGAAAAACTGGTGCACTATTCGCTAAATTACCGTTATTATTATTATTGTAGTGTTTACATTGGCTTCTGAAGTTGGTTTTCACAGTTGGTGTCTGTATGTTCATTTTCTGTACGTGTTTCTGAAGATCTTCAAATTCTTCATCACTGACGTAATGATGTTCGAGAGTATTCAAAATTGCCTAAAATCTGTTTCCACAATATTTCTCGCAGTGCGCTGTAATTCAATGTTGTTTAAACCCGCAATGAAATGAAGTTTAAAATTTTTCATAACTAAACTGTTCTTATTGAAGTCTTCTACGGACTCTAAGTCTGCAAGAATTTCCAATGCTCTGTTTTTGTATGACTTAAATTTCTCAAATTGCTTTTGTGAGATTGTACCAATTGTTTTGAAAATATTTACCGATGATTTTTACACTGAATTCTTCAATCATATTCTGTTCAACCTTTTCCCATGGTAAATTTGAAATTGAATTTGCAAAAATTTTGCTCTACCTTTTAATTTCAGTTTAATTACATTGATCAAAGGGGTATGAGACACTCCTTTTGGCATTTTACTGTAAAAATAATTAATTTGATCAATAAATGAAGTTAAATCTTCTGCATGTCCAAAGAAATCTGGAATGCAATTAATTGCTGAATCCATTGGAAATTCGTAAGAACTTGGATTTTTAGTGTTCTTTTTAATTTTTAAACTGACGGGAATAATCTTTAAATTTTCTACCTCGCCATATTTCTCCTCATCATCAGAATATATAATTAATTTTTAGCAAAACTTCAAGAGCTTCTTGAAGATTTTTGTGATCTTCTTTGAACCCATTGTTAATTTTGTTGAACTCTTTAGGTTGAAGAGTATCCCTTGAAGCAATTAATAGTTGCTTATAATTTTCAACAGCTTCTGCTATTTCTATTGTCTTCTGTTCGATTTCTTCTTTAGATTTAGGAATAGCTTCCAATAAATTTCTATTTCCAACGTAGTGTCCAATTTATTTAATTCTTCCATCGTGATTAAGGAAGGAAATTTGTCTTACTTTTAAAAAGTAAATTATTTTCTGCAGACTCTCAGGCTGTTTCCTTAATTAGAGAAATCCACAAGTTTTTTTTAAGTTTAGAGTTGGTCAGAAAAACTCTAAGTCCCCGAAAAAAAGGTGTTAGTAAAAATATGGAAAAAAATGGTACTTACCAAATTATCATTTTAAGATTCTTGTGACACTTCTAACACTTTACTTTTCTATTACAAAACTTTTCTAACTGGTTAAGCCAGCAGAAATGACGTTCCAGTTTCAGAGTGAAACTTTCCGCTTGTCACCACTTTGAAGCGTGCAGCCGGCTAAGTCCAAGGCACTTCGACTGGATATTTCGGATCAAACACTTTCACTCTCTTTCACTGTCTCATTTACTGACTGCCTTTATTTGATTTCAGCTTGGGTTTTTATACTAAATCTAGTTATTTACTTAATTATTTAATATCTTATATTTTTACCCCCACTCTAGTTTTTGATGTTGCATAATATATCCGTCCTTTTCGGTTTCACACCAAAATTCTTCCTCTAACTTATATAATATATTTTTGTCTCATTTACAACTCCTCCAAAAATCCTTCCAAGTTATACATAATATCCTGGCCTATTTTATTTCTCTCACTCTTAAAATCCTAATATAAATGTTCTATTTCTTTCCACCGCGCTCTAATTCTCAGATTTTTCTCAGAAATTAGTCGCAGTCCTTTTATGACTTAACCCATAGATAATGTAATCTTTATTTATTTTCCAGTCGTGCCTGTCCTTTTTCACAGATATTGTTATTTGTTTGTTTCTCGTCGGGCACCTTTCTGCGCGTGCCACTTAAGTGGGTCATAAAAGTGTTGTCGGGTTTTCCCGTCCTACGCTCCTAATTGATTTTTATTTGTCTTCCTTTTTCTTACAACTCTCCTGATTCGCCTTTTCCTAATATTTTCGTTTTTAACAGAGAAAATCTACTGTGAATTTTTCTGGTAAGGCGAGGGTCGCTTCACCATATGGCACAGAACCAACGTTGTAAAATGTTTGTTCCAGAAAAATCGAAAAACTATGAGAAAAACTGCGATTGGCCAAATTAACACCGTAGGCTTATAGTCCATGTTATTACCTATCTTTGACCTATGGGAGTATAGGTGTTGAAGGCTGTTGCAAAAAGATATTAAGATTTTAAAAATCCATTTTGACAGCAATTTGCAAAAGCTAAGAGAAAAGTCGACCAATCCTGGATGTCTATGGCACATTTTGAAGTGCTTCAAAGACCTTTCGAATGCATCAAAGAGATTTGGAATTGATGAAGTTTTACGGAAATGCGAGCAATTTTAAGATTTTTTAGGTTTTTTGGACCTCAAACTTCAAAGCCCGTTTTACCCCACTTCCCTTTGTCGTAGAGGGCTCATATTTGGCATGAGTTCATCTCATGTACACCCAAAACTGGCAGCGCTAGTCCGAGAGAATGATGGTCTCGAGTCGAGAGAATAGTGGCACCATTCACGGACGCAGAGAACACAGCTCGAGATGGGCCTTAGAACTATTCTCTCGAGGTTCATTTGCAAAAAGTTCATCCGTCAAACAAAAAACCAAAAGTGTCGACAACGGAAATCGAACCAGAGACCTTTGACAAACCAATCCAATGACTTAGCTGCCTCGGCCACCACAGCTTGGTGACCATGGAGAAGTCAGAAGTCGATGTATGACACTTGTTGGAGATTTATTGATTCAACTAACGAATGAACTCATTTGTTATGATGGTGTGAGTTGGTATCATTATTCTATCGATTTTGGCACTGAGCCCTCAATAAATTTTGAGAGAACGATTATCTCGATTCTGAATTTTGGGTGTATAGACAAACAAACGCGGAAAGTTTCATCCAAATCGGAGCACCTCGATACGACCTCTAGAACAAACCGAGCAATATTTACAAATACTGCCTCTTAAGTTCTCTGTTAGAAATTTACAAGAGGGCCCAACCTCAAGCCCAAACGGAGAAGACACAATTGAACAGTTTTGCCTTCCTCACTGAGGTAAGGCTATAATCCTGCTCTAAAAATGAACTTTGCAAAAAACGTCGTAGACCACCTTCATGTATACATATCGACTCAGAATCGAAAACTGAACAAATGTCTGTGTGTATGTGTGTGTGTATGTGTGTGTGTATGTGTGTGTGTATGTGTGTGTGTATGTATGTATGTGACCAACAAACTAGCTCATGTTTCTCGGCACTGGCTGAACCGATTTGACCCGAACCTGTTGCATTCGACTTGGTTTAGGGTCCCATAGATCGAGTTTTATACAGATTGAAGTTTCGATAAGTAGTTCAAAAGTTATGTATAAAAATGTGTTTTCACATATATCCGGATCTCACTTAAATGTATGTAAACTATGTCCGGGACCATCATCCGACCCATCGTTGGTTAGGTTATCAGAAGACCTTTCCAACGAGTCCAACACATTGAAGATCTGGCAACCCTGTCTCGAGATATCCCGACTTAAGTGATATTGATGTACTTTTGGAAGCCGGATCTCACTTAAATGTATGTAAACTATGTCCGGATCCACCATCCGACCCATCGTTGGTTAGGTTATCAAAAGACCTTTCCAACGAGTCCAAAACATTGAAGATCTGGCAACCCTGTCTCGAGATATGTCCACTTAAGTTATATTTATGTACTTTTTGGATGCCGGATCTCATTTAAATGTATGTAAACTACGTCCAGATCCACCATCAACCCATTGTTGGTTAGGTTATCAGAAGACCTTTCCATCGAGCATAAAACATTGAAGATCTGGCAACCCTGTCTCGAGATATGCCCACTTAAGTGATATTGATGTACTTTTGGAAGCCGGATCTCACTTAAATGTATGTAAACTATGTCCAGGTCCATCATCCGACCCATCGTTGATTAGATTATCAAAGACTTTTCCAACGAGTCCAAAACATTGAAGATCTGGCAACCCTGTCTCGAGATATCCCGACTTAAGTGATATTGATGTACTTTTTGGATGCCGGATCTCACTTAAATGTAAACTTTGTCCGGATCCACCATCAACCCATCGTTGGTTAGGTTATCAAAGGACCTTTCCCATGAGTCCAAAACATTGAAGATCTGGCAACCCTGTCTCGAGATATCCCGACTTAAGTGATATTGATGTACTTTTTGGAAGCCGGATCTCACTTAAATGTATGTAAACTATGTCCGGATCCACCATCCGACCCATCGTTGGTTGGGTTATCAAAAGACCTTTCCAACGAGTCCAAAACATTGAAGATCTGGCAACCCTGTCTCGAGATATGTCCACTTAAGTGATATTTATGTACTTTTTGGATGCCGGATCTTCTTTAAATGTATGTAAACTATGTCCGGATCCACCATCAACCCATCGTTGGTTAGGTTATCAGAAGATCTTTCCAAAGAGCCTAAAACATTGAAGATCTGGCAACCCTGTCTCGAGATATGCACACTAAAGTGATATTGATGTACTTTTGGAAGCCGGATCTCTCTTAAATGTATGTAAACTATGTCCGGATCCACTATCCGACCGATCGTTGGTTGGGTTATCAAAGACCTTTCCAACGAGTCTAAAACATTAAAGATCTGGCAACTCTGTCTCGAGATATGGCCACTTAAGTGATATTTATGTACTTTTTATTCCGGATCTTAAAATAGATGAAATTTTGTACAATTCCATCATATCAGCCATTGTTGGTAATAAGTGAGGCTCCAATCACATATATGGTGGATTAAGTTAGTTTTTTTTTCATATTACATGTAGCAAACTTGTTATACAACAGTTAACGATAAGTTTATGATTGTTGTCCTAAAATTTGTTAATTTTGTTTCTACGTTGACATAAAATTGCATTTAATAATTTTAATTCATAAGAAAAAAAAACTGATGTTGTACAAAATAAGTATGTAAAGCTATCATGAATAAAATAACTGTGATTCACATAATTACTTTAAAAAAATACAAAATATTCCAGTAGATCAAGAGCGAAAATAAAAAAAACTATTTATTTTTGAATAAGGAATTGTCGAAGAAATAAAGGTGCTAAATTTTTAAATCATGCAACAATGTTGGAATGTCGTTAGGAGCATTATTTTTTGACTAGACAGAAATGTCGACTTTCCTTTTTTAAACTTATTATGGAAAATCGATTAGAATCAATAAACAAAATCAGTGGCACCGACTAGTCCAAAACGTTCGGGAGGCACGGTTGATTCCCAAAAATGCAGTGTTGGAATTCGAGCGAGAAGAAGGAAAGCATTTCTCGCTCGCGAACGAGGAGAGAACTTGTAGTTCTTTCTCTTCTCGCTCGCGCTCGCATTTTCGTTCGCGTTATTGCTCCCGCCGCGAGCGCTCGCGAGCGCCTCGTGCTAGCCGTTCGTCCCAAACTAGCAATTTGTTTATCAGGCTTATTAATGCAAACCAGGTGATGGTATAGAGGTGTAACTTCAATCGCTGTGTTGTTTTGCTCGTTTCTAACACGTTCAACTTCTCGCGAACGGGCAATTCTGGCTCGCGAGAAAGCCCGTTCGCGAGCGGTGGAGAGCACGGGCAATCGGTGACTTTCTCTCGGCAGCTCGAGACTTGTGGCGAGAACTCGAGAGAGAATTTTTCTCGGGAGAGCGCGAAAATACCAACACTGCAAAAATGTGACAGGTAGGGGTGGAGTATATATTTTAAAGTTACATAATTTTTAATAATTTGTATCTTTTTTAAAAAATGATGAAGATTTATTTCACTTACTTTCAGCATTCTATCATACAAGCCCAGTTTTTTTAATTCTTTCCAAAACATAAAAATTGTGATCTTTTAGTAAGGCCGTTGCAAATATTTTTCAAAGTTTATGGAAATTAATAATTGCAAAACAACTGGACAAGTATGTACTGCATTTTAAAACACTTTTTTCATTCAAATGTTGACACAATTTCAATATTTTGACTGTTTTACTTGTTATGCCCTCCCTCCCCCCTCGATTTTGATCAGAGTCGAGGGACATAAACTACAAAAAATATTTGCAAAGCCTGAGCATTTTTTAAAACACTATAAACTGTTAAAATGCATGACAAAAGTACACCCAAAATTCACAGTCGAGATAATCGTTCTCTCAAAATTTATTGAGGGATCAGTGCCAAAATCGATAGAATAATGGTACCAACTCACACCATCATAACAAATGAGTTCATTCGTTAGTTGAACCAATAAATTTCCAACAAGTGTCATACATCGGCTTCTGACCTCTCCTTGGTCACCAAGCTGTGGTGGCCGAGGCAGTTAAGTCATTGGAATGGTATGTCAAAGGTCTCTGGTTCGATTCCCGTAGTCAACACTTTTAGTTTTTTTGTTTGACGGATGAACTTTTTTTGCAAATGAACCTCGAGAGAATAGTTCTATCGCCCATCTCGAGCTGTGTTCTCTGTGTCCGTGAATGGTACCACTATTCCCTCGACTCGAGACTATCATTATCTCGGACTAGCGCTGCCAGTTTTGGGTGTATGCAGTCCATGTAAAATGTGTAGTCGACGAAACAAAATTCAGCAAAATATTCCAGATCAAACTCATACTGTTGGAACCCTAACATCTCTAGTGTTCCACGGTACAAACAAACGCCCCCGACAGCAGTGTGGTGAATTCGTAGAATATAGAATATTTTTTTATAGGCCCTTTTCAATTTAAATTTTAGAAGTCATCCTTTTAACCTGAAATTTCTTCCTGCTGTTTATTCGACCGTATCAGTAAATTTTAGGTCTGTTTGGAAATCAAAACACTTGCATGTTCTGAGGGCACACAAGTGCTTTGATTCCCAAACAGACCGAAAGTCAAACTTAACCTAAAATGAAATTTCTCACCGAAAGGATCCCAAGTTCAAACAATTAAACGAAACTATTGGCACTACGCCCCCCGGGGCATGGCCTTCATCTAACGTGGGATTTCTGCTCCAGCGCCTCTGACGAGACAGGAGATACCGGGACCGACGTTTTACTTCACCATCCGATAGAAGCTCAGTGGATAAGGCGGGAATCGAACCCGCGTCTCATAGCATCATCGGGATCGGCAGCCGAAGCCGCTACCCCTGCGCCACGAGACCCACAGTTTTCAAACAATTACTCCATCTAATTAATATTCTCACCACACAATCACGATTAACTCCCAATTGAGTCCACACTTCCTTCTCCCTACACCGCAAAATCATCCATCGGCATAATTTCCCCGAATAAATCATGTTTCCCTACCCCATCTTCCGGGAAATTCCACAATAAATTCGCCCATTCGTCGTCATTGCTCGTCGGAGAAAGCAAATTTCTTGCAGCGAAAAGTTTTCCCAAGTAAACCAACTCGCCCCGAATCGAATCAAATTAGCGATGCTTACACGACTTGGAACGCGCGATGTGTTTGCTTTTCCGGCCATAATTGAAGCGGAAAAAGTTTTCCTCACTCAATGCGAGATTCGATTTTCCAGTACTTTGCCAGTCGCCGTCCGCAGGTATCCAAAGTGCACGGAAAGTGATTCTTTAGCAAGGGGCGCAAAACTCTTTCTCCCCTCGAAAGAAGCGAAGCTGTTTTCCATCGAAATTTGGGCCAGCAGGGAAAACTTTGCGCTTTCCCGAACACTGCAAATGTTTGCCCACTCTGGGAAGTTTTGCCGGAGCGTGCAAGTTTGCTCTGCCCCGTAATGAGATCGATTGTATTCACAAGGATGTTTATTAAAGTTGGCGAAAGTTGTGATCGAGTTTTGCGGTGAAGTTCGGCATCGGATTTTGCAACTGTTCCGATGATGTTTGTTTAGCGAAGGTGGTCGGAAAGCTTTTGTAGAGATATTTGAAGTTTTGAGAAAAAATCTATGTTTTTTAAAGTTGTTTGTTATCCATTTTTTGCACTATTTTACAGTTCCTATTGTTACGGTAACTTGCTAAATGATGATGCATTTCGGCAAAAATGAACTTTTTCGAAATCTAAATCTAGAATTATTTTAAGGAGATGTTAGTCAACAACAAAAATATTACCATATTTCGACTGCCCTTGAATCTAAAATTTTGCTCAATTAGAGGGTGACGATTCTCGAAATTTTGAATTTCCCTGGAATTCCTAAGACCCGGGAATTAATTTTGTTTGGCAAAATAATTGATTTGCTGACAGAAATTCAAAAGTACTAGAACAAATAAATCACATTTGTATGAATTTAATATCGTTAATTATTTTTATTCAACACAATGAAAGTGTAATATCGACATTTGAATTACTCTGCGGAAAACTATCTAAGTGATGAAAATCTTCCCAAATCTTCTGGTATCAGCTAAATTCAATGGCTTGTTGGGAGTCAAAACTGTACCGAATTTTGTTTTTTTTCAATTCTAAATTCTCACTAAATAAGTTTTCCTGAGTTTAAAGAATTTGTAGACATCCAGATTTTTTTTTAAATATTGGACCAATGAAACAAAAAAAAATATTGGATATTTAAAAAAACTCTAGACATCAACTTTTCATTTGATTTAAAAAAAACAAAAGTTTAAACATCAATTTACAAGATCAGAATTATTGCTATAAGATAATAAGAATTTTAAACAACGTTTCAACTGTTATAAAGCAGTAAAGGAATATTTACAGTTAAAGGAAAACTGAACTGAACATGAACTGCAGACTTTCCTAAACATCGTTAAAAATGCCAAAAATTGCGTGATCAGACAAATCTCGTCTCGAAAAATGCCACCGGAATCAAACTCAAGCCGACTGGGTGAGAAACCCACGCTTACCCCTACACCACGGTCCGGACTAAAAATGCCATAGTTTGACTTAAATAATTATTGATTTTGGTACATTTTCGAAACATGCTTCCAAATTTGAAAATTACCTTAAAGAAAAGAAGTCTACTTATTTCAAATACCTTGAAAAAAATATTGAAATTTTTATTCTTTAAGTCTCTAGAAGATGTGCACCGTTATGCTCTTTCTTCAAATATGTGGATGTACCATCTTAAAAATGCATGAAAATTACTCAATTTATCTTTTTTTATCTGTTTCCTTAAAAATCATAAAACACACCCACTTTGACTTCTTATATCATTCTATATTATTTGCTCTTCAAAATCAAATTGAAACTTTCACGAAATTTGTAATCTTCAAACATATTTACAACTGACATTTTGAGGTAAACAAATCTCAATTATCAATTTCTAAAATTATTAACCTAATTACAGTCCGAACTGTCTCAGAGACCTTCGAGTTTCATAGCAGTTCTATTAAAAGTACCCGATGTTACGTTCAGATTTGCTAAAAATTTAGATTATCATGTAAAAGTTTCTTTTTTCTCCTGTCTCGTCAGAGGCGCTGGAGCATAAATCCCACGTTAGAGGAAGGCCATGCCCCGGGGGGCGTAGTGCCAATAGTTTCGTTTCGTAAAAGTACTGATATTT